>NW_004524727.1:3353210-3368959 GCF_000260255.1 Octodon degus
TTCTGCCCTTTGTTGTAGATCTTTGCTGTAGTTATAACCTTCACATGTACTGAAGTTCAGGTGGAACTCTACAGAGTTTGGACTTATCCAGCTGTGTCTGGCTTAGGTCTGGCTGCTGTGCTCAGCTCCTTCCCGCTGCGGACCAGGGCCAGGACTGGGTCTGGGGGTTCTCGGAACTCGGCAGGAATTCCTACCTGGCGGGAGGGGTGGGGGAGGTATGGCGGAGTGGTGGGGGGCAGCCCGAGAGGGTGGGAGAGGGTCCGGCCTATGCTGCGCCTGGGCTGGGACTGGTCCCGCAGGCGCAGGTTAGCAGGAAGTTCTCCACACACTCACCGGACCTGGGCTAGGACTGGGACCTTTTCTTTTAAATCTTACTTGCCCTCTTTGGCCTGACTTCCAGGAGGTGGACAACATGCCTCTGTTACATATTGTTGCATGATTTACTGCATTACCACAGGCCCAAATTAATGGGGCCCAAAAGCTAAGGGTGAGAAACTCTGGAAGCATGAACAAAATAAACCATTCCTACTTGATGCTAACTACCTGAGGCATTTTGTAATAGTGACCAAAATCTGTCTAACTTAAGTGGCTGTCTGTATTCCTTGGCTTCTAGCTGTCTTTCAAAGCCTCCACAGTAAAGAAGATTCATCCGTGTATTCCTTGAAGAAGTCATTTGTGTCTGTACTCTCACATTTTGGGGGCCATCTGGAAGATTGAACCCATAGTGTTTAAACTGAGCTATCTCTTAAGTACTTATTAATTTTTTATTTTGAGACAGGACATCTGAGTGGCTAAATTGCCCAGGTTGGGCTTCAAATTTCCAAGCTCTTTCCTCATCCTCTCAGTGTTCTGTGATTATCTCAGGTCTGACTCTTACTCCAATTTTCAAGGACTTTTGTGATTACGTATACAGATAATGCAGAGCAATTTATGTATATTAAAGTCAGCTCATTAGCAATTCTAGTTCTATCTGAATTTTTAGTCTCCCCGTGCCATGCAACATATTCACAGATCCTGAGGATAAGGACATGGATTTGTTTTGACAGTTTTGTTTCTGCCTACCACAAGGACTAACAAGTTCTATAACAATATTTATTTATTTTTTGTATTTAACACAGGGTCCACAGGTTCTCATTACATACATCAGACTCACAGTGATTCTTCTGTTTATAGTCTCCCAAAAGCTGGGATTATAGGTGTTCACCACCATGCCCAGTCTCAATCACCATCTCAGTGTGCCCCAGAAGCAGGGCTGGTGAATCCTGGTCCTTGCATCTGCCTAAGCAGGCGCTTTAGTCTGCTGAACTCTCTGCCCCCCCATGTAATTTACTGTTAAAGAAAAAAAATCCTAATTAGATCCAACTAGTCAGAAATATTTATTGAGTTATAACTCTGAAAACTGAGATTGTTTTGGGCCTTTTTCATGTGAATTGAGGAAAGCTTCTTAGATGTAGGGATAGCCTTGCTTATTCAAGGTAGAAATCATGATAGTTGGTCTGTCATGCAGTCTAAATCAGTACTCCCCACAACCCAGTCTTCATAAATAATCTATTAGCATTCAACCTCTCTGTTTCCTAAATAAGCTACTGAATTTCTCAATTGAAACTCTAAATTTGGTTTAATGCATTGAATTCTCAATAACGATTGTGTGTACCTGCATTCAGCATTTACTTAATACTTTCTATGTATCACACATAATCCAAAGGAGGGTTTCACTCTGTGAGCAACTTACAAAAAGTTCAAAATAATGACATGTAGGGTGAAAGGCAATAACTTCCTCAAAGGAGAAGATATAAGAGCAGAACACCATGTGGCAGGGTAGGAGCTGGGTTGGGGATGGCAGCTGATTAAAGTTTAAGTGCAGAGGTCAGAGTAGCATTTCCAGAAAGGTAATATTTGGACAAGAACCTTGACATAAAGGAAAATGTCCATGTAGGTAGGTGGGAGAAAAGCCTTTTGTACCAGCTGTGGAAAAATTCTAGAAACAGAGGTGAATGCTGGACACTGCTTAGGCAGGTTTCAATACAATATCCAGGTCCATATTCCACTTACCTGACCTCCCTTGATAAGCCTGGAATCTGGGATCTGGGACATGGGAAGGGGTTAGGATCAATTCAAATCAGGACAGGGGTTGAGAGGTCTCACAAGTGGAAGTGACCATGTGAGGGCAGAAAACAACCCCAGGGAGGCCAGGGTTACTGAGCCAAATTGGAGTGCGGAGGCAGCCAGTCAGGAGGACATGATCCTTTCCAGGTTGTGATGGGTCTGGACAGACCTGTGGGACACATCAGAGAGCACCCAGTCATGTTGAAGTTCCATCTCTTCCTTTTCACCATGTCTTAATGAAAACTTGTATGTGCTATTAGCTGCCTTCATTCTCCCTACTTCCTCTATCCTTACTCTTGCAACCTTCAAATTTCTCCCCTTGCAAAATTTAAGTGATCTTTTTTAAACAATTCTCTTGACATTTTTTGGCACCTCAGAAAATATAAGTAGTTCCAAATTGCCTTTTGAAATTAGCACAAACTCCTTCCATATTGTGTCCTATTGCCTTGTCCTCCAGCATGAACTGACAACCAACCGCTTGCTCCCACATTTCTATATTCTGTGATCTCCAGTCTTGTCGTCGTGGGATGGATTTCCACTCTCACCTCACTGTGGCTTTGCTCCTCCCATATTTCCACTTATCAAAGCCACTCAGCATCTCAAAGTCAGATAAAATCTTATTCCTCCTGGAATGCCATTTCTCATCATCCCTGACAAAATGATCTCCCACTTTGAGATGTTCTCTTCTCAGTTATGATCACACTTTGCTGTATGAATTCCTTCCAAGCAGGGACATATTGTGTTTGTTTTTATGTCTTTCTAACATCAAGCACAGATGTTAGAGAATGAGAAGTAAGAGTTTTCTCAAATGAAGAATGAGACATAAAAGCTGAAAACAGGTAGAATATCACTTTCTTCCCAAATCTGAAAGTGAGAGTCATTAAAAATAGCAGGTCATCTTGTTCCAATTATTGTAATTTATTTAGTAAAGTGTTAATCTAAGTTAAATTACTTTTGAAGAAAATAAAACTATATTGAATATGTCAACTAATGTATTCATGTATTGTGATTTTATTTTTGTGTAATTAAAGTACATCTGGAAACAAAAATAAAAGCCTACCTGACAAAGTGGCAGTTTTGTTTTTGTAGCAATCAAAGAAATTGAACACATGTTAACTACTTATTAGGCACATAGCATGTTTCAGGCAGTACGTTCAATCATTTACATGCAATATTGAGCATCCTCCAGTTTCTACATAGATTTGAAACTATTCAACTTTTTCTAAGATGTAGATTTTGAAGCTCAACAGTCTAGGTAACTTTCCTAAGGTCATACAACTCCTGTGTGGCATAAATTTTAATTGTATTCATGAACTTTCTGTGACATTTTTCTCACATCTTGATGAATACAGAGAATCCTCTCCAGCTAATGTTACAGTGTGGATGATTATCGTTTTTCATATTTTCTTCCAAAATGAGTTTCTTGTGGTCACTTTGGGCTTCCATAGATAAGACTTTAATCAAGAGCAACTAAACATACCAGCCAATCATTGCTAAGAGTGTAACTGCTAAGGTTTTAATTTTTTAGATCATTTAAAACTCAAGGACAATTATGATAAATGATTGATTTGTGTCTTAGTCTGTTTTCTGTTGAAATTACAGAATACATTGTTTTATAGTTACTTTCCATTTGTTGCTGGGACAAATACCCTAAGGAAGGAGAGGTTTATTTAACTCACAGTTTGTGGAGGTTACAGTCTATACTCAGCTGGTTCCCAGGCAGAGTGTTACACGGCAGAGAGCAGCAGGTCATGGTAGCAAAAAACAGCAAAGAGCAAAGGGAAAGGTAGCAGCTGCAGCTTCCAGCTAGCCTCTCTCTCCTCTATATACTGTAAACAAGCTACCTTGGGGCTGGAGGTGTGGAACTCACACAGTGTCTTCTTGCACAGGATGAGGATGCTTACAAACTAAGAATCCTGGCTCCTTGCTGAGTTACTTCTTCTAAACTTCTCAAGTTGACACAATGCATTAACCAGCACATACATGAAAGTGGAAATTTTAGAAATGACAGATATTTATTTAACTGTTAGTTATGGTGTTTGTATAGTCTAAGAGCACAGGCCTGGCATCTAGCCAGGTCCTCTTTGGTGATGTTATTTTTTATTTTTATTTTTTTGGTGGACCCAGGGATTGAACTCAGACCCTTGCACTTGCCAAGCAAGCACTTATTCTATGGAGCTATCTCCCCTCTTTGTATACTTTATAGCTTTGGTGATTTTAATAGCTCAAGAGCATCGTGTGGACAAACAGACAAAGCCTGGTAGGAAAAGCTACCTTTTATAACAGAGCCATGCCTCTAGTAAACCATTAACTCACTAGCCCACTGCATGCATCACTTTTCTATCAGTGGGACAAAATACCCAACACCCACAATGTAAAAGAGGAGAGACTCATCTGGCCCACATTTTCATGATGGGCTGGCTGTGGGGCAAAACAGCATGGATTCAATGTGTGGTGGAGAGATGCTTGTCAGTCCATGGCTGACTGGAAACAGAGAGGAAAGAAGACAGGAGCAAGAAGGAGACAGAAACACAAAGACCAGGTCACATCCCCTCTTCCAACCAGGCCTCGCCTCCTCAGGAGAAAATCATTCATGAGCACTTCAATAGATTAGCCCAGTGTTCTGTGTTCCAATCATTGGATGCTGTGGGCCTCAGTGTTCCAAAGCCCATACCTCTGAATATAGGAGACTTAAGGGAATCATTTAATAAACAGACTTTACCAATACATGTGGGAAACCATTAGCATACCAATTCAAGGATTGTAGTTCCAGCACATGAGTCTGGGGGACACATTTAAGCTACAGTAAATGGTAACATAAACTTTGATAACAGCACAATTCAAGAGGGTGGTGTTCACCTAAGATACTGATCTGATGTGGGTTGATACATTATTTTAGATTTTCTGTTTTAATTTAATGGAGATTCAGAAAATATTTGAAAAGCTGTGTAACTGAGGTCTGGGCAGATAAAAATACAGACAGCCCAACAGGAGAAAAACCCACCATACAGCCAGTCATTTTCCCATAGGACAAGTGGTACATGTTCCCCCAAAATCTCTGCCACAAACAACTGATTTATCTAAAGCTACCTTAGTTCCTAGCAATGACAGTTAGTTCCTTTAATAATATAAATAATTATGGTGCAAATTTATGAAAGTTTCTAGGAGATCTTTCATAAGCTAGAATTCTATCAGTTCTTTACATATATCCAATTTCAGTCTTGTTTTTCTTGCTTCTTTCTTTAAAGTTTGCATAAGAATTTAAACTTTGAGTTATTTATAGTTATTAATTTCACTCTTCTATGCATGAGTTACTAAGCCTACTTATTCTTAGTAACTTTTTCATGGCAACATTTTTGTAAACTAGTTAACTTCTCATTTTGTTTTGCATGCAAATATTAATTGATATTATGGTCACATCTGGGATCTTTTAAAAAATTTCTCCTTAAAAATTGTTTACTGAGCACTAATCTGTGACATATCCCTTTCTCAGTTTAATGCTATTTCCATTTATCTGAGCGATATTACAGACAAGGATGTGAATTCTAAGAGTAAAACATCCCAAATTTCCTTGTAGTAAGGAGCTAGCTCTGAGATTTAAATAGGTTGTTTTATGTCATTTCTCTCAAAACTTAAATGGAGCTACCACCTCCCTTATAAAGTTCTGGTAAAGCCAAAGAGAAATTCCCATGAAGCGATGAGCCCAATGCTTCGAGTTTTGTAATAATTTAGCCATATAATGTATCAGAATATTATTGAAATTATTAACATTGACATCTTGGACTCTGTCATAAAATTATTACCAGGATTGCTGTTTTAAAAGAAAAAAAGTGTTTAATCATGTGTGAAAGAACAACAGCTCAAGGGCAGTTCTAGTTACTACTGGAAGAAATGATAGAGCCCTGGCAGTAAAGGACAGGGAGAACACAAGCATGCAAAGTGCATGCAGCATCTGCCCACCATACCCTGTAATGCTGGACCAAATACATGAGCAAGTGCTGTTTGTGCTTCGCATGCTGGTCCGCAGAACTCTATAAGCCCATGAACACAAAAACACACAGACACAGGTTCATGTCTGCCTGCATCATTGAACTACAGGCACTGTCTGCAGTGACACGGGGAGAGAGCCTGATGGAGGCCGAGAAGGTTAGATTTGCAAGGCCATTAAAGGAAACAGCTGTGCACAGGAGCCTGTGAAATTTGGTCATCAGGAAACCTCCAGGAAAGAGACTAGGCTTGGCAGCCAGGTTAGCCTAGGTTTTGCCTGAGACTTGGATGTGCAATCACTATTTGAGATTCTATTAAGCTACAGTGTGACAAGCAGTTGTTTTCTGTAACTACTGGTCCTAGTTTCTGGTGGAGAAATTTTAGATTTAAAAAATTACTTGTTTTTATTTTTTTCTCATCAAAGACAAAACACTCTTTGGCAGGGAAGTTGGCGTTTGAATTAATAGGTACAAACTACTTGGGTGTAAGTCTTCTTTACCCAGTTTAATTAGAAAAGTAATTCAAATACTAACTAGAAAACTACAGAATACATAACAAAATAGAACTTCATTATTTTATTTTGAAGTCTTGACTATCCAGGATCTATAGAATAGTACCTGGGCAACTAATGCCATTTCATTATATAAAAGTTTCCTTTTAGATACCAGAAATAACTTCTGAAAGTAGCCGTGCTGTAGCTCCTAAAAAGTTCCTTTTCTGTTTATTACAGCCCTCAACATACTGATTAAAATCTGATTTTATTATAGAATCTTCTCCTTTGTTCACAGGTACAATGAAGGCTGACAGTTTTCAGTTTTGCTTTTCCCAATTTATAGCACTCCTGCTATTAAAAAGACATGGCAGTACCTAGGTTTGGTTGAGGAAGAAAAATGATTTGTCTCAATCATCATTATGGTGTGTGATGTAGCAGTATGTGCTGATCAAGCTTAATGAGCTATTAATACTCAATATTCTCCACTCTGTCATGGTTAATGTTATGTCTCAGCTACCTTGGGCTAAAGGGTTCTCAGGTAAGTGGGTTCATGAGAATGTTTCTGGAACAATTAGTCTTTGAATAGTTCAGCACCATCCTTGCCAATGTGGGTGGACATTACCTAATCTTCTAATGGCCCAAACACAACAAAAGTGTGTGTGTGTGTGTGTGTGTGTGTGTGTGTGTGTGTGTGGTGGGGGGGATGGACTCTCTTTCTTTATTGAGCCAGGTTAACTGTGTTTTCTGGTCCTAGGAAACTGCTCGTGGCTCATAGAAAAAGAAAAGATGAACCTACATCTGCAGAGTGTACGATATGCAGGTATTATTATTTTGTTTATCATTTTCCCCGTCACCCATGCATGCACACAAAGACAACCATGCAATACTGTTGTGCTATTAAGAAAATGTAGGCAAAAATCTGAAAATAATTTTTCAATGACAAAGGTTCTAGTAAGGGCTCAAGCCTAGGTGTGATCTCAGATATGATTAACATCTAAGCCTGTTATTTCTGTGCTCCAGCCCTCCAAATCAGTCAACAAGATTAAAAGAAGATAGATATATTAATATTGATGCATATTTCATTCATTTTAATTTCTCCACAGAGGGATTTCAATTCCATTTCTAAAGATTGAATAAAATTCATTTTAAGAAAGTGGTATTTCGTAAGTCAATTTGATTAATATGTGATAATGTTCATAATTCATATATATATATGTATATATATATATATATATATATATTTACACACTGAAATCATGAAGAATGATTTTATTCTGAGCTTTAGAGAAAAGTACAGAGACATTTGATTACCTAAGTAAAAGTAAGAGAGCAAGACAGTAAACATGAGAAACCTAATTAGATCCAAGATTAAAATGAAAAATCAAGTATGACCTTGATTAAATGTTTGGACTTTAGTTATCAAGTATGATGCTCATTTATGAAAGTATGAGTTCAAGGTTGTAATAACCACTTAAAATACAGTCGTGATCATTTATATATCATTTATTTAAGCTTAAAATAATATTTAACTCACATTTTCATATGTAGACACCTTAAGAGGTCTACTTAACTACTTCTGACTTCCTTTAAGAAAAAGGCCCATTGTTGAGTGATGGGTTGGAAAATATTTCTAAAATGAAGACATCAGCACAGAATTGGCAACCTAATATTGAAACTAGAGGAAAGCATAGTAGAAACCTGACTTTTGAAAAGTTTTTGGATCAAAAAAGTGTTATTCTTACTTGGACGGTTTCATTTAGCTACAGAGATAGAAATGATCTGAGAACTGTAAGTCTCAAAGAATATAATTTATCATAGAAAAAGATTATCTTCAGTATTTTTAACACAGTTGTCTTGTTTCCTTTTACCTGTCTTTCCTTGTCTAACACTGATACAGACTGATTAAAGAACTAGACATAAAATATGAATTTCTGTGCCTTATTTTCTACCTAAAATTACATTTGCTGACCCTAATTGAAAGAAATATCTAAGATGACCAATACTTTCACACTTAATTTAATATTCATTGGTATCACTATGTAGGTCATTACCCACATCTACTGAATAGACTCTTCAGGAAATGTTGGACTTTAGACACAGGAGCTCCCTTTATCACCAGTGATCTTTTGTGCCTTATAGTGAAATTTAAATTATTTGAATAAATATTTAAGCTGTTTTACTGCTATTAAATCATGATAGCTCTTCCAGGTACCTATGAGAAGTTTCAGTCTCTGATTAGATATCTTGGCTGTATATTTTTATCTTCATTGGCTTCTTTGACTATGAAATTAATTTGCCATGTTATATGCATTATTATTTCCTTTATTTTTTATTGCTGGGTGGTATTACAAATCATAAACAATGTACATATATATGTTCAGTCTTCTGTTGATTAACATTTTAGTTGTTTCTGATTTGAATTTCTTGTGCAGAGGTTATCAATTTTTTAATTTTTAATGTATTTTGTTGTCACAGGGTCTCACTGTGCAGCTTGGACTCATGGTGATCCTCCTGCTTTCAGCCTCCCCAGCACTGGGATTACAGAAGTGAGCCACCATGCCCCAGCTCTGGCCGGCATGGCCCACCCTGGAGGCAGGGTTGGTGCAGCATGTGGTGCTAGGATTTAACTGGTGGTCCCTGCACTTGCCTAAGCAGGCCTTTTAGTCTGCTGAGCTATTTCTCCAGCCCCATATGGCGGTTATCAATTGCTTAGCAAAAGAATTTTTTTGGGAAAATGAGCTTTCCATTTCTCTCTCTCTCTCTCTCTCTCTCTCTCTCTCTCTCTCTCTCTCTCTCTCTTTGGCAGAACTGGGGATTGAACTCAGACCCTTGCGCTTGCCAGAGAAGCACTTATTTTACTGAGCCATCTCCCTGGCCCCTCCATTTCTCTTAAGTGACCCAGCAAATAGAAAGCTTTTCCAAACTTTGATATCATTTTCCTTCCTTGCCATTAATGTAAGAGGATTTTAGTTTTTTTTAAAAAAAATGTATGTGGTATAAGGTCTCACTATGCAGCTTGGACTCATAGTGATCCTCCTGTTTGCAACCTCCCCAGCATTTGGATTATAGTCGTGTGCCATCACGCTTGGTCTCCATGGCTGGCTCAGCGCACCCAGGAGACGGGGCCTTCATGGTGTATGGTGCTAGGGACTGAACCCTGGTCCCTGAGCTTGCCTAAGCAGATGCTTAGGCTGCTCAACTATCTTGCCAGCCCTGGGATTTTGTTCCATATTGATTTATGGAGGGGCTTTTATTTAATTTTTTTTTCTTTTCTGAGATAAAGCTTTGCCACAACATGGGTAGACATGGAAATACATGAAATTAACAAGACAGAGAAAGAGAAATATCATACGATCTCACATGTGGAATCTAATATTGTTAAGTTCATGGAAGTAGAGTTTATTTTATTTATTTTATTTTCACGTCTCTTCTTTTCATTTATTACCCTTTTTTAAAAACAAACATTTACTTGAGAGACAGTATGGCAGTAATGGGTATGACATGACCAGAATGACAGACATTCCAAGCATGACCCTACCATTACACGTTGCTATCCTCAGCGCAGTTACTTAGTTCACAGGTGTCAGTATATATAGTTAGTCAGGGTGAGACTCCTACCAATTAACTGCTAGTTTCAAAAACCTGCTAAAGATTCTCAGGATCATTGCCTTGTCCATCTGGTGTGTATAAATGTATGGCTTTGCCCCTGTCATGTTTCCCAGCTTTTCTCCTTGTCCTCTCTTCATTGTCTAATCATCAAGTTTTTGCTTTCCTTTCAATTGTGTTATGCCTTTCTACTTTTCTTCTTCTTTTGAGTACTTCTACCATGGAAACTCTACAATATTTACATAGGTGGGCCTGGTTTATTTCACTTATGAAATAAGTGTCATATACTTAAATATAAAGGCTTCGAGTTTATCATTCTTTATAGCTGAGTAATACTACCTTGTATAAAAACTGGGACCTCTTCTTACTGAGAAGTTTTTGCACATCAAAAGAAATTACCAACAAATTGAAAAGACAACTCACAAATTTGGAAGTAGAGTTTATAAGGGTGATCAGCTGAGACCAGGATGAGTGGGGGAAGAAAGCAGTTCTGAGTTTTTTTTTTTTTTTTTGCTTTGATTTTGTTTTTTGTAGTTGGTATTGGTACAGGGTTTGCAGGGTCTACAGGATCTCTCGACATAGATCGGACTCATAGTAATTCTCCTGCTTTCAGCCTCCCAAGCACTGGGATTACAGGTGCATGCTACCATGATTGGTCTCAATTGCTGTCTCAGCCTTCCCTGGGTGCAGGGCCTGCACGGCATGCTGGGGATCGAACCCTGGCTGCTGCGCTCTGCCTAAGCAGTGCTTTAGTCCACTGAGCTATCTGGCCAGTCCTCCTGAGGTGTTTTGACAAATTGTCTTCAAAGTTTACATAATTATTGTAACAGAGGAGAAAACTCCTGGACCTCCTTTTTGTAGCTGTTGTTTGCTTTTTCCTTGCCTTTTCTTCCCCTCCTCTAAAAATTTTTCTGGTACTGTAGATTTACCCAAGAGTCTTCTTACTAAGATGTATCCCTAGGTCTTTTTATTTTTTTAGAGACAAGGTCTCACTAAATTGCTAAATTGTCCAAGATAAGGTCAACTGGTGATCTTCCTTTTTCAGTTTTCCAGAATGCTGGGAGTATAAGTGTGCACCTGTATGTGCAGCTGAAATATTTTTTCTTTAAAGCTTCAAGGGTTAGTGTGGTGAGGAAGCAGAGGCAAAGGTGTGAAAGAGGCAGGTTTCCCCAGCCAGCATGGATTAATACTCACTGGGTTTTCCATTAGCAGAGAGCACCCCACCCACACATGAGCCTTTTTTATTTTAAGGAGAATAGAAAAATAATAGTGAAAACAACAATGAAGACCTTCCTCTCGAGCCTCATTTCAGTTTGCTCCTTTGCAGTTTCTGTCTGGAACTAGACAACACTACATTCAGTGCTGGGAGTCTGCTCACCTCCTCTTTCCTTGTCTCTGCAGCCCCTTACCTGGTAAGGAGCTCTAAATGCTCCCTCTCCTGCAACTTCTATGAGCTCTCACGATCATTTCCTCTAGCCCATGTGGTCCACTTTGGCACTTCCTCCAAGGGAGGAGGGGACTTAGCAGAACCATGTGGAGGAACAATATGTCAAGGGCTCCAGCAGACCCTGTAGAAGAACATCAGCTGCAGCAGGGAAGCTGGACAGCTGAGCTCTCTTAGATTTACCTGCTGAGCACAAAGCGAGTCCCAGCAGGATCCAATGATTTATTAGACAGCAGACAGCAGCAGCGAGCCCAGTGGGATGTTGCTTTCTGCTGTCCATCCAAGCAAGAGGGGACAAATGACAGAAGGGGCCACAGGTGGGCACTCTGTCAGAGCTGACGCCTCATCACACTCCAGCTCCACAAGGGCTGGACAGTAAATGTATGTGTCTGCATAAAAATAAATTACAGTAAAGGAAACATTGCATGAGTCCATTCCAAACTGCTCCCTCTTGCTTTGAGCACATGGCCATCGTTCTTGCCACTTCCTTCTCTTTCACATTTTATTTATAATACTTCCAGTACATAATGATTACATTTCTCTCTTAGTATGTGTACACAGCACATCTTGATTATTTTACATCCCTTTTCCTTATTTCCCTTCTCCCTCCTTCCATCTCTTTGCTCCATTTCCACTTGCAAAAGACTTCTTGCCGTGCTTCCTGTTATCTATCTTTTGCTTTGCTCCTTACTTATATTTTGAATTTCTCATATAAAAGAAACCATGTGATATTTAGGTTTACGTCTGATTTATTTCACGTAGTATTATGATCTCAAGGTGCAACCATTTTCCTAGAAATTATTCCAGTTTATTCTTTATGGTAGAGCAGTATTCCATTTGTAAACACCACATTACTTTTTCCATTTATCCGGTGATAGACCTAATGTCCACATCCAAGTTTTAGCTATCAGGACCTGTGCTGCTGTGAACTTCATGTTGCACAGATCACTATAATAAGACACTTTTAACTCTTTTGAGAAGAAACCAGGGGCATAGCTGAGTCAAATAGAATTTCTAGACAGATTTTTTAAGGATCTCAATATAGATACATCCCTGAAAAATAAGTAAAAAGGCCAATAAATGCATGAAAAGTGTTCAGTATTTCTACTAGAAAAATGTACATTGAAACAACACTGAAATTACATTTTTTTACAACAATGGCTGTCATCAGTTAATGAAACAGGGGCCGGCCAAATAGCTCAGAGGATTAAAGCACCTGCAAGCGGGCACAGGGACCAAGGTTTGATCCCCAGGCCTGCTGTGCAAGCCCCGCCCCCCGGGGCATGTTGAGATGGCAATTGAGACTGGGCGTTGTGGTACACACCTGTTTTCTCAGCTCTTGGGAGGCTGTGAACAGATGGGTCACTATGAGTATAATTTAGTAGTGTAGACCCTGAACACCCTGTAGACCCTTCCCGAAAGTACAAAAAAAAACCCCAAAAACAACAACAACAAAACAAACCGAAACAAAAAAACCCAAAGACAAACAAACAAAAAAAAACAAAGAAAGAAAGGATGAAAAAAGAAAGAAAGAAAGAAAGAAAGAAAGAAAGAAAGAAAGAAAGAGAGAAAGAAAGAGAGAAAGAAAGAGACATGCTGGCCAGAGGACAGGGTAAAAGGAATGCTTTTCCATTGCTGGTGGGAGTATAAACCAGTATAATCATGTGAAGATGATATGGAGATTCCACTTGCCACTTTGCGAGGTAGTTCTGACAGTCCTCTTCATGGCTTCATAAAGTGATTATAAACACAGTGAATATTGCTGCTGAGCGCCATCCAATGGAAAGGCAGCTTATGAAAACAGGACTGTGTCCTCAACAACCTTGCAGATCTGGCACCATGAGGCTCTTGGCTGTGGCCCCAAGTCACAATGATCATGAAAGGAAAACACTTTGAATCCACTCAGAACATCAAGGTAGCCAGGACAGCACAGCTCAAGACCCTCAGGAAAGAGGATGATGAGTATGTTTGAAGCCACGGGGAGGACTTCGAGGAGTAGTCATGCAATGTCTTTTGTTTCAGTAGCTTTTTATGTAAATCTCCAGTGCTTGTTGTGAGCACACCTTACATGTACATCAACTATTCTTAAACTGAGTGTATGTGTTTGTTGTGTAGAGGAGTGAATGTGTATCTTTGGAGACTGAGTGTCCAACCTGCAACCCCACACTGACTTATTTATCACAACGTGCCAATACAGCAATTATCCTGAATTTTGAGGCTTTAGTTTATAAAATATAACTCATGCATTAATGGTTTTCTGTCTTATAAGAAAAAGTACGATAATAACTTTCAATGATACAAGCAGCTTTGTATTGAAAGATAAAAGTTTCTGTCTGGCATGCTTTGCACAATGGAGGTGGTCTTTGCTGTTGATCCATGGTGATAATTTGCCAGACCTTAGCTCATGCTTTGGTAGTTTTGGAACAACACATGCAGCGCTAGATCAGATCCTCAGCTACTGGTGCCTGGTGCGCCTCCTCCTTCTCAAGTGCGTGTGACCACCCTGGCTGATGGCTGACAGACAGGGCTCCGCACACTTGGTGCCGGACACATGGTGTGCGTTTGTCACCTCTGGTGTAGTGCATTTCATGTCTTCTTTACCATAAGTAGTGACAGAAAAACACACATAATTGTATGCATCCAAAATAGATTTATGCAAAGAACAAATATCAGGGATAGGCACACATTTATGGCATGCACAATAAGGTAGGGAGAGGATGAAGATAGAATCTGGCCGTATGTGTGGGGGTGAGGCAAAGCAGGCCCTGAGAACACAGAGAGCTCCTCAGCCTCCTGAACGAGCTGCTCTAGTTAGCTTACGAGTTGCTAGGCAGAGACGCTGAAATGGACATCAACTCCTGAGAGTATAAATAAGTGGCCTACAGTGGCTGAGTGGTTCCTTTCCTCCCATCTGGAGAGCGAGGCTCCACCTGACCTCAGCTTTGGTCTCGTCATCTCTCAGTCCTCTCGCCATTTCCCCCAGCAGCACTGAGAGCTGAGCAAGGGGCAGGATACTGATGCACTTGGAAAGCACAAGCAGCAGTGTGGCTGGCACAGATTCTTTTGCTTTTTTAATTTTTAAGAAAAAAAGACAGCATTCAAAGTATTGAAAAAATAATTTAAGAAGTAAAAAGAAAAATGTAATTTAAGAAACACAAGAATAAATTAACATATAAATTTTCATTTAGGGAAGTTTTTGAAAGACATGAACAAAGAGCTTCTTTTTCCTTTGTAAGAAAGTCTTTTTCATGGATGTGTTATACTCTGAGTCACTACTTTGAAGACAATGATAGTGCTGCCTTAAATAGTTATTCTCTTTCTATTTACTTATGAAATTTTCTTTTTCATTGGTAAAATAAAAAATAGACACAACTAAATATTTAATTAAAATAAATGAAAAATAGGATCAATAAAAATGACTGGGGAAGCAAGTTACATATACATAAAAAAAAATGGAAAGTGTGCAAGGGCGTGAGTTTAATCACTACTTCTGAAAATTAAAAAAAAGTACTGATGAGTTAACTTTGAATATTCTAGGCACAATGATACTACCAAAAGTGTAAAGAGCAGTAGCTTGTTAGAGCCACATGAATATGAAAGGAAATGTACAAAATAATTGAAATGATTAGAAGAAAAACAAGTGCCACGGAAAATAGTTTATGAAATACTACATAAAGATAATTTATATGCATTTCTGGAAATGCATCAAATGAAATGCTAAAAATTGTATTTAATGTGAAAGAAATGCTATTGTGCAAATAAGGAAGGCTGACTATATCATATGAAAATAAAACTAACAACTCCAAACTATCAAACATAGTCAATTATCCTGCATAGTAAAAGTACCACTTTTTTAAACTCAAGAAGTCTTAAAGTTTATTTGAATGAGGACAAATAAATTGCTTCTGAATTGATTTCATTTAAAAAAATCCATACAAAATAAAAGAAATATTTGTCACACTTTGAAGACACTAAGGTATGCTACTTCAGGATTTTGTGTTGCATGATCTTTTGCTTCTTTTTTTTTTCTTTTCAAAGTTTTATTGATAAACATATAGCAATGAGACAGTTTCAAATCAAATCGAAAGTACAGTTTCAACAAATAATACACTG
>NW_004524727.1:3375864-3383054 GCF_000260255.1 Octodon degus
CCGCCGGAGGGAGTGGGAGAGTGTCTGGCCCATGCTGCCTCCTGGGCTGGGACTGGTCCTGCCAGCGCAGGGTAGCAGGAAGCTCTCCACACACTCACAGGACCTGGACTAGGACTGGGTCTGGGAGTTCCTGGAAGTCGGCAGAATTTCCTACTCTGCAGGAGGGGTGGGGAGGTACGGCAGAGTGGTGTGGGGTGGCCCAAGGGGGGGGGAGAGGGTCCGGCCCATGCTGCACCTGGGCTGGGACTGGTCCCGCCGGAGCAGGGTAGCAGGAAACTCTCCGCACACTCACCCGACCTGGGCTAGGACTGTGTCTGATCTTTTGCTTCTAATGACAGGTAATTAAAAGAAATTTTAAAATGCTTGAATAATTATACATGTAGCTTTACTGAAAAACAATATTTTAAAGCTTAATCTTTTTAAAGCAATATATGAATGAAAGCAGAGAACATGTGAAAACAGAGTTTCAAAATACTTGTACAGATTAAATCCATATAATTACAAATCAAATTTATTAGAATAGGGTGATTACTATAATAAAGCAGGGTACCTATGATACTTTCAGAAAAAAATATAACGTAGCATATGAATGAAGGCTAAAATAAAATGGTTATACTTTTCTTTATTTTCTAGTGTTTCTGAATGCCCCAGAATATTGTACATCTTTGAAAAAAATTATAGAAAATATATTAGGCTTTTGGTCTATGGCTGGGAAACAAAATTCACAGATGCATATGAAAGAAATTGGGAGAGAAAATATTTGCACGACATAATATATTACAACTAATGATAAAATAGTTGCATAGGCTTATTAGCTGTAAAAAATTTTAAATACTACCCTAACCTGTTAAAGTTTTAGGACTATAAATTAGAGCTTTATGGGGGCTGGGGAGATGGCTCAGTGGAATAAGCACTTCCCTAGCAAGTGCAAGGGCCTGAGTTCAATCCCCGGTTCTGAAAAAAAAAAAAAAAATTAGAGCTTTAAATTAGGAATCACTTTTTAATTTTTTTTATTTTAAAGAGAGTATAAAATAGTATTAAAACAGAAAAATTACAAATGGTACAGAATTTCACTTTAAAATATTATTTCACTGTATTTGTTCTACTTCATAATGTTGTCTTCAAGTTAGTTGTTCATATTACCAGATATATGCATGCAAAATTGGAAGAAGAAATAAAGAAAAAAATATAAGAAACTAAGAAGTGAGAAAAAGGAAAACAAATTGGCAAAAGGAGACAAAAAAAATTAAGCAGTAACTTCTCTTTTCCATAGGCCAGCAGAAATCCACAGTACAGTTGTCCAAACCATCCTACTTACGTACATGGATATACCTTTCCAACATTCCCTCTCCTGTCCTTCTTCTCAGTGGAATCACTGTTCTAATTAAGCTTCTGAAATTATATTATACAAATCAAAATTTCAATACCATTCTTTGTAATAGAAGGCTACCTCATCAATCCACTGAACAGGAACAGTGTCCAGTACTGTATCATGGAAGTACTGTATCACCCTTACATAACTACCAATAAATTTCTCTTAAGCAAGCAGCCATGAGACAGAACTTGGGCTACAGGCAGGATTTGATCAGTTGAAACAGCAAGGAGACAGTTTTCTTCACATGGAATTCAGGAAGTAAAACATTCCAAACATCAAGCTTCACAACTCAGCCAACTTGTGGTTACTGTGAAGAGACGTGGACTGCTATCTTGCTATCTTTCTTATTCCAGGGACAAAATACTCAACATGAACAACTTAAAGGAGGGGTTTATTATGGGTCATGTTTTAGTCCATAGATTCTGTCCACAGATTTAGTCCATAGATTTAGTCCACAGATTCTGCTTCCAAGGCAGGAGAGGCCTGACAAAAAGCTCCAGCGAAGAGAACTTCTCAAGTCGTGGCGCCCAGGAGCTAGAGAGCAGCAGGAGACGGAAAAGGGCAGGGCTGGGAGAGGGTAATGAACCTTCCAGGCCATGCCCCAGCCACTGGCCCCCTCTGAGTGTGGCACATCCAGCTGTGGACCCTCAAGTGAGTTAATCCACTGATGAGGAGCATGTTTCTGCGATCCAAGTATTTTGTGCCTATGTGGAAATTTGGAAAGACATTTTAAATCAAATCTATACACCTGTGGTCAAAATTCAATGTTCCCTCCCTAACAATAGCACTTGTTTACCTCATGAGCATTATAAACTAACAATAATGAGTAAACATTTCACAAATATGCCTCAATTTCAACTATCTTGGCTTTTTTTTTAGCATGAACCTCATTTCTTGTAATAATCTTTCATTAGCCATTGTTTTTAGTATTTAGACCATTTTCTTAGTTTTATAGAATGATGTATTTTCAAGGAAAAGTATGACTATAAATGTAACTTGTGATATTAATGAGTGTTTGATTAACTAATTCAATTTAAGAATAAGTAGTTAACATTACACAAAATGAAAACATATGAGGTGTAATCAAAACATAAAACAAATCTTTAAATTTAAACATTTATTATAGTAAAAGACAGAATGTTACTAATTCCCATCAAAATGCTTCCCTTTCCTTCAAACACGTGTATCCCATAGTTTCTGTCCCTTTTTGGATCAATCTTAGAAGCCCTCCCCACAGCTAATCTGATTAATATACAGAGCAATATATTTTACAATATATCATAAACTGCTGTAGAGATTAAATTTTTAAACACCTAAATCCACTGTTTTATAACCTACATGCTATAATTGATGAATAACTGCTAATTAAGCAGTAGATACCATAGTGAAAAATTTTCTGGCCTGTGCAATAAAGTATAGGCCATTTAGACAGAAAAAGTAAATAGCTGTAGCTGAACCAAGAATTAATCTATAAACGAGATTGTATAAAGCCTTTTCAGAAATGGATACATTGCACAGCTTTATGTACTGTCAGGACCTTCACATTTTTCATCTATTGCATGAGGTGAAGTCTGCAGCTTCTGCAGAGAAGCAGCAGGGGCCAGAACACCACAGCAGTTCACAAGCTTCATGCCAGTTTTCCAATTAGAACTAGAAATACTACTGTTTTACACACAATAAAGTAAACCTTTATTTTGTGTCTGAGAAATCTTACATGATTGCAAAACGTGCTAAAGTATTTACACTATTATCCGAACTCCAACTGCCAAGACACGGTTGCACATAGCGTCGTAGGTATAATAAACATTTGAATATTTGAGTGTTACATGGAAGCTTAACATTCTCTGTATTTTATGTCATGGGCAGCACGAAAGGTTTACTTAATATTGTTATAAACAACTCACCCCATGGGTGGGCTTCATAAATCCGAATCATAGCAACCTCCCTGAAATGCAGTGAGCAATACATATTTTCATCCTGGTTTCCTGTATTTGCCTCATTACCAGACGATGCCACTTTCTTCCGACTGATCACCACTCCCTGCCATTAGTAAAAATGTTTCTTCCATTCCCTTCATTTTTTCTTCTATGATTCCTCCCACCTAAAATGAATGGCAGCGAAACTTCAACAAACCAAGTAATGTCCAGAGCCACTTGGTAAAACAAGTAATCTGTTAACCTGGGCATTGAATTTGTGGATGAGCAGAGATTTTAGCTGATGACCTTCTGTGACAAAACAGGTTTAGGGAGGAAGAGGGAGTGAATTCTGTAGTTACACTATATTTGGAAAGTTCATATTAATTGAAATTATACGCGAAATTTTTCAAGAGAAAAATAATGCAAATATGCTGTTGGCATGAGGAGCCTGATTGGAGGAGGTGGTCACTGGGGGCGTGGCCTGGAAGGGTCTGCCCCACCCCCGTCTGTTCACTATGCAATGGACAGTTTCTTTCTGCCAGCCCTCTGCTGTGCCTTCCTGCCGGTTGTGGATTGAAGTCTCTACATAATGCGATTCCAAATAAACCTCTCCTTTAAATTGTGGGTATCAGCTCTTTCGGATCAGTGCTAAAACCGTAGCTAAAACGCTGTTTGTTTTGGGTGTGTTCGTGGCTGATTTGTCATCCACACCTGGGAGAAGGTGTGCATGACGAGCAGGCCTTGGATTGGTAGCGGCCGTCTTCCTGGGAGATTTGACCGCTCTTCTGCGGCTCTCTAGACTCGCCAGGAGAGGGCGCAACGACCTATGGAAACCCGTTCTCTGGTTTTTTGCTTCACGTTAACATGAAGTGGGAGAGATGAAAAAAGGAAGAGGCGGAGATGACTTTTCAGTTAAATTCTAAGTATTTTTAATTCTGGAAGATGAAAAGAATTTTAAAATACTTATTAGGCTAGACAAATATGAATCCTGAACAAATGTGAAAGTATTTGGAAAAAATATAAGCAATAGAAAGTGTCAACATTTTGTAACTGTTGCGAACAATGACCATAACTTTCTTTAAAAAGTTACGTACTTTTACTTTTTATTTTCTTGTGATAACCATGCAGGTAACTCTTCAACCCAGGATAAGCGAAACTGGAATTCTTCCCTTTTCTCTCCCCTTGGAGTCCAGAATAAATTTTATCTTTTGGGGATTCTTCCTTTCATGCTATCAGCCCTCTATTAATTCTGCCCCCAGGACTAGAGAAAGTGAGAAAAAAGAATCTAATAGGAGGGAGGAGAATGCTTATTTTCAATTGTTATTTTACAGATGAGATTACTGAGCCATGAGCTTAAGTAATTTCTCCAAAAGAACAGAGGTCAGCGGGTCTCCAATATCTGTGATTGTTTTTCTTCCAGCAAGCCCTTAAGAACACAGATTTTTTAATTTCCTCTCAGGCCTTTGAGAATCATAGTAAATCCTCGAGTCATGTGTCAGTGTAAATTAAGCTTATTGGTAACTCATGGGTGTACATAATAATTTGATGGAGTTATCCCTACATTAATAACCTCTGGGAAATCCTGCTTGTAAGAAATGATAAAATTATCCTCTTCATGTAAGATGTAACTAAATATAGAACTGTTAAGAGAAACATAAAATTTGTGAGTGTATTCATGTAAAACAAGCTTTAATTAAAACTCAGAGTATCTTCGGATACTCACTGTGTAGGATGAACAGTGCTCTGAGTCTAGAATGGAGACCGGATTAGATCAATCTAGCCCTGAGCTGCTAGGAGGATGCCCCAGCCCGTGCTGTGGTCGAATGGGCTTGACGTCGTTGGAGCAGAGAGGCAGAACTTTTGCTAATAGGATGGGGATGAAGGATGGGGGGTCCCGGGAAGGAAGAGAGGGCTTCATGGGAAGGAGATGCGTTACAGACACGGACCAACTCTCCATGAGGGGTGTGGCCATCCTGTGCAGCAAGCATGCAGTCCTCGTTTTGGTTAATGCAAGGGCATTGGAAGAAACGCTTATGGAAATGGAGAGGAGCCAGTCAGTCTCAAGAACGCCTCTATCAGAAATACCATGTTGACAAGAAATTCAAACGACCAGAGAAGTAGTAACCAACCAGAGAAGTACTTGGAAATGGATTCTTCTTAAAATACATTTTAATCTAAATTTTATTAGATAACATGTAAATAGCAAAAGGCTTAGCTTCATTTGTCTTGAGCAAAGTGTATGTATAAAACATATACACACACATATATATATAGCATATGGAATATACTTATAATTACCTTCATAGATATTTATATGTTAGCGAGGGAAAAACTTTCCATGAAATTAAAACAAAATAAAGTTTGTGAATACTAATGATTTAATAAAGTAGAAAGCAGAGAGGTTGAACCTGAACAAGACAAGAAACTTAGTATTCTTAATAATTACCTATTATTATTCAGAGTCACGAGAAAATTAAAATTCATCTTCCCAAATTGTTATTCTTACTAGCTTCAAAAGTTTGGCCAGGTGGAGAGAGACACCAACATAGATGAGAAATAAGTATTATTTAGGAATCATCAAAGGATGACCAGAGTTCTGGACAGAACTAAACTGATTTATTTTAACATTTTTCTTTAAATAAATGTTCTTCAAGTAGATTTGAAATAATAAAATTATAGGAGACACTTCCATCTACAAAAGCGTAAGTGTGTGATCATGAATATTATACTATTTTGGAAACCAGACAGAACATAATATAATACAAGAATGAAATTGATAGATTTTCTTGAGACAACTAATAAAACATTATGTTGATACATCATGTGTGTGCAAAGATTAGGACTACTTTTTGTGATGCACACAGTCTTAAAATATGTGGAGCACTATTTTGTTTTTAAAATTGGCTGATGCAAGCTAATGTTATTTTTATTGTCACTTTAGAGATAGTTGAGAGGTAACAAAAATGAAAGTACGTCTATTTTCCCACAAATTCCCTGAGTGAAATAAATCAGAAGATCATGATAAATGGTGCATACTTTCTCTTATAGAAGAAAGCCTAAGTAGAAATTATGTACGGAAAAAAATAAAGCTGGAAAGAATCGGAATAGAGATATGGATGTGGGAAGGAAATGTATGGAAGAGAGACATGAGACAGGGGAGGACGAACAGCCCCCAGATCCACAGCGTGTGTGCCAATGTCCCAAGGGAAATTGACTTATCATTTGTTGCAAATACATTACTCCTAAAATTTTAAAAATCAGTAAGTTACACCCCACCCAACTCAACTGGGTAGGTGTTTAGCAACACAGTATTTTCCTTCCTGGCCCATTATGCTGTGGGCCATAGCGGCCAGGGAGGCAGGCTGCCCTGATCAGGGAATGGATTGCACCGTGTGTTTGGGTGTGATACCTAACAAATGACTGTGTTTTATTTAAAAATGATGGGGCTGGTGAGATGGCTCAGTGGTCTAAAGCACCTACTTAGAACAAGCTTAGCAAAGCACAGGGACAGCGGTTTGATCCCCCAGCATCACATGCCAGCCAGCCCCGCCCCCTGGTGGGCTGAGCTGGCCACACACACACATGCTAAATAAATAAATAAACTTTAAAAAAATAATGAGTTTCCAAGATTTTTAGATATAGTTAGATATTTGATCCGTTTTGACTTTAGTTTAGCGCATGGTGCTAGACATGTGTCTAGTTTTAGTCTTTGGCATGTGGAGAGCCAGTTTTTCCAGCACCATTAATGAAAGATGCTGTCTTGCTTTCAATGAATGTGTTTGGCCTCTTTGTCAAAGATAAGGTGGCTGAGTGTGTTTGCAATTGTATCTACATCTTCTATTTGGTTCCAGGGATTCTCAGATCTCTTTGGTGTTTTTCTTTTTTTTTTTTTTTTTTTT
>NW_004524727.1:3383264-3390905 GCF_000260255.1 Octodon degus
TTTTAACCAAGAAATGGA
Organism: Octodon degus; assembly: GCF_000260255.1. NCBI lineage: Eukaryota > Metazoa > Chordata > Mammalia > Rodentia > Octodontidae > Octodon > Octodon degus. The sequence continues at coordinate 3,383,283 of NW_004524727.1, forward strand.
TAAAAATAATGTGATATTTTTATACAACGGAGTACTACTTAACTATAAAAAAGGATAAATATGATATTTTTATATGTAAATGGATACTACTTGAAATCATATTCATCTGTGAAATAAATTAGACTTCCATGGGTTAATGTTGCATTGTCTTCCTAGTGCGAGAAGCCAAAGTAGTTAAAAATGTACAAGAGATATTGTAAAATAGCAAGAAACTACTCAAAAGAAAGTAGGATAGGGGAAAGGAGAAAAGAAGGAATGGAAAAGAAAAATATATATATATTTGTATATCTATGTATATGATAGTCAAGATAGTTATGCTACCAATTTCTCTTAGTCAAAAAGGAAGTTTTTTGCTTATATTGTTAGATCAATTTTTCATACCTCTGTCTTATAATTTAAGCAACTGCTTTGACGATAGCAATGTCCAATGTATTCTCACTGTTACACTTTTATTCTCTTAATTTGAAACTTTTTATCATTTTTATATATTTTTTCTCTTTAAAATAAAAACAAAAGAATGTTCCCAAAATGTGGTTGAGGTGCCAGCCCAACCCCTGGGGCGCTCTGAGACGGCAATTGAGACTGGGTTTGGTAGCGCGTGCCCGTAATCCCAGCTCTTGGGAGGCAGTAAACAGGAGAATCACTATGAATCTGAGCTAGTAGTGAGACCCTGAATACCCTGTAGACCCTTCCCTAAAATTAAAAAAAAATGTGGTTGAGGGAAAACCCCTGGAGGGACCTGGGATCCTGGGGAGTTGGGCAAGTTTTATTGGAAATGTGCGAATTTCATACCCGGCTGGGGAGCGTGAAAGCTGGGCTTGGGGCTGAGGGGAGCTGTGTCACAGCTCTGGTGCACACGGCTGAGGCAGAGAGTCAGGGGACACTTGTTCAGTCAACAAGTAGAGGAGTAAGAATCTGCTAGCGCCTGGGACTGATAGGCTTGAATCCCCCCTTGCCCTGATATTTCCTTTATCAGATGAGATTTCATACAACTTCCAATACCTGCCTCCGAGCATCCCTTGTGAGGCAGTACAATATGCCAGGGTGTCAGCTTTTGATCTTCAGATCATTTAAGTAAGACATTTTACTAAAAGCTACTATTTTGATGACAGAGAGGATTTGAGGGATTATTCGCTTCACCTTGTGGCTCATGAGCGTCCCATGAATGTAAATGGCATGCGGATTTAGATCTCCAGCTCTGCCTGCTACCCAAAGCATCTAGCCTGTGTTCAGGAGTGTGCTTCTCGTTACTCCAGTTGGAAAGCATTCGCATGCTTCATGCACGGCAACACCGCCTCAGCTCTCCAGCGCTCCAGAACTTTGTTTTAAACATTGCTCTCGTGTGCAGCCTGCCCCTCTGCTCACTTCGTCCAGAGCTCCTCCCTCGAGTGGGGCTCTTCAGCTTATCAGATCTGTCTGCTTTCCTTTGCTGTGACAGGCAGGACTGCGCCCGAGGCCCTCACAAATTCCCACCTGCGCTGCCGTCAGTGTCCTCTCAGTCGCACGGACGTGAGCCCTGGTGACCATCGCAGCCGGATGGAGAGGTAGCAGTGTCATGAGTTGTAAGACGGTGGTTAGGTGACCCTGTTCCCATGCTCAGGTGTATTCATATATTCTCTTTGCCTGTGGAAAAAAGTCTCTATTAGCCTAAATTTTTTTTTAATACCTTCAGTTTGTGACACTTAGTCCATGTTTCTAACTTTATTTTCCCATTTTCTTTACGGTCTTTTGGGTCAAATAGGAATACTTATCCAAGGAAAAACACAGAGGAACACTATGCTGTAAAGAAGGAGAGGAGAGCAGGAAGAGTGAATTACGGTAGAACACAAATGACTTAAAAACAAGTCTATATGTCAGTAAGTTCCTATGGAGAGAGAGGATTAACAAAATTGCTAGTATTTTGTGCTATTGGGACTACACAGTTAGGAACTGACAGGACAACGGCATTCCTCTAGGGGATAAAACTGGTAGGATAGTGAGTGCAGGTGAGGACCATCCAGGCTGATTCAGTTATGTGAATAAGAGGAAGGAGACTCACTATACCGAGAAGAAGTCATGTTAAAATTATAGGAATGGAGCTCAGCACAGTTACACAATTTATAACTCCAGCACTCTGGGAGGCTGAGGCAGGAAGATGGCAAGTTCAAGCCCAGCCTGGACTATATAGGGACTTGCCAAAACTCACACCGTTCAAAGATAAGGGACAGCTGGGCTAACTGTGCTGCTGATTTCTGCTGGTCTACTGAAAGGAGCAATTAATGCTATTTTTTTTCTCCTCTTACATTTCTTAATAATTTTTGACCAGTTTTATAAGCTTACATCTGGTAATCTGAGCAACTAATTTAAAGACAACAATGTGTAGTATAACAACTGTTGTTGAATTCCTATCATTTTGTTTCGTGAAATTCAGTATGTTTCTAATGGTTTCTTTTTGTTTTTCTTTTTTCCCACTATTTTTTTTATTATCTTTCAAAACCAAACAAAGCCAGATAAAACAGGCTGAGGATATACTCAGTGCATAGTTTAATCCTCAGAAGTACAGCAATACAGACCAGAATTTTATAAGTAATGTAATAATAAAGAAGATAGAGCCTGACCTCCAAATTCAAGGAAGTCATTAAGGGATGCATGAGCTGAATTCCAATTATTACAAAAGAATAGCTTCTAGTAGAAATGTTGGTGAGTTTTTGTGTGAATTTATTGAATGATGAAGAAAGAATGGTTTACTTCTGGAGCTAAAATACTTATAGAAAACGAGTGTCTACAGAGTTTGGCTAAATGAATGTGCTGAAGTACCTATAAAGGATGAAAATGCAGTATAGTGATATAAGAAATTGAAATGTGTTTTGCTGTGGAAAATAATTTAATTCTATAGAATTAAATCTGTGTAGAAAATCTAGCAAACTAACAATTGAATATTTGAGATTAATATTACAGCCATGTTACTATTAGATATTTAATTAGATATTTAATCTAATAGTAACAATTATTTTATTTATTAAATTGTATAATGGCATTATGTATTAGCCAATTTATCCCATAGTTATTCATTTATTTCATTATGGTGTGATTTTAAAAAAACTATAGTCTTATTTTAAAGTCATGAAGCCATATTTAATCATTTTTACCTGTCACTGTCACTGAACACACACACATAATCAGTTAGAAATGGAATTTGAATACCTTCCTATATGATTTGTAAAATTCCTGATACATTAGAGCAAAATAAATTTATCCAAAATTTTAGGAATCAATGTCAATTGCATACTGGAAATCTCTTCTCATGCATCCTGAATCTACAGAATGAAAGACTTCTGAGCTGAAAGGAGTGAAAAACTGGTGCTGCTTGGAAGCTAGCTGTACTGTCTGGTGCACAGAAAGTACAGCTAGCTTTGCATCAGAAGCCATTCAGAAGATAGACCACTCACTGTATCACTGGCATGAAAAGACAGAAATAGGAGAAAATTACTTTGACTGAAGAGCTAGGAGAGAACCTATGCTAATGAATAATGAGTGTTTCCAGCTTTTCAATAATTAAGTGAAAGGTGATCGGATCTGCTGACTTGTATTCTGTCCTTTACAGGACCAAGGGACAGAAATATTGCCTTGTTCACTATTCAGATAGAGATTAAATATGCAATATATGAGGCCCAATGTAGACACATGAAAGGAAGGCGTAAACCCTACCAACAGGGTGTTAGGAGCAAGCACACACGTGCAAGTTCAAATCTTTAGTCTAATATCCTCCAGTTAGGAAATACTAATGCAGCAATATTGAATATGAATTTTCTCATTTTATTTATTTATTCATTGAAGTATTTATTCATTTTTTATGTACTTAGTACAGGGTCTGACTATACAGCTCAGACTGACAGCGATCCTCCTGTTCTCAGCCTCTCCAGATCTGGGATTGCAGGTGTGCACCACGAGGCCCCATCTCAGTGGCTAGCTCTGTGTGCCTTGTGGTGGGGCAGGCACAGCACGTGGTGCCAGGAATTGAAGCCGGGTCCCTGCGCTTGCCTAAGCAGGCACTGAGTCTGCTGAGCTGTCTTACCATCCCTGAATTTTCTTATTTTAGATAGAGAAAACTCTTTGCTTTTATCCTTAGGCTAGTATTTACTTATATTTAAATACCAATTTTAAATTTTCACAACAATTTGTTTCTTGAGAATGAGATTCTATCATTTTGTTTTCACTCTTCACAAAACACTACAAATTTGTGTTTAAGACAGTGTACTGCCTAGATCTTTATTGCCTCTATGATTGAATGTGTTGAGTAGAGAAAATAATACCAAGCTGGGGTGAGAATAGGCTAGACCGTATTTGGAATAAAGGCAAAGGTTTTGATCCATTTTTCTCAAAATCAAGTGAAAGATTTCTGGAAAAGAAACACAGCACTTTCTAAAACTCATTATTTTTATAATTTTTCATATGTAATGTGCGATTATTAATTTTTTAATCATTTATTTTACTGAAAATAAAATGTCAAGTAAAAGAAGATATAAACAGATCCATATCACATATAAATATAGCAGTTACTGGGAACTTCACAGTAACTCTATTGTCTGCAACTAATTCACCCAAAAGCCTCAAAGAATCATAAGGGAATAAAAACATCACTAAAAAATCAAATGTAGAATATAGAAGTGAAGAATGCATCCAAAACTAAAATCTCAAAGGATGTATTTAACCAAATATTAGACTCAGATGAAATGAATATTTCTGAGCTGAAGAGCGAAAGTACCAAAAGCCAAAACAAGGGAAAGGAAACTACAGAAACTAGAAAATGAAAGAAGGGAAACATATGCTTAGGAATATATGCAGAATAGCTTGAATAATTGAACTGTTGATAACTGCTGGTCTTTTGAAAGAAGCAGTTAATGCTTAAAATACATTTTTCTTTTTATTCCTACTAATTTTTATTTTCAATTTCTTACTTTTTTGTTATTGTTTGTTTTGTTTTTAAACCAGTCTTTCACATTTATATCTGATAACCTGAACAACTAATTTGAAGATCGTATCATGCAGTACAGCAGCCATTGTTGAATTCCTATTACTTTGTTTAGTGAAATTTTGTATCCTTTCTAATACTGTTTTTCTTCAATAGTTATTTTGTATTTTTAAAAATAAAAATAAAAATAAACTTTAGGGGAAAAATCTAGCAAGGTACATGTGTGATTATGAGAGAACCAAAGATATGAATTACTTATAGAAAGATAAAAGAAGTTGCAAAATAGCATGCGTACGTTGGCAATGCTTTGGAGCATTTATGGAGATAAGTACTTCCTTTTATGGAGAGAGTCTCTTTTCTACAGAGCGTTCTGCTCTCAGCGTCTGTAGGACACTGGCCTAGAGCCATGTGTACATGGCCACTGCTCAGCCATACTACTTGAGAAATAGTACCACTGGCCTCCTTCTCTTATCCTGAAATCATCTCACCTTCTCTTCCCAGCATGATGGGCTGGGACAACTAGAGTTGGGAACCACACCAAGAAAATTTAACTTCTTTACAGGAATTTGGAGATGTAGCATTAAAGTTCAAGAGTAAACAAGGTAGCAACACGAATTGTTCTAAATTATCATGACAGATTAGTTAACTCAACACAACAATGAAGTAGAGCATCCTGGACATTTACTTGAAAGTTTTTGTTAGGAACTTCAATGCTTTGAGTAGAAGCCAGATTTCATATGAGCAGAACAACTATTGATATAGAGTTAAAATTGTTATATGGCCCAGCATTAAACAAAAATGTGCTGTCCCAGGTTGCATCCTAAGTGTGATTTTAGCTCCTCATGTCACATGATAATGGGTAATTATGTGAGATGATGTATTCATTTTCATTGATACTGCAAACATTTTCCTATCCATATACATCCCCAATATCATGTTGTATTCTGTAAACATACACAGGAAAATATATTAAAACAAATACATGGGATTAGAGAACCTCAGAGATAAAGGTGGTTTATAGTGGTCTATATAATTTCAGTATAAATGTACTTGGGAAAAGTCATGTGATTGCTTGGAAGCAGTTACCACCTTGCTCTTCTTTTCCAGCTGTGGAAGAGAGAAAAGTTTTTGAGAAAAACTTCTGAAGTGATGAAGGACAGTCTTGAATAGGAAACCGTGACTTCTGGATCCTATAAAAATTATTCATATAAACTGAGAAAAAATACAGTAGTTACTCATCTGTGTCATTATTCAAAATGCTACATAATAAATACATGTCACATAATGCCATATTCTTTACAAATAATTTAAATTAAATTGCATATGTTCAAAGGGACCTTATATAAATTACAAAGTGTTGATTTTTGTAGGGTGGAGAAGAATAAATGTTCCAAATGTCTTTTAGACTTTCTACATTATCTAAAAAGTGATAAAAATGTTCATTTATATATCTGTCATGGTTTGTTAAGGGAACAGTGTATAAATAAAATTATAGTATCCGATAAAAGGAAAACAGAACCCTAAAAATAAATTATCAAAGTGCTACTTTCTGAAAATTTGTATTCATTCAAAATGTTCATATAGAAATCTTAATTTCCAAGGAGAAGGCATTAAGAAGTGTGGAACCCTCCTAAGTAAACAATGTTCTTATGAGAAGTCCCAGGGGAGCTTGGCCACATCTGTCTGTACCTTGACCTTGGCTTTGCCAAGCTCCGGAACTGTAACAAACAAACACCTGTTGTTTGTGAGCCATCCTGTATTTGGTTTTGATTACCCAGACAGACTAAGATACAGAAACAAAGCAGAACATAGAATGGGTAAACTAAATGTTACATGTTTTCTAAATACAGTTAAGATAATAATTTCAAGCCTAAGTGTATCACTGTGAATGAAATGTATTCCAATTAATGCAAATAATTTAAATTGCAGAAAAAGGGCAAATCTAATCATAGGTTCCTCGGAAAGGCTGTACCTCACATACAATGACTACGGTAAATACTCTCTTACTCTACTGAGATTCCCTGTTCTGGCGTTTGGTCCCATTTTTCACTCTTGGAACTACAGACCAATAGCTTCACACTCTCCTGGGACTTTCCCTAGAGTGCAGGCAGTAGCCCTGAATAAGGACACTGCAACTCTTCTTCTACAGAGATGGCTGATGATACTTGATTGGGGGTCACTGTCTTGATTCTCTTGCCTTAATTTGGGCTATTAAGGAGGATCAACCAATCTCCAAATCTGAGATTTCAGCTGGAACTACACAGTAGTCATCCTCTTCCTTCGATGAGCCTTACCCTAATTGCATCTATATTGGTGTGTCTTTTGAATGCATACCCCATTAAAACATGAAGAAACTCTCTATCTCTAGTTGGTTTGCAGCGTGTCTAACCTAAAACAACAAGACTGCATGGTTGACAGTGAAAGAATCCCACAGTAGTGTACCAGAAAAGAGTGAACTGATCTTTTTTTTCCATAATTTTATTGAGAAACAAATAGCAATGAGACAGTTTCAAACCAAATTGTTAGGACAGTTTCAATAATTAACACATTGCATACATTCTTCTAGTGGCTAATTGCTGTACAAGATGCAGACATTATATCCTATTTACAAATACTATTAGAACAAATCCCTCTATTCATTAAGAGAATGTAACTATATATCTATTCTAACC
>NW_004524727.1:3392490-3395606 GCF_000260255.1 Octodon degus
CTTGGTTGTTTCCAAGATTTGGCTATCACAAATTGTGCTGCTATAAACATAGGCACACATATATCCCTATGATATGATGTTTTCAGATCCTCCAGGAAAATTCCCAGGAGAGGAATCGCTGGTTGAAATGGGATTTCCAGTCCAACTTTTCTAAGGAGTCTCCATACTGATTTCCATAATGGTTGCACCAGTCTACCTTCTCACTAGCAGTGGAGAAGGGTTCCTTTTTCCCACAGCCTCTGCAGCATTTGTTGCTGGGTGATTTCTTTATGATAGCCATTCTTTCTGGGGTGAGATGATATCTCAATGTTGTTTTAATTTACGTTTCGTGGATGGCTAGTGATGTGGAGTATGTTTTTATATATTTACTCGCTTCTTTAATTTCATCCTCTGAGAAGTGTGTGTTCATCTCAGGTGCCCATTTCTGGATTGGGTCTTTAAATTTTGGAGCCTTACTGTTTTTCAGCTCTTTATAAATTCTAGAGAGCAAACATTTGTCTGAGTACTTATTTGTCATGATTTTTTCCAAATTTATGGGTTGTCTTTTCACTTTGTTGCTAATTTCTTTTGACGTGAAAAAACTTCTCAGTAAGAGCAGGTCCCACTTGTTAATTCTTTCAACTGTTTCCTGTTCAATTTGATTTTTGTTCCTGAAGTCCTTGCCTACCCCTATGTCTTCAAGAGTTCCTCTTACTTTCTCTTTTAGGAGATTTAGTGTCTCTGCTTTAATGTTTAGATATTTAATCCATTTTGACTTTAGCTTACTGCATGTTTTTTTTTTTTTTTTTTTTTTTTTTTTTTTTCCTCCCTATGTTTCTGTAGTTGATTCTTTACTTCAGATGCTATGAGTTCCGAGAATTCTTTTTTACCGGGGATTGAACTCAGGCCCCTGCGCTTGCCGGGGAAGCGCTTATTCCACTGAGCCATCTCCCCAGCTCCAAGCTTACTGCATGTTGACAGACCTGGGTCAAGTTTGAGTTTTTGGCATGTAGACAGCCAGTTTTTCCAGCACCATTTGTTGAAGAGGCTATCTTTCTTCCAGTGTGTAGTGAGTATGTTTGGCCCCTTTGTCAAAGATAAGGTGGCTGAGTGTGTTCCTAGGAGCTTCAGCATCTTCTAATCTATTCCATTGATCCTCAGGTCTGTTTTGTTGCCAGTACCATGCTGATTTTATCACAATCGCCTTGTAGTATAATTTCAAGTCAGAAATTGTAATGCCTCCAGCCTTGTCTTTATTGCCCAGGATTGCATTTGCTATTCTAAGTCTTTTCAGGTTCCAGATAAATTTTAGGAATGATTTCTCAACCTCTGTGGGGTATGTCAGTGTTAGTGTTATAGGGATTGCATTAAATCTGTACAGCTATTTTGAGTATGGCCATCTTCACAATGTTCTTCCTATCCAGGAGCAGGGAATATCTTTCCATTTTCTGAAATACTCTATGATCTCTTTTTTCAGAGTACTGTTATTTTTTCTTGAAAACATCTTTGACTTCTTTAGTTAGATTAATTCCAAGGTATTTCCTTTTCCTCGGTGCTAATGCAAAAGATATTGTTTCAATAATTTCTCTTTCAGTGTGTTTGTTATCTGTGTAGAGGAATGCTATTAAAAAGTCAACTGATCTTATATCTAATAACATTCTTGGAATTTGATTTTGTAATTATTTGTGGATATTGTTACATAATCTTCTTACATAATGCTGATATCTACAAATAACATGATCAGATTATGATTAATACATGTAAAAGTCATTTTCCTTCTCTTATTTACTAGGAACATGGCCAATTAGCATGGTTACCATATTAATATGCTCCTGGTTCCTGATAGCAAAGAAAAAGACTCAACATTCCACAATCAAGCATGACGCCCTCTCTTTTTCCTTTCTACATGCAGGATGTCTAATCTAAGACAAATGATTACGTATCTGAACCAAATATTCCTCTTGTTTAATCACATATGTGAATGTGTTATTGTAAGGTGATTGTTTTTCATTCATTGAATTAATCCTCTGAACTTAATTATTCTCTTAAGGGGGTGAGTTATGACATAAAACATAGGTCTTATTATACTTGGTTATGATATATATTTTTTGAGGTTGCTCTGCTAATATTTTGCTTAATATTTTAAAATTATATTTGTGAATAAGAATAGACTCTGATTACTCTTTTCATGTTCTGTAACATGTGTGTCTGTAAATCATCATGATAGTGGCATAAGGAAAAAAGTAAAAATACTAATTTAATTCTGTCCGTCTTTTTTTCTCTCTCTCTTCCTTCCTTTCCCATCTTTCCTTTCTTTTCCTTTTCTCCCTCTTTTCCTCTCTATCCCTTCCTTTCTGGAAAAACATGAAAGTTAGCTGTCATTTCTTTCCCTATTCTTTAACATGCCCAGGTGAGTCTGTCTGTGTCTGAAGTGTTTTTTAGAAATGATTTTAAGTAAGAAAATCACTTTATATATTTATGCAAATTTTCATCTAGAAGAAATGACAAATGCTAGGATGGTACCATTCTTTACACACCCAACAGCAGGGTTTTCCTAGAAAAGTTCACAGAGTTCTACCTTCAGTTCCACGTGCAATGGTCCACTTGCCCCACTTTGCTGAGATCTATCTCCATTGTAAAAAATCCTCACCTCCTGGGAAACTGCATTTTATAAACTTAATTGGTTTTACAGTTTTGGGGAGATGACTCCAGTTGTGTTGTTCATCTGAGGGGTAGTTTGTAAGTAAACGAAAAGTCTGTTGAATGCTGTGTTTGGGAATTGATTTGTTTGGGAAGAGAAGTGTCCATGAATGGAGGTCATAATGGAGCTCTTTAGTCTCAAGAACACCGGGAAATTTTAACTCCTCTAAACCACTGGGCAACTCAAAGATGACGGAATCTGTGTATCAAGCATAACAGGTGTGAAATGGATTCAGTAGTGGAAAAAAAGCGGAAACAAAAATATTGCTGAGGTTCATACTAGATACTTAAAATGGGAAATGAGGTACAAGCTGTGCCTAGTGAAGGTTTCATCAAGAAAATAAATGTAGAAGCTGGGGAGATGGCTCAGTAGAATAAGCACTTGCCTGGCAAGTGCAAGGGCCTGAGTTCAATCCCTGGTTCCACCAAAAAAGAAG
>NW_004524727.1:3395741-3397760 GCF_000260255.1 Octodon degus
AAAGAAGAAGAAGAAGAAGAAGAAGAAGAAGAAGAAGAAGAAGAAGAAGAAGAAGAAGAAGAAGAAGAAGAAGAAGAAGAAGAAGAAAATTCAAACATCACAGTAACATAGTTTAGAGCTGAAGCTATTTTCCAAGGATGAATACAGCAATGTCTATAGTTGTAATTATAATGCAATGTTGACACCTTTCAAGTCAGTGGACAGATCTCTGTTCCCTCTTTTACATGGCTGGAACTTAAAGTGGCCTCTATGAAAGGAAAACCATGCTCATGCCTTCGTGTCTCACTTCAGGCTAGGTCACGACAGTAGATATGACTCCTGCTCTTTCCTACCCCTCTCTACCTTACCAGCTCTAGTGGTTCAAAACCCCAAATCGTCATGCACATGGCTACCACAGCCCTTGTGGTCACTGTAGCACAATGAATATCCAGAGAGATCAGGAAGAGAGGTGGAGAGAGCCAGGAAAGTCCAGCTGTTCCAGACCTGAGCTCTGGAGCAGTGCCAGGTTAAATCCCAAAGGTAGCAACGCATGAGCTATGCACTAAGAGCTATATCCCTGTGCCAGAGTTCCAGCTGTATCACACACTGAAAAGTGGAAATAAACCACCCCAACATATTCTGCTTGAACTTCAGGCACAGGAAATGCATCAAAATAAGTGGTTTGTTCATATAATATAGCCATAGTTTCTGGTATATTGCTGTCCACACATATTTAAACATTGCTGTATTTATAAGGTATTTAATACCTAATAAAACTATGTAAAGGTAACTGTAAAATACTGAGAACTAAAAAAGCAAATCCCAAGTCATGTATTCACAGTTGATATATTTCATGGTATAAAATTCAAAGGAAACCCCAAATTTTTCTAAAATGTCTCTCTGCAATTTTATCGACTCAATCAAAAGTAAATTTTAATCACATTTTTCAATCTTTTCCTACAGTAAGTTGAATAGATCACATGTGAAATTAATGTGAAAATTATTAGGGAGACTAATAAGTTATTTTGTACATGGACATTTATTTCTTGATAAGCTCAAAACTGGTTTCTCCAACCTCCTGGGAAGTTGCCTGGTTCCCATTGCTTATAGCCTTTAGCATCCAAGACATTTTCTTTTGTTGACACAGAAAATTGTCTTAAAAATAAAATCTGTATTCCCAACATCCTTCCTTAACATCTAGTTTCACTTCACAACATTTTCAGCATGAGCTGTTTACACTCTGGTGTATTTAGATCTACCATCATCTACCTCCTTATTCTTGGGTGATGAGAGCTGACTGTCTTAAACACTTTTTCTCTTTACTGGATTCAATGTCTGAGACCCGCAACTTAACGGAGGAGAGGTATTTTTGGCTCATGTTTGCACTTCGTGTTGGCTAGCTTCAAGGCAAAAATGGCACAGTGCAGGGTCTGACAGAGGAGGCTGCTAACATCATGGCAGCCAGGAAGCAGAGTGAGAAGGGAGGAGCAGAAGTGGGAGATCAGACCTCCGACGCAGGCTTCCAGCTCGGGTTCCCACTGGCTACCTCTCCACGTCAGACGCTGCTTCCTAATGGCACATTCAGCTCTGAATTCCTCAGTGGATGAATGCACTGATGACAGAGCGGCCCCTGACCAATCACTTCTAAAGCCCTGCTTCAGAACATATGAGCCTTTTATGTGATACTCTAGATCTAAAACATAACAATTTCCCTCACCTACATAGCCTAGTATTTGCCTTGTTCTTTATGGATGCCATACTCAATCTTTCAATACATGACTCAGTTTTTTCACTCTCATTTTATTGATGATTTTAGAAATAATTTTAGAAAATAATGATGCTTCTCTTTTGAGATGCAGTGGTTTGGACATCACAATTATATTAGTTTCTGTCTGATTATATTCCTTAATTGAATGAAAAAATACAGAATTGTGCTGTAATGTCTATATTCTGTGTGTATGTATAGTTTTTCCTCAAAAATGTGAGATATTTCAGATATTTGGCAATGATAACATTAAAATTTATTAGGATATATATATA
>NW_004524727.1:3419865-3441266 GCF_000260255.1 Octodon degus
GGGTCCGGCCCACGCTGCGCCTGGGCTGGGACTGGTCCCGCCGGCGCAGGGTAGCAGGAAACTCTCCGCACACTCACCGGACCTGGGCTAGGACTGGGTCCTACTTATTGATTCTTGATATTTCTCACACAATTTGGGTTCCTGTTTAGAAGGTCCTGGCCTATGTCTGAATCTTCAGGAGTTTAATCATCTCATCTTTTAACAGGTTAAGTGTTTCTATCTTAAGATTTAGATTTCTTAAATGTGATTTTTAAAATAGAGTTGAATTTGAAGGAGCAGCAACAATAGGTGTGTGGGCAGCAGCAACTTCTGTGTGACAGAAAGGCCGAGGTTAGGCATTAAAAGGAAGAATAGACCTGTTTAGTTGTTGACAGCACAAGAGCTGAGACATGGATAGCGACCTTCATGGCACGCTCACGTGGGTGGGAAGGTCAACGTAGAGTGAGTTATCTACTTCACGTGCCAGTTTTGTAGCTAATCATATTTTCCATGGGGAAACTCTTCCTCAGATACATCAGAATGAGAGGAATACATTAATGTAAAGTACAGTATGTGTATTACTTTCAAGTATTCAATTTTCCTTGAATTTCTAGACTTCAAGGGAAGCAGCATCAGACTCTAAAATTCAATGCAATAATCTTTTCCAATAGTTACTTTAAGGTAATAGTTATTTTTACTTTGTATTAGTATCTAGTTTTGAAGAGTTATCCCTTTGACCAAGCAATGAGGACATATCATAAAACTAACAGGCAAGTTGAAAGAACATGTCATGTTTCCACCCAGGATTATTTTTGAATGATTTACTACTTAATATTCTGAGCAGTGACCTTGATTTCTCAATTGAAGATGGAAAAATGACATTGTTTTCAGAGATTTTACTCTTTCACTGCAAAAGTTTCCCATGAATGTGTATTTTGGGCTTTGAATGCTTTCTCCTGAAATGGCACAAGCTTATACACAGTATATCTAAGAACAGAATGGGATGGCAGTCAGAAAAAATTTACTGCCGGTGACGATGGTGAGTTGCTCTTTCTTAATATATCAGTTGACATTTTCTGTGTAGGATTCGTGTATTTCTAATAGTGCCCATAAAATGTCAGCCCACTCAGGAGCAGCGAGCTTCTTGGCACAGTTGCTGGTGGTGGAGACGGCAGCCAGGGATGCCCACCTCAAGTCCTGCCTGGCCCAAGGCAAGGTCACCAGGACCTCGCCTGCATGCGTGTGCAGGAACGCCAAAGATCGTCCACAATTCTGCCTTCCAATTTTGCCCCAACATTGAACTGGAACCACTACATTTTTCTTCTTGAAAGCTCTGTACTGAAAGTGGCAAACCAAATAGAAATTTAAATTCTGAATTACATTAATTGAATGGAAAGTGACTTTTAAAGTTGATTGAATCCATTCATTTCATTATAAATCAAAAAATTTTACTTGTTAAAGGTTTCCTCTTCTTCCTCACATGCCAGTCTCTCACACACTCCACACACGTGTACACACACACGGACCCCCTCCTCCCCAATCCTTGCACACTTCACACACGTGCATGCATGCCGCACGCACATGCACACACACATGCACACACCCCTACTGCATAAATGTATTTTTTTTTCAGGAAAGAAGTTTTGAAGCCACATGAAAATATCAGAATTGTTCTAAACAAATATTTAAAAATTTATATTTGTTTAAAACATCACTTTTTAGATAACGCAATGTTCATTTCTTTAAGAACCTATCCCAAGTCCGCTGAATATTCCTGACTTTTCTAAACTTTGTGTGGTGACAGAGAATGTTCCATAACAGGAGAATTCATGCGCTCGGAATACCAAATTGATTCCCACCTTACAAGCTGTGAGGCTTAGAAATTCACTTAATTTCTGAGCTTTACTTATTGCACCTAGATATACAAAGCCAGCGCTAGTACCTGTTAGCCAGGTTGGTTGTGAAGCTTCAGTGGGATTACAGGCATCAAGTCCCCGTGAGTAGTCATAGTTACACTCGGAAAGGAGGCCTGGCCTTCTAGGGACTCTGGTGAGAGCACCCCAGAGAGACGTCATGTTATGATGTAAAAGATGATGAAACGCCCTGCTTCCAGGAGCACGTGCTGCTCGGGGGTTCTGATCGGGATCATGCTTGGCTCCCCGACACTTGTACGGCGCTAAGCATCTTGCCCTACTCTGAATCCCAAGTACGGATGGAGCCACCACATACTTGGAGTGGGCCTGCTCCCTAGTGACACAGCGGAGAACATTTATGTGGAGCACACCAGCACATGCGCGCGCACACACACACACACACACACACGTGTGTGTGTGTGTGCTCGTATTCAGATTGGGTGGTGATATGTATTATTTCACGTTGAATAGCACTTTGTGTTATGCAGTAGAAGCCTACATAGATTCTGTGCAATTCTAAGATTTTATTCACACTCCCTTAGCTTCCATTTCTGCACTGTAGGCACTCATTTTTCTACAGTAAAGTTTTTGTAAGGACATTAAACTCATGTATATAAAAGTCCTCAGGAAATTGTGATTTTTTTTTACTAGTACAAGATATTGTCACCAACTTTTTAAATATTATGCACATTTGACAGGACCATATTTTTAAAGGACTTTAATTTTAACACATGTAGAAATTTTCCCTGATTTTCAGAATAAGAAGTTTGCAATTAATAGTATTTAGAATTCTTATGCCCCACATCTATAAAGGAAATTCAGCTTCCTTCCTTAAGCCCATCTATAGAAATGCTTAGTGCAAAACTCGGTACATAAATATTCAGTGAAGGCTTTTCAAAGGCTATGTAAATTGTCTTTCTAAAATATAAATACATGTGAGAACAGAAAAATCAAGGACTCAAACAGATTGCTGTCTTTGTGTTCTCTAACAATGTGCTCCCACCAAGGAGGATAATGAGGTTTTATATTTGCATGGCACCTGTTTAAGAATGCTCCGGTGGAGAAGGAAATGTACCCTGTGCCAGCGGCCTGGGCTGCAAGGTGCTGGGAGCAGTTCGGAGAATGATTCAAAGAATTGGTCTTTAATGTAGCAGAAAGAGCTGAAAGCTGCATGGCCCATTTCTGTGGGTCCGCTATTTTTAACATTTGTTTTGCTTACTTAGAATAAACAAAGTGCACACCAAATATTGTTTGGTTTTTATTTCCTACTGCTGACTACAGAAGTTTGCAGTTGCATTTTTTTCCTATTCATTCAGAAAAAAATTACATTTATCTCTAGTATATGCTCAGAATTTTACCAATTGTATATTTTTAAAAATCTAACATATAACAAAGATTTGGAGCTGGTTAGTTTGTAAAAGCATTCTATCCCAGAGATGATTGCAAATGCTACTTGGATTCAGAAACATTTTGTAGCAATTTTTGGGAAAAATAAGACAGACTTGAGCAACATAACTGCTAATAATATAATCCCTTGTTCTTTTACTTAAGCCTTTAGCTTTTCTTAGCTTTACTGTAGAGATTTTATTAAGGGAAAATAGGACTGGTTAGCAGGTACAATGTTCTAATTTATAAGCCACTAATTTTTGTTATTCAAAGCAGTGGTATTCCAACTTCCTGCAATGCACATCTGATATTCTGCACTGCATGGTCATTTTACCTTTTATACATTTTAAATGCTTTAAAATGTACGTTGGACATTGTGTGCCATCGGTGGCATGTAACTGTAATCCCAGCACTCAGGAGGCTGAGGTAGGAGGGCTGCCACGAAGTCAAGGCCAGCCTGGGTTATACAGTGAGCTCAGAAGCAGCCTGAGCTACATGTCAAGATAAATAACAGAAAGAATAAAATGAATAAATAAATATGCATATATGAATATGCACACATTAATATCACTTGTATAAACTGACCATAAAATTTTGGTTGAGATAGATATTAAAGTAAATAGGCTTCTAACTTCACTCTTGGCTTTACGATATCAGCAGTCAGCAACAGAGATAGAATCAAGAGGAAATACAAAAGTTTCAGTATAAACCAGGACTGGATTTGACTCAGTTCTGTTCCTTATATTCACTGTGAAAACGTGAAAAACTCACATCACCTTCTTATACCTTTCTGTCTTCATCTGTGGAGTGGCTAAGAGAATGATTATCTTGTAAAATTTTAATTATAAAACAAAAGTGAACCTCCAAGTTGTTTAACACGTTAGTTTCCTTTTAAGCACCATTTTTTTCCAGTAGCTTTCAAATAGGGGTGTGTGTGTGTGTGTGTTTGTGTGCACATGCGCGCATGAGTATATGAATACCTACTAGAATTTAACTCAGGATAATTATACTTAAACACTTTAAGGCATTTTAAAAGTGCTATTCAAAAATTTATTCAGTCATTCATTGATTGAACATTGTGTCTTATACTAACAAGTGACTGACCATATTACAGTCAAGGAAAGAACTACCATCATGGAGGTGATGCTACACTTACTAACTGGCTGCAAAAGAATGTTGATAGTAAGTAGAGAGACAGAAAATTATCTAGAATTTGTAGCCCTTGTCCTTAATAGATAGTGAGACCTTCATTCTGATATTGGGTAGGATCCTGGGTCACACCTGTTTTGCAAATAATTCTACTATGAATGTCTCATAAATCTCATTTCGGGAATCACTCAAATGTGTCATAAATAATTCCCAACTAAACGTAAGGTGGCAGTGTAACATGCAGTGACATTAATTTAAGTGTAAAAGAGATCTTGAACTTAATAAATCAATATTATTAAGGCATCATTCTGGGAAAGGAATTCTGCCAAGTGTAATCAAAGATGAAGAGATATGTAAGAATCTGAGCCAACGTGGCCCCAGCTGGAAATATGAGTGTGTAAACAGCAACCAGCTAGATAAAATGTTTTCGTGGTCAATTATGAAGTTGTCATATAGTCTGATGTCATTATGCTCTATTTTAATATCTTGTGTTAATGAAATTTTTCCTTCCTCTGAGGAGTATAAACAATGTCATGAAGACAAGAGAAGAAGGTTTTCTTATATCAATTGGAATGATCAGGCAGCATTTCTTTGGTTTTCTCTCATTCTCAGGCTCCCAACAGCATGTTCAGCCGTAGATTCATCCCTTAGGGAATCCACAGGTGAGCATAGCATCCCTGTAATCCAGTCACTTTCCCAAAGCCCTACCTCTGAACACAGGAGCCTTCTTGGGGACACTCTGGATCAAAGTATTGTCATCTTCATAACTTAAATAGTCATCAAACAATGAAAATATGTACTAGTGAATACAGGCTTGATAACACTGAAGGGATTGCATTTGGCCTCTTGCTTCTTAAATGAATGTTCTTCAGTCCTAAGACCAAAATTTCTAGAAGTCAAAGATTCTCAGTGTATCCTTTTTAGCACCAGGGTTCTGCTGGGACAGTTCAATCTACTAAGTGCTTAGTCTTCTGTTTAAACCAAGCAACACACACACACACACACACACATATGCGCACGTGCATGTGCATACACACACACACACACACACACACACACACACACCTTTCTTTGTGGAGAAGTTAACGCTTGACGATAGGGATCACTTGTGAAAATATCTGCACTTGAAATCTAGTTCTTAACCCATAAATTTTATATTCTCAACTGCCCTAGTGGAAGTATGGGTTGTGGAATGGGGCATCACTTGGTTTTATGAAAACTTAAATCAGGTTAATATCAGCCATAAATGTTTCTAATAATTGTACATTCAATAAAAAAATTAATGCAGTGTATTAAGAATGTAATATTAGATTTGAAAGTTCTGATTAAATTTCATGAGATCAAGAACAAATGAAGATAACATTATCATAATGACATTTTATTCAAATGGAATTTAAAATTCTGATTGAAGGAGGTCTACTAGAAGAGAATCTCGGGAAGCCTAATATTTCTCCCAGTCCTAAGGCTCTATAGCTTTGTGTTACAGGATTTGATGGAGCTTAAATTCACATCTGAAACCATCAAAGCTTTTCTTTAGTCCCTTACCATCTAGATAAGGAGATTCTTCAAAAGTGCTTGAATTCTAGAGAAGAGAAGGAAAGCTAATCTCAAAATAATCTCATTGTTTAAAGGACTGTATACATAAAAAGAATGCTGAAGACATTCCTGAATCCATTATTCATTCATTTGTATAATATTTCTAAGCCATGTAGTCTTTTGGATGTTGAATATAAAACATGAGAATTACTTTTTCCTTCTCTCAGTTTGCAGTTTCTATCTAAATGGAGAGATCAGTATATAATCAGTATGTGATGAACACTAACATGTTAAATCAGTTCTATGTGTTACAAGATTATATAGGATAAAAATTGTACAGTGTTTTAGAAACTAAAGTGTGGAATAATCTAGTCAAGCTCAAATTTTGACTCTAATGCTTGATAGCTGTATAACTTTAGAAAACCTTGCTTATTTGTAAGCCCCACAGTTGAGAAATACCTACTTTGATATGGCCATGGCACAGCTAATTTAAAGTTAAATTGTTTAAAATAGCATGTGGCACAAGAATATTTCATAGGAAGGACGCTAATATTAGGAACAAAAATATTGAAAAAATCTTTAGAAAAGCTGTCATCAAGTATCTGAAATAGTGAATAGAAGTATCTACCTACAACTTTCAAAATTTGTAAGCCAGCATGGGGACGAAGAGCAAAGACAGAGAATGGAAAACAACTTTCTGAAGTAGGAGAAAAGCATAAGGAAAGGTCAAGAAGAGGTCTGAAAACCTTTATTCATCTTTCAAAAGGGTTCCATTTTTCTAAGGAGCAGCTGGCTCGTCCTTCATTTCAACAAACAAATGACCTGTGAGGGGCTATGGAAAGGGAAACCACCTGCCGGACACGGCTTGCCCATCAACACAGACATGGGCAGGCATGTGTGTGCTTCCTATGACAGTGACAAGGTCTTGCCATGTTCTTAGGTGTTCCAGTTTCTTTGTGGAGGCTGGAGGAGGGAGGCAGGTAACAGGCTAAAGAGCTGGAATTATCTGGGTGGAAAAAAGAGCCTGAACAGTCAGTGAAGAGAGGCATCCTGGAAATAAGTATGTGAAAAATAATTTGGACAGGAGTGAAATGAGTTTTATTCTTGACTAGATATGAAAGGAAGATGGAAAATGTATTAAAGATGATTTCTGGGTTTTGAGGTTTAGTCACAAAGATGATATGAAACAAGCGATGGAAGTTCAGAAGGGATAGTTTCAAGAAAGTGATGTGAATTCTTTTATAGCTGAATTACTTTCAGATTTTTGCAGAACTTCACAAATATTTAGGAACATCAATATAATTTTAGCTTTTATACTGTTAATCTTATGCAAAATTCATATTTTAAAAAGTTATCATCACTATCCAGGAGTGGTGATGTCTACCCATCATCCCATTACTCTGGAAGCCCAAGGTAGGAAGGTCCCAAACACAAATCCATTCTGGGCAAGAAAGCACTGAAAGAGTGAGTCATAAATTCGTAAGGACTTGTTGGAAAAAATTACAGGAAAATTATTGACATTAGCATAAATAAAATATTCTAGGTACTATATTAGTTAATCATGACAAATTTTAGTTTATCTCATGAATTCAAACTTATTTCAGCTAATGTAGGTTCAATTATATAATTCACTACAGTTACTGCTTACAGAAAGTATGTTTTATATAAATCCACTGTAAAAATAAAAGAACCCAGTTGAAATTCAATATTTATGATTATAAAAACATCATGAGAAGGAATTCAACTCCTTGAAAATGTCTACATATCTAAATGCTATGCAAAGTAAAACTGAAAAATATAATTTTATAAACATTTAAGATAAAAACCTGCCCACTTTCTGTTGTTCGCATTATCCGGTAATCTTTGATAATAAAATACAAAAGAACACACAAATAAGCTTTCTAAATTGCAGAAGTAGCAAGAGTAAGTTTTGATTTGGGCTGGCTTTTAATTTTTCATGTTTGATGTTTAAAGCTTTGAACATGAAGAAGACCCAAACAGTTTGAAGAAGACCCAGAAAAGTGTCTCTGAGTTTAGTAAAGATGTTCTTTCAAGCCTAAATTATTTCTAATGAAGTGACTACCAAATT
The DNA here is from genome assembly GCF_000260255.1 of Octodon degus. NCBI lineage: Eukaryota > Metazoa > Chordata > Mammalia > Rodentia > Octodontidae > Octodon > Octodon degus. The sequence goes on from NW_004524727.1 coordinate 3,427,918, forward strand.
CCTAGGAGACGTAAAATCTTGATTCTAAAATATATTTGAAATATTTCCTTCTCTCAATTTTTACGCAAAGAAATAAAAATAGATAAGGAGGGCAGAACATGTTCCGTACATATCTGTGCCATTTATATGTGAGAAAGCAGGCTCTCAAATCAGTGGGGAACAACCATGACGATGATGACAATGATGATTACTATTATTATTGGTACCAGAAATTAAACTCAGGGCTTGCACTTGCCAGGCAGGCACTTGCACCACTGAGCTTTGTTTCTGATCCACAAACAAAGATTTGATAAATTGCTATAGAATATTCAGCACTCAGGTTTTCTTTCTTTCTTTCTTTCTTTCTTTCTTTCTTTCTTTCTTTCTTTCTTTCTTTCTTTCTTTCTTTCTTCCTTCCTTCCTTCCTTCCTTCCTTCCTTCCTTCCTTCCTTCTTTCTTTCTTTCTTTCTTTCTTTCTTTCTTTCTTTCTTTCTTCTTCTTTCTTTTTTTTTTTTCTATGCAACAAATATATCTGGCTCTCCTCCTGGACGTAGAGTAGAATTGTAGTTCATTTTCTCCTTGAATATAGAAATGGCTATGTGACTTGAGTTCTCCAAGAGATTCCTGTACCAATGGCTGGTTAAGCAGGGAGAGTTATCTAAGAAAACACCCGCTCTGGGCTGAAGTCTGAATCCAACCACATCAGAATCAAGCACTCTGCAAATGGAGCAGGTGGAAGGTAGAGCGTGTCCAGAACAGAGGAGTAGTCTAGCTCTTCCATCTTTCAGATGATTGGGAGTTAGTCTCAGAGCACATTTGGATAATGCTAAAACACATTGGCAGACACACTGTTAAGGCATTTTTATTCACTTTTCTCAATCTTAAACTAACAAGTTACTAATAGCCAGCGTTGCAATGAACCATATGGAACTTAATGTTGTACTTACTAGATAGATGCTGTGATTTAAGATGTAATGTGAAAATGGCAACTTCCTTAGGAGAATTCAGAGCAAGCGTCTGCTCTCCTTCTCATAAATAAAGGTACTTTTCTTGAGAAATCAACCCAGGTTTGCCCTACCAACCCAAATGATACTATGGTTTTGTACTTTGGTTGGGAGAATTTTAAGAGCCAAACTTGTGGTCCTTAGAGAATACACACCAGGCCATAAGAATTGTGGATTTATAACTGCTTGTTTTCATTTTCTACATGCTACTTTCTAGCTTCATTTCCTAGTTTAATAAAAAAAATGCTCAGATTTTGCTAGTTATCTTTGAATTTCTGTTGTATAATATAAGCTATGTATCCATATACAACAATGGCTAGCAAGCCAGACAAATACTTAAGCCAAAATACACAGGGTGATTATGGTAGTAATTAGATTAAATAATTAGATTAGATTATGGTGAATGTGGTGATAATTAGATTAAAAAATTCTTACAGTAAGAGATGCATCGCCATTAATCTCCTTCAAAATCACCCCACTCCATTCAAACAGAACTCATCCCATTGCCACTTTCTGAAACAGTTCTGGAAATACTGTTTTGTAAGTGCCTTGTGAGGTGTAATAAAAAAAATATGGGGAATGCTGTTGACAAGTACTACCCAAAAGAGAAGCAGATCTGGCACCATGTGACTTCTAGATCTTTCACAAAGTAAAAAATGACCATGAAACAGGAATGTTTTGAGTTGATTCAGGACATCAAGGCAGCCAGAACAGCACAACTAAAGACACTCAGGAAAGCAGACCCCAGAGCTGCTGCAAGAAGTGGCAGGGATGATGGGATGAGCGTTTTCAAAGCCAGGGAGAATATTTTGAATGAAGTTAACAGCAATGTGGATTTTACTGCAATTACTGCTTTATATAATATACATCACAATCACAACTTATACACTGAATCTGTAATTTTGGAAAGTATTATTTAAAAATGCATATTACTTTCTATCTATCTTCTGTGTAGCATGTGTGAGTATAGGCTAGTTTGAATAAAGCACAGTTATAATTTACAGATCTACAACTGTAAAAAGTACAATTTCTCATTTGTGGAATATTTAGTGGGAAATATTCAAAGGTCTTATACTTGTAACAGAGAATTTCAAAGTAAACTTAAATAATTAAAAATATTAATTGAATAATGTACTTGGGTCATTTAAAATCACTAGACTGGAGTTATAGAGAATTATAATTTATTGGCATTTGCAAAAGAATTAATTTATATAATCTCATTCTTCTAAGACACATAAATTTCAAAGAAAATGATTTTAAACATGTTAAATGAACTAAACACTACTGTCCCAGAGGCTGAGATGAAATAATACCTAATGATAGCTTTTCAGTTCAGTAAACCCTTTTAAGGTGCTGCAATTTTATAGTTTTAATTAAAGATACGATTAAACTTAAGGCCACTAAAACTCATCCTTGCAAACCTTTCCAAAGAAGGTTTTTTTTTTTTTTTTAAATACTGAATACTCATAACCATCAATGTAATGGACAGGAATGCTTTCTTCATTTCTCTTAAATTTTACAAATAATTGAAAACTTTACACTTAGTCCAGTTCTTTTCTGGTAACTCTCCTGCTTTTCCTCCATGTCTAATGCAACAAAAAACTGAGCGTCCTTTCCTAAATTTGGTCTCAATCTTATTTCCCCAACGATTTATACTCATGTCATTCCTCTTGAGTGGCACAAGGGTGGACTGGTATATGGCAGCATAAGGAGATTGGCCCTTCTAGGTATCTTGCCAAGAGAGTTAAAGACGTCGTACAACAATGGTCCATGTACAACGTGTTTATAGCAGCATAATTCCTAAGATCTAAATCATGGAAACAGTTTAAATGTCCATCAATGGATGAAGGGATAAGGAAAATATGCCTATATGAATGGAGTACTACTCTGCTATGAAAAGTATAAACTAGACTCATGTGTAGAAAAATGCATGCACCTGAACACCATAATATTAAGTGAAATAAACTGGACTCACAAGTTTAAATATCACGTTTTTTTTTTAAATACGAGAATCCCAAAGTATACATAAATTAAAGAGGAAAATAAAACATAGACAATAGAAAATGGGGTGGTAAAATTTTGTAATTAGAAGGAACACCAAGAAATGAAGGAGTGGGAAAAGAACGAGGGGAGAAAGAGGAAGTGAAAAGAATGAAGATGCCTGCGTTCATGCACTGACTGCTCAGGCAGGGCCTCGGCATGATGCGCTGCAAACACGGGACTCGGCAAATAGAAAGGAAAAGGAATCGAATACGAGAGGAGAGACATAAACAGAAAGTTCTTGCGTCCTGAGGGTCCACACAAAGGGGTTGGTGTTTTTTCCCAAGGGTGTTCCTGACGGAGTGCTCAGAGGAGAAGACGGCAAGCAGAATCTGCCAGCGGTCTGTCATTGTCGTGCGTGCTGAGCTGACATCCTCCGGGACAAGGAGTGGTACAGGGGTGGGAGTGGGGTAACTCAGTGTTGGGGAAGAGAGAACTCATAGCAGGTGCGAGCCCCCGCCCAGGACCACAGTCCCCTTCGGAATCCTTCCTCCTGCGTGAGCCTAACTGGCTTGTGATGAGCATTCACTCTGCCGGTCTGCTTCTCTACATCCTCTCTCGCAATGTGAGCACAGAGAAAGGCTGAGCATCTAAGTTCTTGCCGCTCAAAACAACACCTGACACTTATGGAAACGTTCTGTGCATTTACTGTTGCCAGGCATGATCACAGGCTTTTTAGTTACAGCAAAGGTTAGTGTTTCCCTTGGAGGGAGGGACTCACATTTTCATATATGTGCTGGAGTTCCATAAGGGCCTCAAGAGACTGAGGAAAAGACAGTGTTGCATGCAGCCTATGCTGTCAGGAAGTACTGTGGAAACAGCACTCTATGCAGTATCTCAGATGCCTGCCTGTTTTCAGCGCATATACAAGGCAGTCCATCATCATCTTCTAAAAAGCTGTTTTGTGAATGAGGGCTTGGGAGAAGACCATTATTTGTTAATTGAGTGCCTCACGCTTTGCTTTTGCTTTTCCTTCCAATGCTGTGGATTGAACTGGGCCCTTGGCACTGAGCTATATCCCCAAGTTGATTTGATTTTCCAGACAGGATCTTAAAGGAGCTAAGTCACCCATGCTGTTCTCCAAATTGACATCTTCCTTCTTTCACCTCCCAGAGATGAAATTTCAGGTGGGCCCCACCTCTATATTTGCTGCTGAAGTAAAAGCAAATGGCACAATCTTGTGTAAAAGAATAGAACCTTAATGTTGTGAGAGTAGCTGAAAATAGGATCTTATGTTTGAAACCCAGATCTCCTGTATCCTATTGCCACTGTGAGCAACCTAAATATCTTTTCTTATTTTAACCACTGGGCTTAGTTCTCCTCTCAGGCAAAATGTAATAATAGTAAAAATTTAAGTATTATGATTGTTGTAAACAATCGGTAAACCCTTAATAATAAGTAGTTGATTCAGCAATTGTGATGATGAAGGAAATGACAACAGTGATGAAGGACAGAGACGTAAGGTTGGTGTATCTTTAGGAACAGCTCTTGTGTAAAGAAAACCTTTCAATGATACTGTGCAGCTTGGGTGTTATGTAGGAGACACTGGGGGGGGGGGATGAACCGCAGACACACTGATTTAGTATCAAAGAGGAGCGGGGGCATCAGTCACCCTGGAGCAGAGGGTGAGGCAGAAGACAAAACACACATAAATCGTACATGTAGTACATGTCAGAGTATGATTAATTCTAAGAAAATAATAGAGTTGATGCAGCTTGGAAGGAGTGAAGACACCTTCCTGCAAAATAAACTCTCTCAAGTTGTGTGAATGCAACTGTTGAGAGTGAAGAGTGTTTTTCGCAGATAGCAATGGTCTCTGGCCAGACCCAGGAATTTTAACCAGCTTGAAATTCCTTGTTCATATTTCTGTAACATCAGCCTTTTTTAGCCTCTCCTGGGTTGAATAAGAAAACACAGAATGTGCAGTTAATTGTCAACATCAGATAAAGCCTACATTTCATAACATAAATATTTCCCAAATATTGTATGTGGTATACACTAACATGTCAACTTAATTAGATTTTTCAAAGCTTCTGAAAATCATATTTGAGTAACCATATTATATTTTTTAAATATAGAACCAATAAACAGTTAAAAATGAGGAAAGACAGGTACTGAATCAAAAATCTAAAGACAACCCTTTTACATCAAAAACTGCTTCTGGATCTTAGGATGTGTTCAGAGCAATAATTTCTTGTCTCTGGGTATCAATTTCAACATTGGATCATTAAGAAATGACTTCTGCTACCATATCCAGGACCATAATGTGAATATAATGTTCTGATTTTGGGATTGACTATTTTAATATATATATATATATGCATACATCTCCACATCCATATATATGTATGCATATGTGTATATGTATATGTATAGAATTCAGGTTGATGTTGAGCATCCAGTACACTTAACACATACCATTGATTCATTACTTCTACTTTATTCATAACTCTGAAAACAAGCTCATTTTCAAATGTGTAAACAGAGGCTCTGCTATTAAATAGTTTGATCCAAACTATAAAACCTCTAAGTCAGGAGTCAGGATTTACTTTCTCTTCTTCCGAATTTGAACACTTTCTTAGACCTGTTCTGCATTTTCCTAATAGTATTTAACATAATTTGTTAGGGGTTTGTAATAAACTAGATAAGTGTAAAATTAGATACTATGTATTAGGTAAAGCTTGATAGTTGAAATGCAATTTTAAATTTCCACCATGTGAGACACTAATGAAAGGCCTTTCTTACTTCTTTTGCAATATCATTGATGTTATTCTGATTTTAAAACAGAGCTTCAAGGTTTTCTAGGGCAGGAAATTGGTGTCAGAATTTCCAATAAAAGTTTGATTGTGTGATAGATGGCTGGTCAAGTACTGATATATAGTTTTCAGTAAGCTTAAAAGCACATTTAGGCCTCATTTTTCTGTATCCATCACAGATTTTATTTGAGACTTTGCAAAAGTGCTACCTTATCATTCTTTGTACTTAAGCTGAAGGGGAAAGCTGTAAGTTTCACTAAAGCATGACATTTTCAAGCATATATTCACTACATATATTTTTTCACATTTTTCCTTGAGCACTTAACAGGTCAGTAGACAAGCTATGGTACAGACAGAGTACTCAGCTATAACACGTGTGTTTTAGAAGCAGAATCATGTGTATTCTCATAGATCAAAAGTTAAGAAATACCAAAAGGAAAAAACAAAGCAGAATTTTTTAATTGAAAAGAGAGAACATAGGAGTAACAATGCACATAGCTCTAATGGCTACCGAGAAGCCTTCTTGACATGCACTTATTAGTGAGGTTCAATTGCATGACTGTGAACATCATGGGGCTGCTCATGCCATGATTAGGTTGAAATTCATGATTTCTGTGTGGTCTCGGACTGAAAGCATATAAATAGGGATGTATATTCAGAAAGACAGAATCTACCTTGAGTCAAAAGAGAAACAACTTTCCCTTGCCTAGAAGTCCCGGCTCCTCTTTCTCCAGTGAACGTCAGATGCATAGACTAGTTCCTCCTATGGCTGTTATGCTGTACAGCTGGACATTTCCACAAAACATCAGTTTAATCGGTGGGCTTTTGGGACATGATGTGGTTGTGGAGGAACTATGCAGCTCAGCGGATTCATTTATTGATGGGTTGATAGCAGAATGTGTTGTGATGGGGTAGAGAGTGGCTGGGGACTGTGAGTCCCTGGCCTGTGGCTAAGAAATGTATGTCCTCTCGCTGCTCCTCTGTCTATACTCTCTGATTTGTGGCTGTCATGACATGTAGTGATTTGTCTGCCAGGCCGCTGTGCCAAAAACCTGTGCCTTGAAGTCACCTGAGTATGGGTGGAACCTCTATAAATTGAGCCAAAGTAAACTTCTCTTTGCTTCAATTGCTAGTGTTGGGCATTTTGTCCCCCAGTGATAAAGAAAGTGTCTAGGACAATGGCCAAAGTAAAGTGACTGTCAGTGATGAGTCAGTGCAGTAAGAACATCTGCCAAATACCAGAAGTTCAGTGGCATTGAGAAGCGTAAGGCTGTATTTTCCCCAAAATTTAGTGAAGTAGTCGTCTAAGACACTTGGTCCTAGGGACACAAGATGTGTAAGTCTTTTCATACATAGAACCAGAGAATAGCAAACCATAGCCCTCAGACCATATTTTGCTGCTTGCTCTTTCATGGCCCCTGAGCTAAAGCACTTAATAATCTGTTTATCTGAAAACTTATCAAATACTATTATCAAATAAAATTTGGTGTCTATACTTGCATTATAGTTGAAGCACAGACACACTCGCTGGTTTATGCATCTCTGGATGTTTTTGAAGTAGTTATGGCAGAAACCATCTGGCTCAGCAAGCCTGCCAGACTCACCCCAGTCCTTTCACAGAGTGAGAATCTGAGTTCACATGGTGATGTGACAATTGTGAATATCTGGGTATCATTCACATTGTTTCTCTACATTTTATGTATTCATAGATGCGTTAGCATAGCGGATGAGGGAGAAATACATGGTGCAGAACAAAACCTTGCATAATGGCCCCTATTTCATTAATAATGATTTAGTCTTATAGTAGCTGACAAGCAGAGATCTCACAGCTTGAAGAAGTAAGAACCCAGAAAAATCTATCTTGCATGTCCCACAAGACAGCTTGTGCTGATGTCTATTATCTGAGCTGGAATAGAAATTGGTAATTTCTAATTAAACTGAATCCATGCACTAGCCTTAGACAGGAGAGAAATTCTGGCTGACCAGACCCCTTTAGTGTTGTTTCAATTTTTTTTCTTATCCCTGACAAATTCCTCTGAAGATTATTGGGATTTCGTTCTTTCACACCTAGGATCAAATGCTTTCCTGTTGTTGAAACATTCCACACTGAATACGTTAATGAAATTCCATAGTACACACACAGGGTTAAGTAGATTTTGCTTTCATGTTACTTATTACGGGTTCAGGGCAGTGAGGATATCTGTGGTATGATCCTCATTTTGTATCAGACAATGCTCAAGAGTTTATAAAAATTATTTTACTTTTTTATGTATTTGGTACAGGTTCTAGCTATGCAGCTTGGACTCATAGTGATCTCCTATTTTCAGCCTCCCCAGCACTGGGATTACAGCTGTGCACTACCAGGCCCAGTTGTGGGGCTGTATGGTACGCTTGCGGTTCTGGCTCATGCATGGATTGAACTTGGTTCCATGCACCTGCCAAGCAGGAGTTTAGACCACCGAGCCATTTCCCCAGCCCAGTTTTTGTGATTTTTGAGCAACATTTGTCTCTTGCTCTTTTCAACAGTTCCAACAGATCAGCATAGCACCCCCACTTCATGATAAGGAAAGTCAGTCACAATTTGGAGGCTGTGAAACTGCTTCTGTATTGTGTCCGCATTCCAATCCAAGCTCTCTGAGTCTGGAATCCTAAACTAGTCTCACTCTATTGCTGTTTCTGGCATAAGCCAAATTTTATCTCTACTGATAGGAAAAAATGCTATTACAAAATTGACAGAAACTAATAATTTGAAGCTATGTGGCTGGTTTACAGAGCATATTTTTTTTCTCTTCTGGCTCTACCTATTCTCTCCTTGTATGTCCATTGAAAACTGATGAAATAAGTCCAGCAGCAGGGGCGTAAGAGGGCTCTGCTTTAGTCAGCTTTCCCATTCCTGGGCCACAATTCCTGACAGTCACAATGTTAAGGAGGAGAGGTTGGATCTGGCTCATGGCTTCAGGGGATTCAGTCCATAGTGGGCTGCTTCAAGGCAAGAGCATCCTGGTGGAAGGGCTGAGGAAGCAAAACTGCTCAGTTCATGGTGACCGGGAAGCAAATGAGGGTAGCAGAGCCAGAGAGGAAGGGGAGGGCCACCACCCACACACATCAGGAGTGGGCACTGCTAATCCCTGGGGAGACCTAAAGCAAACCAAGTTGGTGATCCACATTATCCATCAGAGGTTTCTTCACACAAGTAATACAATAATCACTTCTATTAGTATATTGAACTTGAATATAGCTTACTTAATACCACTGTTCAGGCCCTAGTAAAAGCCCAACTGCTTCCCTGAACAAGGGAATGATGGTTACTTAGCATCAGGATGACAATTACACCACAATCTGTGTCCACTGTATAACATATCTAACATTGTGATCTCTTCTGTTTCCCCTAGGACTTCAGCCTTGCTGTAAAAGCCAGAAAGAAGCCTACAATTTCTACCAAACTCCATGAACTTCCAACTCTACCTGGAGGCATATTTGTGTTAACAGAGGAAAGGGAAATCTTGCAATGCCTTGAAAACTGACATCTGGATATTCCCTGGTCCTTTCTTTGTATAGATCCCTACAAATTGCTTCAAGCATTACAAATTTAATCTAAGCGAACACTGTCACTTTCAGTCCCCGTAGAATTCAATTCTTAATAGACTTACACTCACTCCGCTTCCCAATGATGTCACATGGATATGCAAATAATGAATTCTTTTTACTCTTCATTGGCTGCTCAGTTTTATCTTTATGGATGTTGGACACAATGATTTCCCTGTAGATGGAAGGCTGAGATTGGACTGTTTCTTCCAATATACATGTACTGAGCTGTGTTCCCTAAGTCCCATGGAGCCCACTTTCTTCCTACAGTTTTGCTTCTTTTTTCTGAATATTTTCTTTCTTCTGGTTTATGGTCAAAGTTTTCTTCGGTTACTAGCTGAGGAGACTTTGTTTTGGTGAATTTTACATGTACATTGTTCTTTAAAATCTTAATTGAAGGTACCATTATGTTCATTCCCATTTAAATTACAGCTCAAAGTTTTAATCCATTTTCACAATAGATTTGAACAATCTCCACATTCAGAAATGTTTCTTCCTGTCCTTTAATGAAGCCCCACTCTAATGTGTGGGCTCAGACAACCATAGACAGGCTGTCTGATGCTATCATTTTGAGTTTCTAAGAAAAGCTGTGTGTTAAGCGGAGCACACACCAAGTAGTCTCTTGTGCCTGACAACTGCCATTCATCACAATGTCTGCAAGCCTCATCCCTGCTGCTGCAAGCATTTGTGTAGCAGCTTTCTCTCTTTACCGTCCTTTATTGCCAGGCAACATTACTTTGGACAGCTGCAACACATTTTGTAAGTGCATCTGAATTTTGCTCTTAAGGCTAATGTTGCCATACAGAGTAGCACACACGTCTTCATGGAGACATGTGCTTTCATTTCTCCCAGGTAAACATCTATGGGTAGAATATCTGGGATTATAGGGCAAGGTGTCTTCTACGTGTTAAGAAACTATCAAGCTGTATTCCAAAGGGGCTGTGAAATTTTAAGTTTAAAAGTCAGGATGGGGCATAGTGGCACGTGCCTGTAATCCCGGAATCCAGGATCCTGAGGTTGGAGAACTGCTGCCAACCTAAGGCCATGCTAGGCTTCAAAGCAGTGTAAGGTCCACCTGAACTGAGCAGTGACAGCTTGTCTCTAAAAGACAAAAACAGACAAAGAAGCAAACACAGTCAGACTAGCAATATACAGGAGTCCCCTAAGTTTTTAGAATTCTTGTGAGCATGTATTGCTGAGGTTTTATTGTTTTATTATTCAGCTATTATTAGATTATTTGAATTTTATTATTTAATGGTAGTGAACATCTTTCTAGTATCTGTTTAAACTGCTTCCTCAATTTCTATTTTTCTTTTGTCTCCTCATTCTTAAGAAGTGATGCTATTTTAAGTAGTTCTGGGTGCCACTGCCTTATCAATATGTATTCCCTGAATATATTATTCAAGCTTGTAGCTGGCATTTAAACTTTTCAAAAGTGTTTTTAAAGAAATTTAAATGCCTTAATCTCAATGAAATAAGTTTTTCAGTTGCCGTTTAAAAATGATTCTTGGGGCCGGGGAGATGGCTCAGTGGAATAAGCGCTTCCCTGGCAAGCGCAAGGACCTGAGTTCAATCCCTGGTTCCGCCAAAAAAAAAAAAAAAAAAAAAAAAAAGATTCTTTCTTACAATGTTCTACAAAAGAATATCTTGCCTAACCCATAGTTAACAAAGACTCTTATATTTCTTTATTTTGAGGCTTCTGATGTACTTTTAGGTTTATATTCTATTTTATGTATTTATTTATTTGTTTGTTTATTTTTATTCACTTTAATGAGACAAAATTAAAATAGCAATGAAACAGTTTCAAACAGGTTAGTAGGATGGTTAGAACAATTAATACATTGCATATTATCGTCTTTGTAGTGTTATTCAAAGGACAAGATGCAGACACGATATCTTGTCTAAATAATATTAGTGAAAACTTTTATTCTTAATGAACTAAGAAAAAGTAGCTGTATATCTATCCTAACTCTCTTGTATAAACATATGTATATATTTTTTCTTTCCTTTCTTCTCTTTTTTTCACAACAAAATGGTCCTTTAATTAAATTTTTGTGAAACATTTAAAGTTTTGAATGTATTGTAAAAACTCACACTTACCATTTCAACATTTTTGCTCAAAAACTGCTATTATTTCCATTAAATTTCTTTAGCAGTTTTCTTCAGCATCATTTGATCATGTTTATAATTCTCTTTCTGTATTTTATTATCATTCACTGATCAATGTATCCATGTCAATATCAATAATATACAGTCTTGTTATGCACAGCTTTAGACTAATCAGGAAATTGGGTGATGGATATTCTATACACTATTTAATTATTTTGACTGCTTTAAAGTTTTTAAATTTCTTCAGAAAGTTTTTAACTAGCTTATTTATTTCCTGAAAAAAAACCCTCCTACAATTAAATATTAATTGCATAAATTTGGGAAAATATCTGTTTTACATTGTGCCTTCTAATCTAAACTGAGCAATCTCTAAATTATTTTTTCTTAACTTTTTTTGTGGTGGTGCCTTGTCATTTTGTGAGATTATTGTGGAAGTTTTTAAACTCATCCATTTATATCATATAAAATAAAGGTGAATCTCTAAAATGATCCTCTGTTGTACTATTCAGAAATGTACTTATTAGTTCTAATAATTTTTGATAAATTTTATAGGCCTGACTTTATGAGTGTAATCATGCTCCTTGTTACTGCAGCAGTATCCTCCCTTGCGACCTACCTGTGCTTTTTAGTTTCTCTAACTTACCTCTGTGCGTAGCCTGGGACCTTCTGTTGTTTGATGAAGCTACAACAGTGGATTTTTTCATCTTTATTATTCTAAGATGAAAACAATTGGATTATTACCATTAAGAACAATGCTTTTTCAAGAAATTGCATAGATGTCTCTTGTCAGTTTGCAAACTGTGGCTTCTTTTCCCACTCTAATGGCAGCAGTCACATCTTAAACTTGATTTTATCAGAAATCTCTTCACCTATTAGCATATTGATATAGCTTTCTCTTTTATTTTACTTACATAGTGATTTATATTGATTTCCAGCTTTCATAACAAGGGTAGCATAACGTTTTGATGATTTTAATGGATATATGAAATTATAAATATTTATGAAGCATCATGCATTCTTTCAGTATATCTCTACATAGTTTATGTTTAAATCAGGGTAAGCACATCTATCTTTTTGAACATTTGTCATTGTTTTGTATGGAAAAGTTTGCAATCACTCTTGTATTTATTTTGGATTATACATCATTGTTAACTACAATCACTGTTATGGTTTGTATCTGGTTGTCTCCCCAGAGCCTCATGCAGATGTGGGGCAGCTTCTAGAGTTTATGAGTAATTCTTGATCCAGTGTGGGGATTATGGATGTGAGTGCTACTCCTGCCCTAGGGTGGGTAATCTGCATCACAATGTAAGGAGGGGAGAGAGGCTTGCTAGAAGCTGCAGGCACTGCCTCTGCCTTTGCTCTTTGCTGTTTTCTGCCACCATAAACATTGCTCTTTGCCATGTGCCACTCTGCCTGGGAGTCAGTTGAGTATGGACTGAAATCTCCACTACCTGTGAGCAAAATAAACCTTTCCTTGCTTAATTTTGGGTGTCATGTATTTTATAATGAAATGAGAGAAAAGCAATTTAGACAATCACCCTACTTTGAAATAGAATGCTTGCAGTTATTTTTCCTTTCTGCTTATACTTTCTTCCAATACTGAGAATTGAACACAAAATGTCACTAAGATATGTCCCCCAACTTTTTATGTCTATTTGGCTTAAGACAGGGTCACTGAGTTTCCCTGACTGGGTGCAACCTCATAACCCATTGGTCTCAGCCTCCCAGAGGGCTTGGATTACAGATGTTCATCTATAAAATGTGTAAAGAGAGGATGACTCCCTCTTATTCCGGGTACTGTTGATTTTTATCTCAGCTCATTTTTCGTTTCTTTTTTATTTTTTTTATTTTTATTTTATTTTTTTTTCAAAGT
>NW_004524727.1:3451295-3453635 GCF_000260255.1 Octodon degus
GTATATGGTGAGATTTTTGGACTTATGTGTAAACATAAGAAGTATATAATTCTTTATGCCTATTTTTAAAATCTATTCTAATTTTTAAATGTTTTTTATCATATTCTGTAGGGACTTAAAGCTCAACATATCAATACCTGATGAAAAATACCTGTTCCATATTATGCCTAAGATGTTTGATATGCAGACAAATAGTGAGGTTAAGCTTAACAGCCTAAGTTGTATGGTGATAACAATAAGCTTGTCTTCTGGATGGTTAACAACCTAAGTTTGCAGACCAAAATTAGAGAAAAGGGAGGGTTGCAAGGAAAGCCAACATTTTGGCCTTAGCCTTCTAAGGTCAATTAAGACTCAGGACATAGGAGAACTTGTATGTAATGTCATGTAACTCAGTAGTGTCCCAAATTTTCTGATCAAGGAGATTATGGGGCTAAAGAGGAAACTGATCGATGATGTAGAGTGTGCCTAGGGAGAGTCACATGGAAAGAAAACATTCTCTCAGGCTTTCACAGAGAGCACATTGGCCAAGCAATAGCTGTGACTCATCCACATGGCTTTTTCTTCTGAAGCAAAGTTTTTGCCCAATCCACAGCACCTGTGATTTTGCACTGCATGACACTTTTCTACCTCTTCTTGATGTCTAACCGAACAGGACCACAACCAGCCAGCTCACTGTGAGGGCCTTGGGTTCTTCCCTAGCCCTGGAAAAAAGAAAGATAGAAAAACTCCACATGCATCTTCTACTGAATGTGTATTGCTTTGATACCATGCTAAAGCTTTGTTTATTAAAGTAGTTTCATGGAGCTACTAAACCTCAGGGAGCATCAATGTGATTTCAAGATGACATTTTATTTTATTTATTTATTTTATTTTTCTGTATTTAGGACATGGTCTACAGGGTCTCACTACGTAGACCTGGCTTGTAGTGATTACCCTCTTTTCAGCTTCCCAAGGGTTAACCCCTTGCGGGGGTTATAGGCGTGTGCCACCATGACAAGTCTCAATCCCCATATCAGCCTCCACTGGAAGGGTCAGCATGGCATGCCAAGTGTCAAAGCCCAGTGGCTGAACTCTGCCAAAGCACACACTTTTGTCCCCTGAGCTATCAGGCTTGCCCGCAAAATATCATTTTAAACTGTGCATAATAGCACATTTCCATAATTTCAGCACTTGGGAGCCTGAGGCAAGTGGATCTCTGTGAGTTCAAGACAGCCTGATCTCTATAACAGACCCTGTCTCAAAATCAAACAAATAACAATTGAAGAAAATATTAACCTTGTTTCCAGCTTTTTTTCTGCATGTAGGAAGAGGTGGTCCAAAAGTCCATACACTCCTGTACTTTCTTTGGAGAGACAATCACAGCAGGGTGAAGAGACATCCTGCCTAGGGCACCATTCCACAGAATCTGTTCCTAGAAATCCTGGTCAAAATTCCACTGGCAGGACAATCCATGTGGTATTAAGCCTGACTCTGTCACTTTTCCCTTTCATTATGTCTTTGTTTCCAAAGGAGAGACATTAATTTTCCCCCTCCAAAAAAATCTGTTCTCAGTTTATTAATGTTAGCCTTAGGCGCTGAGCTTCAGCAGCTGTCCACTGCTGCAGGGCTTGGAGACACCACAACATTCTCAGGCTTCCTGCCACCGTGGGCGACCTCTGGACTAGGTCTGAGCCAAAGGTTTATGTGTTAAAGGTGAAATTCACTATTGGAAGTTAATTTCTTTTACCCTGAATTCTCTCTTGTCTCTCTTAGGTTCAGAAAAGAACGCCACGTGTTTATCTAGCTGAGTTTCCAGGTTACACGGGGTTCCTGATTTTCTAATCTAGACTCTTCTTCTAGAAAAGAATAATCCCTTTTCTTGTTATAATTTGCATCTAGATGTTTCCACCAAGCCTTATTTAACAAATACTATAATGATTGAGCTGTATAATAAAGAAAGAAAAATTATAACTTTGGTTGTGTGATGCTCACACAAGATCAGCCCACTGATGTGATAACGAAGTGTGCTGTTAGGAGGTGGAGCCTGGTTGGAGGATGAGGTCACTTGGGCGTGGCCTGACAGAAGCACCCACCCCACCTCTCTCTCTCTCTCTGCTTGTGCTGTACCATGACAGGAGCATCTCTCCTCTGCCAAACCCCTCCACCCTGCCATCCTGCTTTAAGCCAGCTAAGGACTGGGAATGGTACAATCTATGAGCCAAAAGAAACTTTTCTTGCTGAGGTGTTAGGTCTTGTGTCTCAGTGATAAGAAAGTGGCTAAGACAATTTGTTGAGTTCCTTTGTGTGCAGATGTAAAATTACATTGTAGCCAACACAGTTATCAATAAGTTCACCATAGGC
>NW_004524727.1:3453737-3471220 GCF_000260255.1 Octodon degus
ATGTGGGATTTTTTATTCTTCTATTTAACAGAAATGTGAGCAGAGTAGTCTTTGAGTGAGTGAGTCTATGAGTACTGCGACTGGTGCCTCTGGAATCACATGATGTAGCAGGCTTGATTGGTGTTAGCTGAGTCAGCAAGGAAACTGCTATGTCAGAGACAGAGGTATGTTGGGCTGTGGCCCATAGAGATAAGGAGGAGAGGGAAAAGGGACATAAAAAGAACTCAGATGTGCCATGTATGCAGACCATCTGCCCATGATGAATGTAATCACTACATACTGTAAACACAGATTCATAAATTTAAAATTAGAAAAGTGGATAGAAATCCCTATTCCAGTCTATTTTCATATATGTGGTCTACAATTAAAATTGCAGAAAGTGATTCCTATTATTCTTAGTCCTGAATACCAGCTAAAATTGCTTTTCACTTCTGAAGGAACCTGTAACAAAGTACCAGTTCACATAACTGTAATGCAAAAGTAATATCTTTGTTTGAATTCATACACTTTAAAATATATTTGGGGGCTGGGGAGATAGCTCAGTAGAATAAGCACTTGCCTGAAAGAGCAAAGGCCTGAGTTCAATCCTCTGTTCCACCAAAACAAAAAATAATTATTTTATGAAAAATATCACAGGTTGATTCAAATTTATATGCTGAGAGAAAAACAAAATTGTATGCTGGAGACTTATTTTTTTACTTGTAGGGTAATTATTTTAAATTGCATTTCCACTTTTTATTTAGCACAGTCATAGAGGAGACAATACATGTCACACTAGGGAAGTTTTCTTCTGGTGCTACACGATGAATTAAGGAATTTTCATCATGAACTGAGAGACCCTAGTAAAGAAACATAATTATTTCTGAGTTATAAATGTTACACATGTGAGTAAAGACAAGCATGTTTTTAAGTTTACCTTTATGAGTTAAGGGAAATTAAACAAAGACTATAACCATTGAGCTGTATTAAACAAAGGATAGAAATTACTATTGAAGAACACGGCAATGCTAATGTTCCAGGCAGAATAGTGGAAGTGCAAGATGACAAGACATGAATGGAAGTGCATATGTCCAAAGGGTGGGGAGACGCTCGTAGGACCTGCTCCTTACAGAGCGCAGCACAGCACTCTCCTTTCATCCTCGTCTCGGGAACAGACTCCAGTGCTTTGTTCGGCTTTCATTTTGCTTCACTATCATCATGTTTTGCTTATTTATTACCATTTTTATTTCATATACTCTTGGGGTCCACTGTGACTTTTTAAACCTATATGCAATGTTCGGTGATCAAATTAAGACAATTAGCATGCCCAAGTTTTTTTTCTCCAAATACCTTCAGGGCAGGTTTGGCTGGCAGGAGTTGTGGGGATTGAACCACAGCAAGCTGAGCCCGACTGCTTTGTTGACGCAGCCACTTAAAGAACTGAGCTAAGGGGCAGGCTCCCAGCATGCCCAATTTTTAAACAAATTTGAATTTTTGGATTAATACATAATAATAATTATTTGAATAATGTATAATAAATAATGATTATGAGTAGCACTGTGATATCCTAGAACATGCACACCTTGTGTACTATAGAGTCAGAGCCAATAATATATATATATATATATATTCACTTCTTTATCACTGGTTTACTGTTTTGTGTTGGGAGCCTTGGAGTTCCCTCTTGGAAACCATTTATGAAATACGTAATAGGTTATTGTGAACACTGTTCACCTCAACTATGTGAGAGAAAATAGAATTTTTACTCTTACACAGGTTTTGACCTTTATCACCTAATATTTATGTTGTTTTGAAGAAACATTTTAATCCATATCTTTCAGCGCCTCCTTCAGGCATCTTTGAGTGGAGTTAATAATATGATACATGATTTCACCTTATGAGGATTAAATTAGTAAATACATTTAAAGTATATAAG
The DNA here is from genome assembly GCF_000260255.1 of Octodon degus. Taxonomy (NCBI): domain Eukaryota; kingdom Metazoa; phylum Chordata; class Mammalia; order Rodentia; family Octodontidae; genus Octodon; species Octodon degus. The sequence goes on from NW_004524727.1 coordinate 3,455,653, forward strand.
GCAATGTCTGACCTGTCCCAGGAAAAGCACCACTCTTTTTAACTAATGAACAGAAGAGGAGTTAATTGGGGTCACAGTCCAATTAAGTATAAAATAATTCTATCTATTATGCATTTACCAGCAGCATACTGAAAAATCCTTTTTGTTGTTGTTGTTGGCTTTATTTTGCTTTGTTGTATATGTGTAGCTAAGGATTCACCCAGTACCTTTTCATTGAATTTTAGACTCCGCCTTTTAATTTGTTTTTATTATTTTTGTTTTTAAATTTTGAAACGAAGTCTCACCACACTGGTAAATTACCCAGGCTGGGCTAGAGTTTGTAATCTTCTTGCCTCAGCCACCTGGAATGTGGGATTATAAGCAGGTCCAGCGCATTGTTTTAAATGTAAATGGAGAGTGCTGATTATTTAAAAGCATGCTTTTACATCATCCCCACTTTCTCCAATTTTCCCACAGAGCACGACCTTTCTGTGTGTACTACATCTCCACAGCGTCATTATGCAATATGGAAAGACTGCACTTCTGTGGTGTGTGCTGTACCTATGTGTTAGACTTCAGTTCCAATGACTTGTGGAGAGATCTGTCTGACAAAGGTCCCACTTCCAGCTGCACACACCCAGCACAGACAATGTGTGTGGCCCGTATGCAGACATGGACATGGACAGGGTCTACCTTAGTGAGCTCTGTGAGTGTCCATGGGCACAAGGCTCGGTGGTGCTTGCTGGACCTTAACAAGTGGCATAACTTTAGAGGTGGGCAGCTGCATTGTAAATGCTGTAGTGAGGTTCAGAGCTGGATGTGTGGGGGTAGATGGCAATGCCGTGGAACCTTGCTTTCCCCACAGATGTAGGCAGAAGGCAATAGGCACGAGTGGCCAACAGGTGGGGTCCAATGCTTGAAGGTGGAAAAGCGACTCATGTGGTGCATCAGGAAGGGTGGAGCGAGTGTTGTTGGAGTGGCTCTCCAAACACTGATTCAAGTAGCTGAGTCAGCCCGAGACTGAGAAGACCAGAAGGCCTCCCAAAAGCCTGGAACTTGTGAAGGAGGAAAAGTCACGCTTGTGTTTCAGTGTTACTTCGTGGAGGATCAATACTGGCCTGCAGCACCACATAACAAGTAGTGTCATTTATTCACTCCTGTGAAATACATCATTAGCTTTCTCTGCAATATAGAAGTGGAACCTACTGAAGCACACTTTCTTATGTCTGGGAGTATATAATGAACCTGGAGAGCCAAGTTTCCAAATATTAAAACGGTGATATCTGTGTGAATACAGGGCCTCCAGCATTTTTTTTTTTTTCGACAGTGATCCTTAGATCACTAGCTTGCCCAGGCTGGGATTCAACTAGCACTTCTTCTTCCTCAGCTGGGCAGAGTGTTGGGATTACCAACAATTTTAATTCGTGCCTTGCTCATCTCGTGATCTGCAGTAGGCCCCTCTGGATTTTTCAGTTGCACTCTTCCCTGGCGCCCGTAGCGTATTCTTCATTTCCATGTCTTCAGGCCTCTTAACTATTTTCCCCCGCACCTGTTTTCACACATGCTTTTGCTGTTGTTTCTTCCCAGGTCTGGCATCTCTGTTGTGCTTCTCCTGTACGTGTCTACATTGCTTACAAGGCTGATCTGTCTTCCCTGAGCACTGATTTCTCAAAGTAAAGTTGTGAGCCTGCTGGACACGGGGTACAGGAGAGCGCACTTGCTACCTCTGCACACTGGGAGGCTGAGGCAGGAGGACCACAGCTTGAACCCAGCGTGGGCAATTTAGTAGCTTAGAGAGACCCTGTCTCAATAACGACAAAAATAAGCACTACAACAATACTAAAACGTTGGGGAGGGAGCTCAGTGCAAAGTCTGGGATTCAATGTATTGTATTACCAAAACAAAAAAAGAAAGGAAACCTCACTTAACATTTATTTTCCAGATGGACTCATATTCCTGCATTTGTTATCTACGTGACTGAAGCTGTCTTCTACCTATTCAAAAAAGTCAGAAATCAGAGTAGTAACTTCCATTTTTCCCTTTCTCCCCAACCATCACTAACTCCATTGATTTCCTCACTTTCAACATAGTAAGGCCCCTGACTTCCTTTCTATATTAATTCCATATTGATTCTACCTGAGGCTCCTCTTTCTCCTGTATGTTTTCAAAACTTGCCTGAGTTTTAAAAGTTGTTAATTCTTTCCAGTACCAGCTTATTTTTCGCAGAGATGTTAGCAACTTCCCTGACTGCATGTAATTAGAATGTCACTTGCTTAGCTGAAGCCTACTTCACCATTTCTCATAGCCTGCAAACTAATGTGACATTTCTTTTTTGTGGCATTCAAAGCAGTGACATTTGGTCAGCCCTGTCTCCTTTACTTCCTGCCTTTCCGCTTCCCACATGAACTATCTTTGAAATACTAAAGTATATCCCACCCCTAAAGCTGTAATTTTCATGTCTTTATATTTTTCCAAAAATCTTGTTTCTTTTTGAAATACCTTCTTCCTTTGTCTGTTTTATAAATTCTCTTAAAGTGTCTTTTCTCTCAGATTGTATTCTGCTAGAATCTTCTGAAGATTATCACGTGCGTGTGTGTGTTCTGATATTACTTTGCCCATGGACACTCGTTCTGTGCAGATTCTTATGTGATATTCCTCTCAGTCTACAGCAATGTCTTGGTAGGCATGATGAGTATATTCATGCGTCAGTTCCCTGAGTATAAAATCTTGTGTCTGGCGGAGGAATGATATTCCATAAATGTTGCATCAGTGAATGAAACATCCATAAACTAAAATCAATTTTTCATATTTTTGTCTCATACTGTGATTTTGTTTAAAGAAAAAAAGGATGTATCTTTTATGCATCTTATAGTCTCATAAGGGAGACATTAATTAGATGTGTCTACATAGCCATAATTTCAGGAAAGACTTACTGGGTTCTTGTTGGTTCCTAATACATTATAATTTAGCTGTGGTTATAACATCTGTCTTCCTGAGGAAGGAAACTATTATTTTTTGTTTATTTTTGAAGTTGCAAAGAATCTTGGTTAATTATATTATCCAAGATATCTTTGGATATGTGATAATCTGAATCTGAAGAGAATCCTGTGTTTGTTTTATAAAGCACTGCATAACTTAGTTAACTAGCACATTGGGAGTGGGGAGAGCTTACATTTATCCAGAGAATTTTAATAATCTCTGCTGGATTCATTGGGATGAGACTGTCTGAAGAAGGAGCACAGCAGTTTTGTAAGGTTGAGTGTACGACTTCTTCATGGATGTCATAGGATGGGCCACTAGAAAGGTCATTGGATGACCTTGCCTTTCTTTCTAATCATGAGACAACCTAAACTAAAAGTCAGATCAGAAGATGTCAAAGAAAACATGTCTTTACAACACCTGAGTGGTAAGTTAGCGGCAGATGTAACTACTCACAAAAACTTGAAACATAAAGGCTCATTTATTTTAGGCAGAGCTAAGCTCCAGCCACCCAATAGTAGGCATCCAGTTAAATGACACTCTACCTGCTGTGAAGTTAATGTAACAGACCTGTAAATTAGAATGCAATGTTATTATGAGATATACTTTGTTTTTATAAAAATAAATCACTGGGATTCAATGACACACCAATCAGGGGCCTTCTTTATGCTAGGTTAGGTGAATTCACTCTGATCCTTGTGGCACCTCCCATTTAGACCATTAAGTGTTATCTTAAAGATGACAAATCTAGTGTCATGATGCCTGAGGATGAGCGGGTGTATTCATTAAAAATTCTTATTTCCTCTTATTTATTACAGTCATTCTCTTGTGTGATGAAGCTTTAATATAATAATATGTGTAAGAAAATTGATTGCTGTCAGGCTGGACTGGTTCAGACCTTTTAAACAACTTATGTGCATGAACACTCAAACTTCTAACCAATATTGTCTACCTTTTGGCTAAACTCTAGCTGATGATCCAACTCAGGGTCCACGTTTTTGTGGAGTTGCATTTAGATTTCCCACTTTCTCTTAGTATGAACCACCTTCCTTCTTTGTGTACTCCAATGAGCTACTACATTAAAAAAATGTATTTCACTTTTAGAGAAACTTTAGGTTCATAGACCAACTAAGCAGAAAGCACACCCCCTAAAATCTATCCCCATACACACAACCAACTTTTTTGTTCTACTTATTCATCCTTCTCTTCTACATCTGTTCTTTTGTCAGATGTCCATGTTTTGTCTTGCAGAAGCTCATATATATTTAAGCACACATTTTCTGATTGGCTTATGATGATGCACTTAATGATACACATTCAAGTCTCCTCAGGACTGGATGGCTCACTGTTTATAGTGCTGAAGAATATTCTATTTTTTGAATGCCTCACAGGTAACTTTTCCACTCAGTTATTGTGAGACAATGTGCTGTCTTAAAAGTTTCTGCATTATGAATAACGTTGTTGTGAACATGCCTCCACAAGTATTTTTGTAGGCTTAAGGTATTTATTCACTGAGAAAATACGAACAAGTACTTCTAATGTTATATCTATCTATCTATCTATCTATCTATCTATCTATCTATCTATCTATTTATCTATCTATCTATCCAGGAATCAAAGCAGGTGCTTGTGCCACTGAACTAGATCCTTTGTCTTAATTGTGCATTTAGTTATGAAACAAAGTGCCAAATTACCTTCCAAAGTGATGATCCCATTTTACACTCCTACTAGCCACACAAGAGGGTCCCTATTTCTCCATCTTCATTCTCATTTGCTATGGCCAGTGCTTTGCATTTTGGCCAGCCTAGTAAGTGGGTAGCAAGATCAAATTCTTGTCTTCATCTAGATTTCCTTGACAGCCTCTGATGTTCAGGATCCATTCATGTGCTTGTTTGATATCTGATGTATTCTTTGGTAAGATGTTTCTTCCAGATTTTTGCCTTGTTTATAATGAGTTTGTTCATGTTCCTATGGTTGTTTTCTACACGTATTTTTGATAATAGCACTTTATTATATGTATTTTTAAATATATTTTTTATGTTTTTTCCATAATTTTGTTGATAAACAAATAGCAATGAGACAGTTTCAAATCAAATTGGTAGGACAGTTTCAATAATTAACACATTGTATACATTCCTCCCAGTGGTTAATTGCTGCACAAGATACGGACATGATATTCTATCTACAAACACCATTAGAACAAATCACTCTATTCATTAAGAGAATGTAAATATATATCTATCCTAACCACATTGAATACACAGATACAAAATGAACATTCATCTGCATACCCTTTTTTTGTTAATTTCCGTTAATTGAATATTATAGGTGTGTTAACTCAGCAAAATAATCTAAAAGAGTTCAGTAGTCCATAATAGTATTGGGTCTTCTGCTTCACTGGCAATGTCAGAAATTGTTGACCTAAGTCCCCTACAGCTCAACATAACAGCATGGCTTTAATTCTTATATTTCGTTTTTATACTTTTCTGCTGGATGGTTAAGACCAAGGTAAAGCAGGACCTATGCAACAAGAGTTGTAGCTTTTGGGTCTGATAAGGTCAGTGAAATCCCCTCAGGATTTATCCTGAGATCCTGTACCTCAGATTGTTTGTCAGTGTCAGCCATGTGGATGAGTCACGGCTATTGCTTGGCCAATGTTCTCACTGTGAAAGCCTGAGAGAATGTTTTCTCTCCATGTGACTCTCCTTAGGCACACTCTACATCATCGATCACTTTCCTCTTTGGCCCCATAATCTCCTTGATCAGAAAATTTGGGACACTCCGAGTTACATGATATTACAGTACAAGTTCTTATATGTCCTGAGTCTTAATTGACCTTGGAAGGCTAGGGCCAAAATGTTGGCTTTCCTTGCAGCTCTCCTTTTCATCTAATTTTGGTCTGCAAACTTAGGTTGTTAACCATCCAGAAGACAAGCTTATTGTTATTATCAAACGATTTAGGCAATTAAGCTTAACCTCACTATCTGTCTGCATATCAAACATCTTAGGCATAATATGGAACAGATATGTTTCATCAAGTATTGATATGTTGAACTTTAAGTCCCTATAGAATATGATACAAAACATTTAAAAATTAGAATATGTTTTAAAAATAGGCATAAGGAATTATATACTTCTTATGTTTACACATAAGTCCACAAATCTCACCATATACAACCTTGAAGCAGTGCAGTCCCACAATATTCCTTTTCCTGTTTTTTGATTTCATTCACCACCCCCTTCTTTTTGAACAACCATCTACCTGAGAGACTTCATAGCAGCAACTGGCATGTCATGACAAGCAGCCTGTATTCAGAAGACCAGAATGACAGGCACTCCAAGCATGAAACTACTATTACAGATAACCATCTGCAGTGCAGTTGCTTAGTTCACAGGTACCAGTATATATAGTTAGTCAGGGTGAGAATCTTTCCAATTAACTGGTAGATTAAAAAAAATTCTGGAGATTCTTAGGATCATTGCCTTGCCCATTTTTACATTTAACTGTATGTCTTGACATTGTCATGTTTCCTAACTCTTCTCCTTTCCCTCTCTTGATTAGTTAGTCCTCGAGATCTTGCTTCCATTTTACTTGTATTATACCTTTCTATTTGTATTTCTTCTTTTGAGTTCTTATACTAGGGAAACTATATGATATTGAAAACCCAAACTTGACCCAGGTCTATCACCATGCACTAAACTAAAGCTGAAATGGATTAAAGATCTAAACATTAAAGCAGAGACACTAAATCTCCTGGAAGAGAAATTAGGAGGAACTCTTGAAGACCTAGGGGTAGCAAAGAGTTCATGAACAGAAATGAAATCGCATGGGAAACAGTTGAAAGAGTTAACAACTGGGACCTGCTCTTACCGAGAAGTTTTTTCACGTCAAAAGAAATTACCAACAAGGTGAAAAGGCAACCCACAAATTCGGAAAATATCATGACAAATAAGTACTCAGACAAAGGCCTGCTCTCTAGAATTTATATGGAAATCAGTATGGAGACTCTTTAGAAAAGTTGGACTGGAAATCCCATTTAAACCAGCTATTCCTCTATTGGGAATTTTGCCAGAGGATCTGAAAACATCATATCATAGGGATATATGTGTGCCTATGTTTATAACTGCACAATTTGTGATAGCCAAATCTTGGAAACAACAAAGATGCCCATCACCTGAGGAATGGTTGAAAAAGATGTGGTATTTTAAAAAATATTTTTTGTTAATCTCTAGCTTGTCTTCTCCTCTAGCATTGTGCTCCACAGAGTTGTACTTTACATGCTGTCAAGTGCATATTTCTTTCCAGTTCTGTGTGTTTGGCACACTATTTAAAATATTATTGTTGGTGTTCTGTCCCTGTTGTGACATGCTGGCCCTGCCCCTGGGGCACACAGACGGCAACTGAGATGGTATGGTGGTGCATACCTGTCGTCCCAGTTCTTGGGAGGTTGAAAACAGGAAGATCACTGCGAATGTTCTGAGATCCTGTACACACTGCACTAAAATATAAAATATATTATTGTCATAAGACAAGACCATCTAGATTTTTCTCTGATAGCATGTCCTACACGTGCCACAGCTGCCCAGCGGATCTGTGATCTGCTTTGGGTCTGCTCCTTTGAAGGCTATGAGGTCTTGCTTGATTTATGTGCATGTACGTGCCCAGTTATCCAGAACCATTGTTGAAATTGTTATCTTCATTTTGCATGTACGCCTTAAAAATTATACACAAAACACATATAATGCACTAAATTCATCTATTTAGATGACTGTTTTTATAGGTTGCATATAGTAAAGGATATATGAATTTTTAGTAGATTTATTTCTCTGTGGATCTACATCTATGTGGCCCTATTCCTTCTTTTTAATCCATTCCATTGTCTCTTCCTTCAACTTCTCGGTGTCTTGATTACAGTAGCTGTGCAGGAAATCCAAACTTGGTCAGTTTCACTTTTCTTTGTTGTTTTTTTATGGTACTGGGGAGTGAACCCAAGACCTTTGAACCAGCTAATATCCTAAAGTGTTTTACGCTTTTATTTTCAGCCAGGAAAGATCATAGTGCATGACAAAGTTACCCAGGATGGGCTTGAACTTGTGATGTTTGGGATTTAGGCTGTCACAATGCTGAGCCTACATGGGGTGCATGCCCACAATGATCTATTTTTAAAACTGTTGTTCACACTGTCTTGTATCACACTTATTACAGTGTGACACAATATAAATATTACAAAATAGTAATAGAAATGTGCATGGAGTTATGTGGACCCAGAAATCCCCATCTCTGTGGAAACAAACTTTCTCTGCTCACGTTCATGGCAACCTTCTTACTTCAAATTACCCACAAAGCCCTGCTTAGAAAGCAGCACACATTTCCCTGAGGTTTCAGCCTTTCTTCCTTGCCCAGTTATCCAAAAACTGGGATACTGCAGGACTCAGGGGCACCTTGTCCCCCTGGAGGGGAAGAAAAGAAGTTGCAGGACCTGGACAACATGTGACAACAGCGTGTTGGGTATATAGGGAGCATGATTCTGAGGCCTGGCAAGGGGAGCCACTGGAACCATGGAGACACAAGGTAGAGAGAGAAAGGAGCACTAAAGAAGGGGATGAACCCTCCTGGGTCACACTCGCAGTGAGCGCCCCTTCTGACCAGAGTCCACCTTCTCAGAGCAAGACAGGTATAAATCAATAATCCAACCACCCTCCTGCAGAACCAATTATAAATCAATGAGGCTCTTGGGGGACATCTAGCTATATACACACTGGGATGAGAAAAATTCGGAGGGGAGAAGCTTGAAGAATAAAAGCTATGTAGTGAGAAAACTCCAGATATTGCCATAAGAGCCCCAAGTCTTTGGTTACTTCCACACAGGAAGTAATCCCAATAAACAGTACAGCAAATAACTTGCAAGTACCCAGGATGGTAGGAGAAATAGATGCTTTCTTAGGTAAGTCCTTACACTACATGTCTATCAGTACAGTAATATCTGAACGTGGACTACACGCCAAGAGGACATGAGTGATAATTCCTACAGCAGTTCTTACTCCTTTGTTGCAATGAGTCCACCTTCTCACATTCTTATTGTTTTCTTCTTTTTCCATCATCTTAGCTGATGGCACACTTCAGAGCTTTATGCAGACATAGAAAAATGAGGTAGGCAATGAGGTCATTCTGCTACACTTGTGCTTGAAAAGAAAGAGTACATTGAACTGCTGCTTATTAACGAAAAACCCGCTTCTGATGGGACCATATTATTTCATTGCATTTAAATTTCTCATCAATGCTCAATGTACTGAAGTATCACCATAATGAGATATTGAAATCTAATTCTCTTCCAAATACATTGTTCAAGAGTATTTAGGTTGTTTTATAGTGGACAGTGAACCACCTTCAAAGGTTTTCTCTTTTTTATATAAAAACAGATTGTTAGTTTTTAAATTTGTACTGAAGTATAATCTTAACATAAAATTTCAATCTTGCTACCATCTTCCCCCCAAAATGATGTAGTACATTTATAGTAGGTGATCAATAAATACAGTTGTCCTTTTCTTTCTTTCATATAAAACTCAAATTATAAATAAAGAGCCAAATAAAAGATAGATAATTACAAGGAGATAAGTGTTTCTAAAGTGGAAAGGGAAAGGAGAGATGGAGGGAAAGGGCAGGGAGGGGAAAGGGAGGAAGGGGAAAGGAATTAAGGTGCCTTGTGTGCATACACCACCTCCTCATATGGGATGGAAACATTATTGTTTTAAACAGCTCAATCCAGTTGTCTTCATAGTAGTTATTCAGAGGACAAAATGCAGACATGACATCTTGTCTAAATAATATTAGTATAAACCTTTCTTCTCATGAACTAAAAGAAAGTAATTGTATATCTATTCTATCATATATAGGGCCTTTATTTATAATCCCCTTTTTTGTCTTATTTTGTCAGAGATGGGTGTTCCATTGCTGTTAGAGAAGATACATTTAGAGAAGTGTTTAGAGGACCTTTTCATATTGGATGCCAGTCCAAATACTGTAGGTGCTTGAATTCAGCAAAATAACAATATAGTTCAATAGTACATTTAAACCTCTTGTTCTTGAAATTTATTTGAAACTCCTCTTTCCCTACTGATGGCCAAATTAATTCATTCAATTTCATCAGAAATTTAATTTAATATATTTGGTAAACATAAATGTTAAATATAGGAAGAAACCCTATGGTTACATTTTGAATGTGTTATAAATCGTTGTTCCAATAATGTAATTTTGAAAATTTCCAAATGCTTTTGGATTTTCATATAGTCTAAGGCTGATACATTTTTTGTAGCATTGAATTTAACAGCACACAGTCCAGAGTCACATTTCCCAATTTAAACCTTGTTCTACATCTACCTATTTATTTCAATTAGTCATGGCCTAATATGTGTTTTATAAATGAATAAATAAAAAACGCTGAATATGTAAACTACTGTTTGAGAACTACATCATACTATGCATTGAAAGTGCTTATAATTCAAAGGCACATTTTAACATCCACAATTTGACTTTTATTATTAATACGTATAGTGAAAAACAGAAAGGACATGCTGCATTTTACTCTAAAGAAATCAAAACTGCTAATATTTTGTTCTTCCATATCCTTTCTCTGGTAGATATTTAAATCATTACAGAATTTAAATATCAGTAAATGTGCTGGGATGGGAGTAGGAATGCTTCTTCTTTTTTTTTTTTTTTTTTTTTTTTTTTTGGTGGAACCGAAGATTGAACTCAGACCCTTGCGCTTGCCATGGAAACGCTTATTCCACTGAGCCATCTCCCCAGCCCCGGGAATGCCTCTCATCTAAACCCATGTAAGCGTTCATTAATAGACATTGAAATTACAACTGTGATAATTTGAGATTTTTGGGATGTGTTTCAACATGCACACAAAGTGATAGTAATTCAAAGTTTTCATTATAATGTACCCAGTTTTATTTTATTTTTATTTTTTACTGTATTTGAGGGAAGGGTCTACAGGGTGTTCAGGGTCTCTCTACTTGATCATACTAGTAGTGGTCCTCCTCTTTACAGCCTCTCAAGTGCTGGGATTACAGGTGCATGCCACCACGCCCTGTCTCAGCGAGCTCTGGGGTTGGGGCCAGCACAGCAGGCTGAGGATTTAACCCCTGGCCCCTTTGCCTGCTTGCAGGCAATTTAAACTGCTGAGATATTTGATTTGCCCTAAGTTGAGAAGAATTTTTTGTGGGCGGCCTGGCTCAGTTTGCTATAAGGGTGGGTCTGGTAAGGCACGTGGAACTGGGGATCGAAACACAGTCTTCTGTGCTTGACTGTGTTTGCTGGAGAAGGCACTTAAACAACTGAGCTAACCCGCAAGCCTCTAATGTAGCCATTTTTAAACATATAAAGCTTGCATTTATATTTCAAGGGTATTAATTTCCATGTCAAATTCAGGTTTCTAAAAAAACTAAAAGTTTGAATAATCATTATAGTCAGAATGATAGGCAGTTTAATAAAAGTTTTATTTAAATGTAGTACTGTGAGAAAAATATACTTGCTGTATAAAATGTATCCCTGTTTAGTGCAGGGCTCAAATGCATGCTCTTGTCTATGCCAAGCTATCACACTCCCACTCTATACAAAGTATTTTTTCTATGGATATTATTTTTCATAGTACCTGCAAAGGTAAGAAAAAAATAATTTTTGCTGACTTTTCTAAAATTGCACCCTATAATGGTGCATTACCAATTATTTAGAATGTCAAGATTATTTCCAGAAAATTTAAATACTGCATTGTATTTTATGGTAATAAAAAATTTCAACATTATCATCCAAATAGTGTACTAAGCATAGTACATACTTCTTGAAATTTGAGTGCTAAAACCCAAACAGACTGTAAAAGAAAAGTCAGGCAGAATGATATGTTGTTTTCTTATATTAATTTCTTCAAAGGAAAAAACATCTCTATAGATTACAAAGCAGCCTTTTAAATTAAAATGTACATAATATAGAAGACAATATAAAATTAAACATTAATTTAATGTAATTGTGTGTTAGATACACAGTTATAAGAAAAAGGATAACTTTGTCCAAATCAGCTGTAGCATACTGCTACATATAATACAGCATTATACAATACAATATTTTATTTATCAATCAAGAAATAAGTGAAACAAATAAAATTGATCATTTGATGTTTTACTTCCTGTTTCATTTATATTTGTGAGGTTTGTATTGAAACTGATACATTTCTAAATAATACACACACACAAACACACACACACACACACACACACACACACACACACGAACATGCACAATTCCTGGAAGGATTCTGTGAAGTTTAGTCCAATATATCCCAAGTGACAAGAAAAAGGAATAAATAAAACTCTTAAGGTCAAATTTTTTTAAGTATTTTCAATGACCATTTTCTTGAATTATGTCATCTAAGGTAATATAGAGCTGTTAGGATTTGTCTCATTATAGTGATTTTTATGTAATACATATTCTTTTTTTTGGTAAGCTGTCTCTACAAAGTTGGCCATGAATACAGATATTTACAACATGCACTTATGATGACTGATCAGGCTGTGCTTCACTATCTGTTTGAATTCTGTTTTGAAGAACAAAAGAAGACAGCCCTGCTTTTATTTCTTTTTCATGTCTTAGTTTTGTTCACCTCATTAGTTATATTTGTCCTTTTCTGCTTGTTCTTGTTCATGAAAGATCCTTCAGTACGTGTCTAGTATAGATGTCAGTCCTGACAGCGAAAAGGTAATTCATCTAACAATGAAGTAGTGATGATGATCAATTTAAAAGCTATTGTTCAGAGTACAATTCCTTGATACCCTTATGATATCACAGACCTCACAATTTATAAAGTTGGAGGAAAAAGAGAAGCAAGCACAGGAAGGTAAAACTAAATGTTATATGAAAGAGAAAACAGGTTTTCTGTACAAGAGTATGATCTAAGTGCTGCTTTAATTTTCATCTCTCTAATGACCAATGACATTGAACATTTTTTCATATGTTTAGATGCCATTTCATTTCTTCATGTGAGGAGTATGCATTCAGCTCAGATGCTATTTTTGGATGGATTCTTTGAATTTGTGGGTCATGATATTTTCAGTTCTTATATATTCTCTAGATATAAGTTCTTGGTCTGAGGGACAGCTGGCTATAATTTTCTGCGCTCTGTGGGTTGTCTCTTCACTCTGTTGGTGATGTCTTCATTGTGCAACAGCTTTTTAATAGGGAAAGTTCCCATTTGTTTACTTGTTACAGTAGGTACAGTGTAGTTTTCATTTTGTTCACAAAATGTCTGTACACTTGTGTCTTCAAGATTATGACCTATTTTCCCTTTCAGTAGGTTTAGTATCTCCTTTTGTATATTTAGATCCTTGATCCATTTTGACTTTAGTCTAGTGCATGGTGATAGACATGAGTCTGGTGTTAGTCTTTGGTATGTGGAAAGCCAGTTTTACCAGCACCATTTATATATGAGCCTATCTTTCTTTCACTGGAAATGTTTGGTTCCTTTGTCAAAGATAAAGTGATTGAGGGTGTTTGGAGTTGCTTCTGCGTCTTCTTTTCTGTTTCACTGAATGTCATGTCTGTTATATTTTTTGTCAGTACCATATTGATTTTATTACAATAACTTTGTAGTATAATTTCAGGTAAGGGACTTACTCCAGAAAGAATGTTTACTATCAAGAAACCAACAAATAACAAATTCTGAAGGGGCTGTGGGGAAAAAGGGACCCTTATCACTGTTAGTGGGAGCGTAGAATGGTGCAACCCCTGTGGAAATCAGTGTGGCGATTTCCCAAAAATCTATCATCATAAGTTCTATTCAATCCAGCTATTCTCCTTCTGGGGAGTTTTCCAGAAGAATTAATATATATATATATATATATATATATATATATATATATATATATATAGCAGCACAATTTGTAATAGTTAAATTTTGTAAACAACCCAAATGCCCATCAGCTGAGGAATACATGGAAAAGATTTTTTAATATAAAGATTAATGTACTGCCATAAAGAAGAATGAACTCTGGACTTTCATAGGCAAATAGATGCAACTGGAGACCATATTTATCAGTAAAGTAAACTAGTCATATACGTGTAAACGTCAAATTATCCTACTAGTGTGCAAAGCTTAACAAGTAAATAAGGTTCAACATGTATAATAGATATTGTGAATCAGGAAGAAATTCTTCAAAAGGAGAAGAGAAATTAATTGCAGAAAGGGAAAAGGAAGACAAACATGAGCACACACACACACACACACACACACACACACACACACACGATCGTTAAGATGGTTGCACAGCTAGTTTCTCTTAGTTCACTGAAAAAAAGATTTGTGCTAATACTGTCTGGACATTATTTGAATCCTGTGTCTGTGCAAGGTATTAATTATTATTACTCTTTTATTAGTCTGATTGAAGACTCTGTTTTGCTTTATGTCTATTTTTCTTCTCTAACATAATAAAGAATATAATCTGAAAACGTGTGGAATGTTATTGATGTCAAAGGTTTCTGTTTTATGAAATAATTACAGATATGAAGGAAAGACAAAAAATAAAGATAAAGTGGTGCTTAAGGGAGAAATGAACTCACATTGTTTACAAATATATTTTAATAAGTTCTGTGTACAAATACCTTTAAAGCAACACAAGAAAAGCTCTTGAAGAAATAAGAATAAAAATGCAAGAATTCTACTGTCGAATGTAGAGTAAGATGAAGCAGGATAGTCATGATTTCACTGTTGAGCCTCAACAATTTTCAGCATGGACTCAAGATAAAAAATGGATTATTTAATTTTGTAGCAGTAGGTATCAACAGGTCTAAAATCATGGATTTTGTGGTGGGAGAATGAGCCCGTATAACCATTGTTCTTCTGAATTACTGCTAGTTCTGTCACTAATCTGAAAGCAATAAAACAAAACCAACCCTAACTTTGATGTTTTCTATGCACGAATACATTTTAGCCTGGCTCCTCACTGAATATTTTGTGAATGTAGACCACACATTTCTTTTAAAAGAGACTTTATTACATGTTGATAGCAAAACAGAAGTACATCAGGTAGGCTTCAGGAAAACCAATGAGAATTATTTAAAACTCATTTTACTTCAATTTTTTTTCCCATTTATGTATTTGGTACAGGGTCTCATGACACAGACCAGACTTGTAGTGATCCTCCTGATTTCAGCCTCCCTAGCACTGGGAATACAGGCTTGCACCATCATGCCCGGACTCATTGCCAGCTCAGTGCACACTAGTCCCTGCGCTGTTTTACTTAAATGCTGAAGTCAAGGATGAATATTTCTTTCCCCAAATCTCTCAGGCTTCTTCTTTAACGGTAAACATTTCCCCAGGTATAACTTTCTAGTTTGACACTTTTATTATTTTTTAAGAACTTTAAAGTTGTTGTCCCATTTTCTCAGCTACCTTGATTTTGAACGTTTGTCTGCTATAATTACTGCAGTTAATTTTTTTAACAGATATGTCCTTCTTCCTCTGCAAAGAATTTATATCTGTCTGTCTGTCCATCTATCTACCTACTAACCTCTGCATCATCTATCCACCTACAGAGAACCTGGAATCATATATAT
>NW_004524727.1:3471320-3482635 GCF_000260255.1 Octodon degus
TATATGATCAATATTATTCTTATTATGAAAATATGTACATTAGAGCCAGCCAAATAGCTCAGTGGATTAAAGCGCCTGCAAGCAGGCACAGGGGCCAGGGGTTCAATACCTGGGCCTGCCATGCTGGCCCCGCCCCCGGGGCATGCTGAGAAGGCAATTGAGACTGGGTGTGGTGATGCATGCCTGTAATCCCAGCTCTTGGGAGGCTGTAAAAAGGCGGATCACGATGAGTCCGATCTAATAGTGAAACCCTGAACACCTGTAGACCCTTTCTTAAAATACAAAAAAAGAGAAAGAAAGAAAACATGTACATCATATAATATAGATACAATTTAATTTACTGCTAACTTTCCTAATGCTCATTATTATGAGTTCTGTTGTGTTTTTCTTCATATTTCTTTTCATAGTTCATCAATTTTTTAAATCTAAAGTTATGATTTAGTATCTCATTTGAAAAAAAAATCCATTATTTCTCCAGGCAATTTCTACACCCATTTTTTTTGAGATTGAGTATCGTGTACCTTATATTAGCCCATAAATATCTAATATTGTCTTATTTTTCGACTGTCTTATGAAGGGACGTTTTTGTTGATTTTGAAAACGGTTTCAAGCTTGCTAATATTTCTTGGCACGATCTCGTATGCAGCTAGTCCTGCTACCTCTTCATATTTGTTTTGTCTTTATAATTTAAATTATGATACATTTGTATTGTTATTACTCTCACTGTGATTGTATTTTCTCAACTATTTGACATAGTGTTTCTAATACACCTTGTGTAGTTTTGTGCAATAATTTAGCCATATCTGATTCTGTCTTTGTGTGCTTACATTAGCCTTAATTTGAATCATATTTTCTCTTTCTTTCTATACCTAGTAACTTGTATGGAATGCTAACCATGGTAAAAATGCTGCGCTCCTGGGAAATGGTTTTTGTTATGTTCCTTTAAACAGTGCAAAGTATTCTTTCGTGAAATGAGCAAGTGATTTGTGATTAGTTCGATCTGTTTAACATTTTCTTTTAAGACTGAGAGGTCAGTATTTATTCTAAATAAATTTTTGTATGAATATTCCAGACACTTCTTTGGGGTTTTAGTATTTTATTTCTGAATCACTCTCTCCTTCATTTTTTTCTCCCCACATACACTGCCTGCCTGAAATCCTACATTTCAGTCTGAGTCCTACATTTAGCAGCTTTTGTAGACTCTGTTTCAGTTCTTCTTCCTATTTTTCAGCCTGGAAAATGCCTTCAGTTTGCGAGCTGCGAAAACCCTGAAATTTGGTTCAACGTTTTTCCTTTTCTTGGAGATTATAGTCTTGGAATGCGAAACTGCGATGTGCAATGTCTAAGAAGCGCTGAATTAGATGTTTAACTCGGTGTTGCAGTGACTGGTCACAGGGTGGCAACGCTCGGGCCTCCCTCTCTGTAAGGTTGGAGTGTGCCCTAGCGCTGCACGTGGTCTTCGCTTCTTTTGTAGGTTCTGGTCACGCTTCCTCTGAAGGACCTTACCCACCTACTCACTTTAAGATTATTTACATATTGGTGACTCAAAAGTGTATCTCTTGAGCCCAGGCTCTGCTTTCTTGCCCATTTTATTCCACTGCCTACTTGGCATCTCAGCTGTTCCATCTCTCAGCACTATTCTGACCCAAAATACAACTATTGATTCTTTGGTCAGCAATACATTGAACCAATAATCACAAAGATGCTAACTAAGGCCAAGACGTAACAGCTATTTTTTTTTTAATGTATTTGATACAGGGTCTACAGGGTCTCACTAGGTAGATTGAACTTGTAGTGATCCCCCTCTTTTCAGCTCCCAAGTGCTGGGATTACAGGCATGCGCCACCATGTCCAGTCTCAATAGCCATCTCAGCGTGCCCCATGGGCACAGCACACAGCCGGGATGGAACCCCGGCTGCTGCGCTCTGTCTTAGCAGGTGCTTTAGTCTGCTGAGCTATCTGGTTGGCACTCTCACAGCTATACTTGATTTCTCATTTTTTAATTTTTTTAAATCAAATCCATCAATAAATACTGAAGCCTCTGTCTCCAGAATAAATACCCCTCTCATCATCTCTCATCATTTTTTGTTACAGGTTTAGTTCAAGTCAAAAAAGTCATTGGATCATCTCACTCTCCTCCCTTAAGCACAAGGGCAATCTTTTTTGCTAGGCCATCCAGACCTCCAGGATGACTGAATTCTCTTCCTTGGATTCCTACTACTACAACCAAATCCCATGGACACTTTCTGTTTTTTTAAATTTAGTCATTTTCTCCACCCTTGGGGACATCATGCACACTCTTCATCTCCTTTAAAGCTCTTAATGCTCATTGAATATATAAAAATGTTAATAATTACACATCATTGTTAATAGATAAAACAGGTATGAATAAAACATTCTAACATTAAAATTTTCACAAGGCAATTTGCCTTAAGTGAGTCCTGTCAGACATTTTCTGTTGATATATGAAATAAAAATTGCTGTTTTGCTTTTTGCAACACTAAGCATTAAACTTAAAAGGACTTTTTCAGTCATATGCACATACTAAAGTACAATGAAATTGTTAATGACTATATTAACACCTTTAAAATGAAAAAAAAACTGCATTTAAGTATACAATCTTGTTTTTCTTTCTGTTGGTCTTTGCTCCACAGTATTATGTTAAAGACTAAATAATAAAACCTTCTTGAATGGTTATAAAATATCTCTTATTGACAGGTTCCCTAGAAACTTTAAGTTACAACAATCCAGTAAACAAGAGTAGTAGTTTTATAACTTCTTTAATACCACACCTATCAGCTTTCCTATGTTGCCTGTCTTCTCTCTATTTTCCACATCTCTATGATTGAGCCCATACTTAATCTCAGTGGTATTTACTAGAATCATGCTCACATTTTCTGAGTCAACAAAGTTATGCATTGTTTGCTCGAATCCTAAGGAGCAATATAAATTCTGAATGAAGGAGGAACCTTACACCCATGACTAGTATGTGACAAAAATGAATTTACTAAATTTTATCACAGTACCAAGTAACAATTAGAATTGAAATGAATAAGCATCATGTCAGTTAATCAAGACATAGTGAGTCTCAGCCTATTGAATAAAATTGTTATTTTATCATGGAAAGAATACAGTGTAGTGTCCTAATTGCTTGTGTCTTTAGAAGTACAACTACAACTGTGGCTGCTGCATAATTTGAAATGCACCCTCCTATCCTGCTATCATAGGAGAAACAGGAGCTTTGGATGCAGGAAAGAAAGTCAGAATTAAAAAATGGAGATTTACTACCTTTTGAAATTCATCAATTTCAGGTTTTCTTTGAGCTCCTATCTATTCTTTGGACAACTATGTTGCAGTGCCTCATTCACTACTCCTGCTTTGCTGCATTGTGGGAAGTTGAAATTTGTTACTGAAAAGCAACCAGGACAGAGGTTGACAAACACTTAATCAATGCATTGCAAATAAGACACACATAGATTATAAACATAATTATTATCATTATCATTCATAAAATATTTAATGACCAGTGGTAATGCTGTTATTAGAATAAAAGACACTGCTTACAAAAATGGAGAAGAGTATATTCTCTGACTATGGTTAAAGCTTAGCAAAGTAAGTCTATTTTTTTTTCAGCACCAGGGATTAAACTCAGGACCCTGTGCTTGTCATACGAGCACTTATACTACTAAGCTATCTCCCTGGGCCCTAGTAAGCCTATTTTTATGAGTAGTAAGAATTGTTTAAAAAAGTGTCACAGGTAAAAAAGTTCTGAAGCTTTGCTTTTCTTGTTTTATTTCCAACAACGTTGTCCTTTGTACTATTGAAAATGGCCAGCTCAGGGCACTGGTTCATTATTCACTCAGTACCCAAATTATCTTAGTATATTCATTCATTTTATTTTTTTGACTTATTTCTATAATTTTTCAGCTGTTTATTTACTCCTGAGCATATATTCAGTAACCTAATCATTTTTTAAACACTGTGAATGATTAGGGACTCCAGACAAAGCAAAAAATAAATGTCTCTGTCTTGTGAATTTTATATAGGATGCTATTTTCATTCAGTCTGATGTTACAAAGGAGTTTAATGGCAAAGCCAATGGAAAACTACCTTAATAAGAAGGGCAAAAAATATTTACTTGAGCACTATTATAACAGTGGATGTCAGAAGGGCTGGAGATTTAGGTGAGTGGTGCAGCACCTGCCTGACAAGCTGGTCCTGAGTTCAGTTCCCAGTACCCTCTCCCCAAAATTAAAAATACTGGCCATGGTGGTGCATGCCTATTATCCCAGAACTTAGGATGCTGAGGCGGCAGGATCACTGTGAGTTCCAGGCCAGCCAGCCCTGAGTTAGTTTAAGGCCAGCAGAGCGAAAGTGCATAGTGAAGAGCATAGTGAAGCCCTGTCTAAAAAATGTGGAGGTCTGAGAAATTAACATAATTAAGACACCGTCCTGGCGTATTGTCTAGTGGAGAAGACAGGTGTGTATAATGATAAATTACTTTCCCTGGCATAATTATACTGTGACAGTTTCTTAAATTGAATCTGACTGTGGTACCAAGACATGATAAATACCAAATATCAAATGAATTGTGAAATAGATCAACATACAAGTTTCAAAGTATGTGTATATTAAGTTTCAAGAGGCCCTAAAACTGGTATATGTTTTTAGGGGTAGGGAAATGTTAAAAAATGGGAAGAGGAGGATTTGAGGAGGAGGGACTTCTTAGAATAATGGAGATTCTACTTAAGAACTTTGTAGATGGAACCCCATGGAGGACTCCAAAGGATAAGTTGTTTTTCTTTTTTTTTCCAGGCTGGAAGGCACTGTGTGGGAGAAGAAGAGCAAGAGGGTATTTCAGGGTGCAATAAATTATAGGTATCCAATTATAAATGAAATTGATAATCTTGCAAAAATATAACACCACAGGCTGGAGTCTAGAGTTATGGTCTGGGTCAGGTTCTGGAGAGATCAGAAATGGAGAGGAAGGTTCATCTATAGGCTGTGGGACACCACACACCTCAGTCCTAGGGGGTCACAGGACACTGGGGATCACAGAACTTTTGGGATGCCTGTAATACATCCTGTTAGGACAGTACTAAGAAGTTAAATGTCCCCAGGAATTTCAACATTCTCTGTAAAATAAATCCAGACAAGTTTTCTGAGCTCACATTTCCTTTCTCAGCCACATTGAGCTTATAAGGCTATCAGGATTTGGAGCTAGCCCTGAAAGTTTTCCTTTGGAATTTGAAGAACAAATCTATAGAGTATAATGCAGCAGACTTCAGTGGAGAAGCTACAAGACTCCTTATTAATTACTTCATTAATTCATTACACCTAGTCTTTTGCTTAAGACTACACTTGCCCTCAGATTTCTTACAATATAATACTATTACACTATGCACAACCAAATCAAAACTTGCCTCCATTACCTCTGTATCTATATTTTTCACCTGTCCCTATACTGCCTAAGGTTTATGACTAGGCTATACTATGACACTTTTCCAATAAAATTTTGTGTTTTGCTTAGGAAATTTATGGAGAAGGAGACTCTACTAGTTCTCCTGTAACGCCTCTTCTTCAAAAACATTAAAATTGCACAGAACTTGGCAACAATAATCACCAGTTCTTACAAAGTTAAGCATACATTTACACTCTGGTGAAACTTCCTTCCCTAGTTATATATCCAAGAAAAATAAACACATCGGAATGTTCACATCCACATGCAGCCAAATATATACACATGGGGCAAAAAAAAATTCTATAGAAGCTATATTCAAAATACCTTGAACATTCCAAATAGCATGAATAGTAGGTGAATAAGATGTGATGTATTCATGAAGTTCAGGCAGTCACTGCTTTTTCCATCTTCTTTGATGAGTATTTTCTTTATTTTTTTTAAAGAAATCTTTGCCTACTCTCAGGTCTCTATGATCCTGTATTTCTTCTGGAATTTTATCATTTTAAGTTTTAAAGATGTGAGAGATCAGACACAGATCTCTAAATAGACACAGATCTCTAAATAGTTTTCCATATTTTCTTCAATTAGAACAACTATTATTTTCTCCATTTGAATCAGTAATTTTTACTTCTCCCCTGATTGAATATACTTTCTGTCAATATGGCACTTGCATAATTATATTAATTCAGTTTACTAGAATGACATGGATGCATTTCTGGGGTTTGCTTTCTTGCTTCAGTTTCTATTTATAACACGCTGCTTTATTATTTATTTATTTTTATGAATTTAGTACAGGGTCTACAGGATGTCACTTTGTACATTGGACTCATAGTGATCCTTCCTGTTTTCCAGCCTCCTCAGTGCTGGGATTACAGGTGCACACCACCATGCACAGTCTCAATAGCTTTCTCAGTGCACTCCAGGATCAAGCCCAGCAGGGGATCGAGTCACTGACCTCTGTGTCTTATAATATGCTGCTTTAATTAGTAGAGTTTATGGGCAGACAGTTCCTGAGACAAGTCCTTGCTCAACTTCTTGCCTTGAGGTTGACCTCAGAGAAACTCCACACAGGGTGGCTGGCTGCTTCAAGATAGAAGCACAAGTTTTTATCAATAAAGGTATTAGCATATTACATAGCATAATCATAGGCACAAGATCAGGTGTATTATACCTTCTGTGCTGTGGTCTACGGAAAGGAGGGAAGTCATGTCACAGCTGTGCATTTCAGGGAAGTGGGCTGCTACCTATTCTGTTCACAGTAGAGCAATAGTTACAGAAAGGATGGCAAGAATTGGAGTATTAAACTATGAGACAAGCTCACAAAGAGTAAGTAGCAAAGCAAATGTGGCATTTATACATAATTAAGTACTAGTCTGCCACAAACAAGCATAAATTTGAGCAGTTTATGGGAAAGTAGTTACACCTTGAGTCTGTAATAAGAGATAACATAATTTCTCACAAATTAGAAGCCCAAAGTGTAATTAATTTTTAAAAGCATTGTAAAAGATAGAAAATGAAAAGGAGAGTGATCTTTTACAAATAGAAACATGATGCAGAGATAGAGAGGGGATGGGAAGAAGAATAAAAAATGTAGGGAAAATAATGTTTCATAAGGTTAAAAAGGATAAAATGCACCTATACGTTGACTTCTACTAAATAATCTTGCATTGCATGCAAACAACACTTCAAAAAAGAAAATGCCCAAATAGTGCCAGGTTTTGCTTCACAGTGCTTTTCATTACATTTGCTTGCTTTGCAATTCTTATCATTTTCTGATTAATTTGGAATGTACGAATTATATCATTTACATTTACATTTTCAGAAAATACACAAGGCCCCCAAGAATCCCAAAGTGATTTTTTCCCTGGATCTCTTCTGTTTTTCTTCCCTCGGGGCATGGCAAAGGATTGACAGAGCTCCAGAGAGCAAGGACTCAGCAGTTTTTCATGTGTGCTTAGCAAAAGTCAAGACAAGCTGAGTGCTCATAATACATCCAGAGAATCCAATAGCTTGCTGCTAGTACAGCAAAATCACAGAAGAGCTTTGAGAAGCCTGTCAGGGACAGAGAGATGATTTCCATAGAAATTACAATTACTGGATCCTAACAGAAACATCTTCACATTAAAATCACCATCCAGGCACAAGACAACTCCAGGGACATCTATAAATGTACACACAACAGCTCCTGTGCAGCAACCTTCCATGTATCTGCTGCACTAACCCATCTATAAAGGACACACACACACACACACACACACACACACACACACACTGAACACAAGGGTAGATTTTCATTCTAAAGAAAAGCACAGAACCCAGAAATCCCATTACCAAAGTTAAGACCTTTGTAAGAATGGAAAGAGCTGATATATATACATATCTCCAGGTTGGGGCCTGAACCAAGGACTTTTACACTGAGCTAGATCCCTATGACTTCTTTATTTTGAGGTAGGGTTTAACTCATGAAGTTGCCCAGCTGGCCTTAAAAGTTTCATGCTCCTGCTTTAGCTTCCCAGACTGCTGGAATTTACAGGCTTATGCCACTGTATTTGTCTAAGGATTTATATTAAATTAGTCTAAAACTTCAGTGAGGATTCTAAGCGCAGGAAAATTGTGGAGCTGGTGCTATAGTGTTGTGATCCATAAATTCACTGAGTTCTCAAACAGAGTCTGCTTTATAGTTACATTTTAATATGTCACATTGCTTATAATTATGAACTCAACCAAACCTGCATATTGTAATATACACAATAAAATATATGCTTTAACTTTTGGGATTTACTGATCAGAGATTTCCAATTTATGTTTTAAATGTTATCTTTCAGAAGGAACACTCTACACAACGACATGATGAGGAAGATGAACTAAATGCACAATGGCAATGCTACACAATTATATAAGAGCTGGTGCTCTCCTGTTGCTCCAGGATAACATAGATGCCATTGTATCCTTCTGTAACATCACTCATCTGTCAGTACAATGCTGGTGTAAACACACCTATATCCTGACAGCTGTGTAAAAACATAGCACATGAATTATAGGAAGTAAAAAATGCTCAATGTGGTGATAAATACACTTGCTGTAATATAATGGTATTTTCATTTTCATGTGAATTCGTATTTACTGTAAAGGAAAGTTGACTGAGACAACGTGTGCTGCAAAGGAAACAGCTTGTGTTGAAGCTGTCACTTGAGTTAATTTGGAAATAACATTAAAGCTGCACAACCCAGGGTAGGATTCCAGGATGCTGAGGCAGGAGGAGAGCAAGTTTGAACCTAGCCTGGGCAACTTAGTAATTTTGCATGGTCCTGACTCAAAAAAAATTTAAAAGGGTAGGGGATGTAGTTTAGTATGAAGGCCCTGAATTTAAGCCCCAATAACATACACATGAGTGTACACACACACACACACACACACACACACACACACACGGATAGGAAGTTTTATTATATTAAAGAAAGGAACACAGAGTTTTAAACATTCTCAGTCTCTGTTAAGATTCTAAAATGCTAGCGATTTCAATATGAGAATGCAGGACTCTTAAGCCAGTGTTACATATTCTTTTAATACACTCTCATGTAAACAAATGTGTACTATTGTCTCTAAATTAGAACAAAGGAATGGGAAGATCACTGTGTGTGTGTGTGTGTGTGTGTGTGTGTGTGTGTGTGTGACACAGGAGGGAAGGGGGAGAGAGAGAGAGAGAGAGAGAGAGAGAGAGAGAGAGAGAGAGAGATAACACTTTTCTGTTTCCTATGTCTTCTGTTATACCAAAAATCACGGAGTGGGAAGCTTATGAAGAACAGAAGTCTACTTCTCCCAGAACTGGACACTCAGAAATCCAGACCAGGGCCTCTGCACCTTCCTGTCAAGTATGGAGAAATCTCTTAGTTTGCCTTTTTTTTTGCTAGCCAGCATTGTGAATATTGAAGGAGATATTAAGAACCCAATTCACTTTTTTTTTTTCCATAAGGAGAGATCTCCAAGCGAGGCAGTACCTCTAGTCTCATTAGAAGAGATGGCCCTTATGTTGCAACATCTGAGGGAAAACCCACATGCTCCTCAGCAGTCACATTCCTAAACAGTGCTCTGAACTGAAGGCTGAGGACGTGCCCAGTGCGAGTCTGGAATAGAGAAATTCCTTGCTCATAGATACATGTTTTCATTGTCGATGAGGTGAAGAACTGAATTTCCTCTCAGAGGTTCTCATTACCTGGTGCCCCAGAAATTGGCAGGAAGCTGCAGATAAGAGAAATGCTTTCTATCTGACTTCTCATGCAGTGCATTAAAGCAAGTCCTTGGTAACAAAAATTATATTAATCTGCTTGATAAGGAACATTAAAATTAATGTTCCTATTTGGTAAGAGGCTTTATCCTTGTGTCTGATATAAATGATAAGGCCTCAAATCCAATTTGGGGAAACGATGAGCTTTTAATTTCCTAGTTTTACCGTATTGTACCAAATTAATAATTACTGTTCCATATTTTTGATTCTGGAAACTTTAGTATTTTCCTAAAATTTGAATTAAACTGAGTAACTTTAAAAGTGCTCCACTTGGATAAATCCACTGATGGAAATTAACAAAATTTCTTAGAATCTATAAACAGTTTTGGATGCATCCTATCCAGGGAAAATCAGGTAAGCAGCCAAAAACACCACACTACAATAAAATTCCTGTTAGGGAAACTAGTTTATGGGACCAAGGATTTAGCTCAGTGGTACAGTGCCTTCCTGCGAGTGTGAGATCCTGAGGTTGATTCCCAGTACTTCATTCTAAAAAAAAGAGAAACTGTGGTTTTATTTTTTTTCATTTCCTATATTCTTTATTTTATTTTATTTTTTAATTCACTTTAATGAAAAAAAAAGATAAAATAGCAATGAAATAGTTTGAAAACAGGGACTCAGCCCAGGCCCAGCATGTGAGTGAAATCTTCTGACCAAGGAGATTATGGGGCCACAGAGGAAAGTGATCGCCAATGTACAGTGTGCATAAGGAGAGTCACATGGAGAGAAAACATTCTCTCAGACTTTAACAAAGAGTAAATTGGTCAAGCAATGGCTGTGAATCATCTACATGGCTGACACTTACAAAGGATCTACAAACTGCGGTACAGGGTTTCAGGGTAAATCCTGAGGGGATTTGACTGACCTTGTCAGATACAAAAGTTACATTTCTTTTTATATAGGTCTTGCTTTATTTTGGTCTTAACCATACAGCAGAAAAGTATAAAAATAAGGTATAAATAGTAAAGTCATACTAATATGCTGAGCTGTAAAAGGTTCAAGTCAACAATTTCTGACATGGCCAGTCCTACAGATAACCCACACCTAATATGCACTACTGAACTATATTGGATTATTTTGCTGAATTCACACACCTACAGTAATTAAATGACAATGGAATACCCATCTCTGACAAAACTAAACAAAAAGGGGACACAAATGAAGGACCATTTTGTATCTGTATATACAAAATAGGCTAGATATACAGCTACTTTCTCTTAATTCAGTGAGAAGAAAGATTTGTACTAATAGGGTTTGGACAAGATATCACGTCTGCATCTTGTACTATGAATAACTACTACGAAGACAACAATAAGCAATGTATTAATTATTGTAACTGTCCTACTAACCTGGTTTGAAACTGTCTCATTGCTATTTGCTTCTCAATAAAATTAATAAAAAAAAGTTTGAAATCAGGTTAGTAAGATAATAGCATATTGTTGTCTTCATAGTAGTTTTCAGAAGACAAGATGCAGACATGATATGCTTGTATCAACAATATTAATACAAATCTTTCTTCTTAATGAGCTAAGAGAAAGTAGCTGTATATCTATCCTATCATATATATAT
>NW_004524727.1:3490640-3495123 GCF_000260255.1 Octodon degus
GAAGTTGAGACTGTCTGAGAATAGAATTGCTACCCCTGCTTTTTTCTGAGGTGCTGGCGCATGTAGTATTTTGTTCCATCCTTTCACTTTCAGCCTATGTATGTCTTTATGAGTTGAATGTGTTTCTTGTATACAACATATTGTTGGATTTTGTTTCCTAATCCACTGTGCCAATCTATTTCTCTTAATTGGTGAATTGAGTCCATTTACATTGATGATTAGAATTGAGATGTTTTGACTTACTGCTGCCATGTTACTTACCTGTTATCATTTACTCCTTTTTCTCCTGTGTTTAATTGCTTACCCTATTTATTTGGTTGCTTCCGATCTCATTCATGGAGTTCTGATTGTTTTGGTCTCTCTCTAGAACATCTTTCAGTATCCTGTGTAAGGTTGGCTTTCTCATCTCGAAATGAAAAGCAACCTTTTCACTAGCTACACCAACATCTTCAAGATCTGAATCTCTGTCTTCACATTCACTTAAACGGTTTTGCAAGCTTGTGATTGAGATTTTCATGTCCTCTATATCTGTTTGACTCTGCTTCATGCAATGTATTTCTTTCTTGTATTGCTCATTTAGGGAATCTGCCATTTTTCTAATCTCCTCTATTTTTTTTATCAATATCTTCTTTAGATGCAGTTAGACATTCTTTTACTGCAGTATTTTTTTTTTCAGATTGGGTTTCCTGCCTATGTTTCTGTAGTTGCTTCTTTACTTCATCTGCTATGAGTTCTGAGAGTTCTTTTTTTATTTTGGAAAAGAATTGTGCTCTGATTTCCTCTATATCTCTCTGCTGTGGCTTATTTACTATCGACACTATTAATTCATGCATTTGAGCCGAGCTACTGTCCTCTGCACTTGTTCTGGGTGGGCACTGGGTTCTTCCATATGTTTCTGCTTTTGTTTCTTAAATGCAGACGTTATTAATTCAAGAATTCTTTTTTAATTTCCAATCTGAGGTCTTCTATATCTTTCTGCAGCTGTTTCTTTATTTCAGATGCCATTGATTCATTGCTTTTAGCTGTGTGATTTCCAATTTTTCTGTGTTAGTGTCCTCTGCACTTGTTATGGGTGGGCTTGGTTTCTGAGGTTGCATTTTGTTCCTTCTCGTCATTATGTGTAGCACTGTCTTCTGACCTTTGTTGTAGATCTTTGCTGTAGGTATAACCTTCACACGTACTGAAGTTCAGGTGCAGCTCTACAAAGTTTGAACTTTTCCAGCTGCGTCTGGCTTGGATCTGGCTGCTGTGCTCAGCTCCTTCCCACTGCTGCCCTTGATGGTGAACCTGTTGTGCCCCTGTGGCAAGATGTTCTGCTCCTGGACTAGCTGGGTGGTTCTACCCTCTACACTCTCTACAGGGATTGCAGCTGCAGGTTTACACCCCAGGCATGTATGCCAGGCCTGAGCTGTGCCTGGAGGGGGCAAGGTGAAGTAGGGGGAAGAGGAAGCGCTCCCACACACTCACCAGACCTGGGCTAGGACTGGGTCTGGTGGTTCCTGGATCATGGCAGAAATTCCTATTCGGAGGGCGGTAGTGGTGGAGGTGCTGCGGAGTGGTGGTGGGGCGGCCCAAGGGCATGGGAGAGGGTCCGGTCCACGCTGTGCTTGGGCTGGGACTGGTCCCATTGGCGCAGGTTAGCAGGAAGCTCTCCACACACTCACTGGACCTAGGCTAGGATTGGGTCTAAATATTCATTTCTTTAGAAAATAGTTTTATCTAAATAAAGAATTCATACCTGCTTGGAAAGGTGGGAGAAGAAAGGCAGTCTTGGATATCTCTAACATCAATGTAGAGAGCACGGTTGAAATTTACAGTTGCTGCTCATGAATGTAGAGTTTATAGCTTTTATAGTCTAAGAATACACATAATTTAATACAGTCTTGAATTTGAAAATAAATTTGTGATGAAAGTATGAAAAATAATTATATGCCAGCTTAAATTGTTGATGTTTTTGTGTACTTAGCAAAAAAATACACATATGCAAATATTAAAGAGCAAAAGAAGCATTTTATCATTTTACAGTTTAAACTATGAAGTTAAAACATGAAATATATACTAGACCATGATGTCAGTAGTTTTATTCAGATAGTCATTGCTCTGTCTTACAGATTCAACTCAGGTCCTTGTGCTTGCCAGGCAAGCACTTATTCCACTGAGTCATCTTCCAGGCCCCCCTCTTTTCTTTTATACTTTCATCCCATTTGAACTTGAAAGAGTAAATAAAATACAAAAAGATCAATAGAGATTGTGAAAGAGAAAGACACTTTTCAAATGGAAGGAAGAATAAAAGTTTTGAGTGTACATTAGGTTTGGAGTTGAAAGTTATTTTCTACATTATTGAGGTGCAAAAAATATTTTAAATTAGATGAAAACATTGAAGGGGGATGTGCTTTCTACTCTGTTATGTGGACCAGAACATAGTTGATTAGATTAGTCACGATGAAAAAGTAATAAAGTATATTAATAATCAGTCTGCACTTCCATGAATAAAAAGAAGCAAACAGCCAATTCAAATTTTAATGTGAAGAACCAGGTGTGGTGGTGCACACCAGCAATCCCAGCACTGGGGAAGATGATACAAGAGGATCATTACGAGTTTGAGACCAGCCTGGGGCTATGAAAAATGAGCACAAGGCCAGGCTGAACTGCACAGCAGCCCCATCTCAATCAATCAATCAATCAATCATAAATAAATAAATAAATAAATAAATAAATAAAAATTTAAATTTGAGTTCTAATAAGGGAAGGTTACGTTGTTATTGTTGTGTTGCTGCTGCTGACACTGCTGTTGTTGCTCTTGCTGTTATGGCAGTATATCTGATGATTATTATTTCTGTGCTTTTCATTACTCAAGAAAAATGTAAGATTTTTATGATTTTGCCAATGTGGAAATGTAGGACCAGATATAGAATGCCATCCTTGTTCCCATGGTAAACAGGCATGATATCTATAAAGCCAAAGATTAGGATTAAAGCTTGTCTACATCATAGATGAATGAGCATTTGTTCACCCATGATTAGGTATTTTCAAGTATAAAACAACAACAACAACAGTAATAATAATAATAATAATAATAATAATAATAAGCTGGGGAGATAGCTCAGTGGCATAAGTGCCTGCCTGACAAGTGCAAGATCCTGAGTTTGATCACCAATACCAAATAATAATAATAATAATAGCAATAGCAATAATAATAATACCTTCCTCATAAGGCAAATGTATATAATTATGCATAAAATTCCTGGTTAGTAGTAGTCAAGCTGGGCTTTAATATCTATTCTGCCTGATACAAAATCCCATATGGTTTGCTCCAGGGTCCTATATTGTGGCTTAATTAGTATACCAGTGAGCTTTTCTATTGCTGGGACAAAATGTCTGATACCTGTCACTTTAAGGAGAAGTTCATTTTGGCTCATGATTTCTGTGGGCTTTGTCCATGGTAAGATGGGGAGAATGAAACTCATTCATTACTTGGGGCTCTGAAAGCAGAGACAAAGCAGAGCCAGGGAAAAGAATACACCTTTTCAGATCAGGAAACCAGTCATCTGTCCTTTTAACCAGCCCCCGCTCTGATCAGAAGACTTTGAGAGCAAAGTTTAGATCTAAACCACAATAATCAGCAACTATTGGAAATTTGGCAAATTCTAGAGCAGTTTGTCTTTGTAGAGACTCCCAGAATTTGTCACATAGAGAATTGAGTACTAGCAAAAACTCACATTGCCAGAAAATTACTTGTAGTGTCTGATCATCAATTCAGTCCAGTTTCAAATCACTGAAGCAAATGTTCTATGCTTTAAACATATTCAAGAATAGTTTCTGTTGTACAGTAGTGAATTTCTTTAGGTCTTACCTTGAAAATTGTATAGAAGCATTCCAACAAAAATTAATAGTATGTAAATTATATCCCAAACATAGTTAGCCGACATGGAAATAATTATATCAATCTTTCATGAAGAAGAAGGCTAGAAATGAAAAATGTGAGAAGTTCTGTAGAAATATTTGTTTGTACAAGTCAAAATACTGTACTGGAGAAGAAACTAAATACAAATAGAAAAATACAAAGGGGAAATATATACTCTTTTATGTATTTGATCTATGGTCTCACTATGCAGCTCTGACTCATAGTGATCCTCCTGTCTTCTTTTTTAGTCTCCGCTGTGTTGGGGTTACAGGTGTGCACCGCCATGCCTTGTCTGTGTGGCCAGCTCAGCATGCCTGGGGGTGAGGCTGGAGCAGTGTGTGGTACAGGGGATCAAACCCTGGTCCCAGCGCTTGCTTAAGCAGGTGCTCAGTCTGTTGAACTATCTCATTGGTCCTTATGTATATATTTTGAATAAGGTTCTCACTGCATAATTTGGGGTTGTCTTGTACTAATTATAGAACCTAGTTCAGCCTTGAACTCATGGTCATCTGCTGTCTGCCTCAGTCACTGGAGTGCTGGGGTTACAGGTCTGCACCACCATATCTAATTATATATATA
>NW_004524727.1:3495223-3497976 GCF_000260255.1 Octodon degus
TATTTATTTATTTATTTATTTTTGCAGAACAGGGGATTGAACTCAGGCCCTTGCTCTTGCCAGGGAAGCGCTTATTCTACTGAGCCATCTTCCCAGCCCGTATTTTTGTATTTTAGGACAGGGTCTAGAGGGCATACAGGGTCTCACTGCATAGATCAGACTCATAGTGATCTTGCTGTTTACAGCCTTTCAAGTGCTGGGATTATAGGCACTCCACCACAGCCAGTCTCAATCACCATCTCAGCGCACCCCAGGGACAGGGCCAGCATGGCACACCAGGCTATTTAACTCCTGGCCCCTGCATCTGTCTAAGCAGGTGCTTTTTAATCCATTGAGCTATTTGGCCAGCCCTTGAAACCATGGTTTTAAAGAGTAAGTAGAATTTAAAAAGTTGAAATTGAATTAGTGACTATAATTTAAGGAGTGCATATGCTTTACTAGGTTATTTTTTTTTAAAAGGTCACTGCCCCACATATTTTATTTATTTATTTTTTTAACATTTATTTTGTGTGTGTGGGGGTGTGGGTGGCCAGCTCAGCCCACCAGGGGGCGTGGCTGGCTGGCATGTGGTGCTGGGGGATTGAACCTGGGTCCCTGTGCTTTGCTTTCTAAGTAGGTGCTTTAGACCACTGAGCCATCTCACCAGCCCCCTTTACTAGGTTATTGTATACTATATTCAATCCCAATAGCTTCCACACAGTAGCTATCTTATGTCATTATTCCATAGAGTAAATGATTTTTTTTTTTTTTTTTTTTTTTGGCAGAACCAGGGATTGAACTCAGGCCCCTGCACTTGCCAGGCAAGCACTTATTCCATTGAGCCATCTCCCCAGCCTCTTCCATAGAGTAAATGAAAACCAAGAGAAGACATGGAATTTGCAGAGGTAAAAATGAAATTTAACAGTAAATATGTCTATCTTTATGTCACAAAGCTAAAATGTCTGGTAGTCTTTTACCCCCAGAAGAATCTCTGTATTTCTTAATTTTTTTTCATTATGGGAAGAGTTTTGTGGACTGATTCTTGGTGATCTTACTGAGTTTTACAGTGTGTTTATGAGTTAGCCTTTATCTTTTACCCATCTCTATCCATTACCAAAATCAAGGCAGGCATGATACCCCACACCTGTAATCTCAGCACTTGAAAATTTGCCATAACTCTATAAAATATGCCACCACTATACAAACTAACCTAAGTATTTGTATAAATTGTGCCTCAAATTAATTGTTAGATAATAAATTTTAATATTACAGCACATATTATTACACATCTGGTTAAATATATTCATGGCAAAATACATGTAGAACAGTATTAGCCAGTTTTTTTATTATTATATTAACTTGATCCTGAAACTTTATTTTAATTTGGGTAAACATAAAAATAGCAGCCATGTTTATGGAAAGTCAAACTTGAAAAAAATTGTTCCAGGTATGGTGGGATTCAAATCTGGCATCTGCAATTAGCTTAAGTAAATAGGACATCATATTAACAAATGAATTTATTTAAGGAAATGTACATGAGAGAAGGGATACAGGACAGTCAGTTGTTCTGGTTAGCTTGAACTACCTCAGCTTTAAATACCTCGATTCACAAATGCTTCTGTTTGCCAACAATTCATTTATTTCAGTTCTCAGACAAAGTTTCAGCAAAATTGTGCTTCCGTTGGCAAGCTTCTTATTGGGCGATGACCTTGGCCAAGGCCATCTTCCACACACAGATGCAGAGGAGCTATCTTCCCCAGAATGGTAACACAACTAAGTTCATAAATCGAGACACCACTGTGCCATCAAAAGCACACAGTCGGTCCTGACCTTGATGCCAATAACTGAGTCAGGCTGAGTCTAAGAAGGTCAAAAGGCGCCCAGGAAGAGTGGATCGTGTGAAGGAGGTAGAGTCTTAGTTGTTTCAGTGTTATTTCATAGGGGAGCATTACTGATGTGTAGCACCAAATAAAACGTAGGGTCACTTAGCCACACCTGTAAAATATGTCGTTAACTTTCTCTACACTATAGAAGCAGGAGCGACTGAAGCATACTTTCTACTATCTGGGGGATTATAACTTCATATTTTCTTCTATCTGGGAGTGTATAACCTATCTGGAGAGCCAAGTTTCTAAATGCTAAAATGATAATAGAATTTACAAATAATTTTTACTGAATTCTTGCTACATCATAGACACAGCATACTTGGGTTAAATTCAATAAGTAAATTATTAAATTAACCCATGATTATCTGTTTGGAACATGATGGACCAAAAATTTATTTTAGTGATGGCCTGTATCATTCTTGTTCTGTTATCCAAATTTCCTAGAAACTCCTATTACAAGTAGTAGTCATTGAAAAGGTAGTATATGTAATAAAACATTTTGATAACGAGATGCACATACTGGCTGAAACATAAAATCACACCAATTAATTCCTATTGCCCCTACTTTAATTTCCTCATATTTAATGTAAGATAAAATTATTAGCCTGATTACTCCTTCATATAGCTGTGAAAATGAAGTAAAATACTATTTATGAAATATTTCAGGCCATAAAAGACTGTGTATAGGAATTATGTAGTTGTATAATAAATACATAATGCAGGTTTCTTATCTCAGATGAATTTAGAATTCAAATATTCATTTCTTTTTTTTTCAAATCAAATCGGAAGCACAGATTCAACAAATAACACACTGCATATATTCTTCTTAGTGGTTAATTGCTGTACAAGATGCGGACTTGAGATCCTATTTACAAACACCATTAGAAC
>NW_004524727.1:3506866-3518637 GCF_000260255.1 Octodon degus
TACCATTTAAAAATGTTAATATTTTAGAATTTTGTAGCATCCCTTAATATTATTGCAGAAGAATTTCCTGTCACAATACTCTTTGGGTAAAAGCTGTATCAGTACATAGTTGGATAAGTTATAATTTATATTTTGATGAATTTAATTCATTTTTCCTTTTTATCTCACTCTTTTAACATTTTTCTAGTTTACTTTTATAAAATACAGTGAAAGTTTTTGAATGTAAGGCTCTTAAATATTCCAAGTTACTTTTTCAGAGTAGGTTCTCAGAGGAAGATTAAAATACATGAACATTCTTGAAGCATAATACCAGACAGAGTCATTGTTCTTGAGCCAAGAACTGCCAAGGCCATCATCAGGAAATATTAATATTAAATAATTAAATGGTAAGAAATATTAAATAATTTGCCTATTCATATTGACCACAATTTTTAAATCATTGAAACATTCAAGTTTAAAAGTCTACATTTAAGTCTTATTTACCTTATTTTAATTGTTATTTAGCACATGTTTAATATGCACCCTGAAGTGCAGGTCTGAGATATGGTTTGCTTAGTATGAAATAATTAATGATTGTGTGTTGATGTAAACAAAACTCAAGCCACACAAAATTCTGCATAAACTATCTTATTCTATGAAGTGTTCTCATACAATTTCAATTATTTAGCCTTTTGTGTTTTAGAAGAAGACTCTTAAACCTAGTGAAAACATAAGTTGAACTCACTAGAATACATAATTTTAAATTTTATTTTAGCAATGAAATTATGCATCACAAAATAGTGTAAAAAATAAGATAGTCCCAGAAAAGAGTGATGTCATGATGCTGTGAAATGCCAAAGAAAATGCCAAATATAAGACACAAGATTAAATTTGTATTACATTGGTCAAACTGAAAAACTGCCTTTCCTTTTTAAAAGGGATATTAATGCAATAATATATGCTATAGAAAAGTAATGATCCATTTCAAATGACTAGGAAATCATTAAAAATCTGGAGCGAAGTCATCTTTGATGAACTCTGAGAAATATTCCTGTTAAAGCAGTTAGCTTATGAATTTGATTTTAAGGCTGGTGCTTATTAACATTAATATTGTCATGAAAAGGAGTAATTTATTTTCTCCCTTGAAAACAAACTTTGTATTGGATTATATTTGCATTTCTATTTTAATAACCTCATTATATTTATACATATAAAATATCTAACTGCTGGGAGGTCTGGTAGTTTGTATTCTTGGCTTAGTAATGGTTATCAAATCATATCTTATTAATATTTACATCCAGAAATTTAGGAATCCATGTTTTTCTCATGAGTCAGTTATGATGGTCCAATGATGAAGCTAATTAAATTTTACATTAATCCTAGCTTTTCCCAAAGAGTACTGATTCTGAAAAGGATTTAGAACTTTTGCTTTTTGTGTTAGATTTTCATTATTATAGAATTCTAAAATTGGAATCATGAAATTGACATTTTGATCTTATGCTTATCTTTGGAGAGGCAAATTTTTCCACTATACTCTAAGGTCTTCTCACATTAGTCTCTGTGATGGATTGTGTCTAGTTGTCCCCCCAGTGCCTCATGCAGTCACTGGGACAGCTTCTAGAGTTTGTGATTGATTCATGATGCAATGCAGGGATTATGGGCGTGCTTGCTATGCTCACCTTGGCGTCAGTATACAATGCTCATACAATGTGGGGAAGGGAGAGAGGCTGGTGAGCTCCTGCTGCTGTTTTTACTGTTTGCTGCTTTCTGCCACCATGAGCTGCTGCCCTCTGCTATGTGCCACTTTGCCTTTAAGTCATCTGAATATGGACTGAAACCGCCACAAACTGTGAGCTAAATAAAACTTTCCTTCCTTAATTTTGGTTTGGGGTATTTTGTCCCAGCAACAAGAGCAGCGCTTCTGAGACCATCTCCTTACCTGTATGCCTGCTTTAGGTGTGATCATGTCCTCTGTGTTACATGTTGTAGGCTGTTGTTTGCTAGCTCGTCATCTCCAGGTTCCAGACTCTCCTTCCCCAAGCTTCCTCCGTATTTGTATTGTTTGACTGTCATGTGTCCATGTAGCAAATTATCAAAAAGCAAAATTGTGAATATTACAACTTGCTTTTTAGTGATCTGCGAGTCACCCAAAGCACTTCTTATCACTTTCTCTGCAAAACCTTTTCCCCTAATTCCTTCACCTTGAGCTTTATGAGCTCTCCAAAAATGTTTTGCAATAACTATAGTAGTGAACCTTTGAGTGGTTTCAGTGACAGCAAGCAGCTGCCTGCAGCATGCATGCCATGTAGCTTCTACTTTTTCATTGCATGCAGTTTACCAAAAATATTTATTACATGCCTACTTGAATGATCATTTGGAACAAATTGATGCATAGAATAAAGATCATAGTAGCAATTTTATTTACAGAATTTTCTGTCTCGTTCTTGGTATTACATGTCATTAATTACTTCTCTGATCATTCTCAGGGCTAGCAAAGTGCTGGGCTTGTCTTTTATGCTGAATGATTAAATAAGCTAATGGACAGATGAGTGGACTAGTGAACTGCTGTAGTCTTGAACAAAGTTTTGTGACTGAGTTCCTTTGAATGATGTTTCCATGATTTTCCCTATGTCACCATGTTCTACTTCATTTGATACTAGAATGAGTTATTTTTAACTATTTATATGATTTTAAGAAGTAACTGTATTTACCATTCCTATTATTGGAACATAACGTTAAGTACTCACACCTTAAAGGAGGAGGTGTTGGATCTGGCCCAGGGCTTCAAGGCCCTGAGTCTATGGTTGGCAGCTCAAGGCAGGGGCATCAGGGCAGAAGGTCATGGTGGAGCAATGATGCTTAGCCCAAGATCACTGGAAAGCAAAGCAGAGCAGTGCTACAGAACAAGGGCTGAGGAACCAGATATGGCACCCAAGGAGACCCATAACTCCTGAACACACATCCAGAATTGTGAAGTTTGTGAAGTTCTTAGGTGTCTCACAAGCCAATAGTTATGCTTCGCTGCCACAAAAATCATGCTAGACACAAGTGAAATTAATTAGTAAAATGTATCTTGTAGAATATTAGAGAAAATGATTTATACTTAGCAAAGATAGGATGCCTCACCATTTTCTTGCTACAGTGCTGTAAATTTTAAATACAAAAATTAAGTCCACATTGGTTTTATTGTGTTTGTTTTAGTACTCTGTAGATAATGCACACACTGTATACACCTGTAACACAAGTTATACTATTCTTATTAAGTCAGTCTGCCAAGGTAAAGGTGAACATAAACATCTACACAAATGTATCCATATAAATATATGTTTTACTATAGTCATGAAGAAATGAAGGTCTTATAGAATAATGAAAGTTATCCTCTATAAGAAAGGTGTTCTATGACATCTTTTATGTTCTATGAAGGAAGACATGCAAAAACCACACAGCACAGGTTTAAATGGCAGTTTAATTGCCTATTTAAAGGCAGTATCACCTAAAGAATGAACTTTCAAGCCTTCCTGAGAATAACCACTCCTTGCTCCATAGAGAGTGAAAGAATCCTCCAGTCTCCTTAGTAACAGAGCCAACTGTATTTGCTTTTTATTTTTTCATACATTTAACACATTTAACTGACAAAGAAAGATTTATATTTAAATTGCACAACGTGATGATTTGATGTAAATAAATACACAAGGTACAATACTAACACAAGTTGATTAATATCCACAGCATATGCTATATGGCTTGTGGATCTCTGAGGGTGGCTTCTGGGAAGCAGGCTCACAAGCATGATCTGTGGATAATTTATCTATTAATCATGTTCTAAATACCTCAAAAATTATCATTAGCATAGGAAAACGTAATTTTCCCCAGTATGATTTATTATGCCTTTTGGACTCTTGCTTGTACTTACACTGAAAAAAAAGTGAGTGAGCACATACATGAAAAATGTTGGTTACCAATTGATTCACTTATTTGTTTGTAGAATATTGAAGAAAAATAAACAAAAATTCAGTTCTATAGAGTATAATTTCACAACCCAGAACATTCCATGATCTGAAAATTTAAGGGTGTCTCTCTTCTAGCAAACACACAGGCATCACCTGTGGGTCCTCTAATACCACCTGCATCCGCTCCCCCAGGGTGAGGGCTCAGGGAGACTGCACCCTCCACAGACTCTGCTCACAAGTCTGGACCTCAGCAACCTTTGACTAGCTACAAATTTGGTCTCTCAAAGGCAAGTCTCTGGCTTTGTTAGTTTTATAGAGCATCTAACAGAACTCAGGAAAGTACTGGTACTTCCACTGACTGGCTTATTAAAAGAATAAGTTAAAGAACACAAAGAAGCAGTCAGGTGGAGAAATGCATATGTGCAGCATTCTGAGAGGCTCCAGGTGCTGGAGCCCCCTCCCTTGACTTAGGGGTTTCAGTCTTCTTCCTCGGTGCTTCTATATGTAAGGTTGTTAAGTAGCTCTCCAAACACTGTATTTTAGGGTGCGTAACCAGAAATTCTATTGCAAACACATGACTAGCCTACTGTGTAGACGTGACATTGGACAGAAGGGCATGATAGGACAGCTACATTGGGTGGAGCCAACCAGCATGGCTAGGTGGTCAGGTTCTTCATGGCCACTCTGCTGAAAGAGGGTCTCAGACAAGTAGGGTGAGGATTTTTCTATGCTGCCTTCAAAGGCATAAAAGCAGAGAAAGATCAGAACCTTTTTACTTTCTAGACTATTTCTCTTTGGGGAAGAGAAGTCTTTGTATGACCTGCCTTGGGAGAAAAGCAGGGCCTAGGAAGATCAGAGAAAGAGACTGATTTTCTGAGACCCAAACACCCCACCATTGTACCAAGAGCTTGCATGTCACCCTAGTCACTCTGAAGCTGTCCTGACACTGCTTGTAGAATGAAAGACAAGAGACAAATGCATTGGCCTTATGGTCTTCATCATTAAGAAATAAGCAGGGCAATGGGAGCTATAAGTATGAGATGGGAGTTATGGACAAAATAAAAATTTAATGCAAGATGGGCACAGTGCCACATGTCTGTACTTGTAGCTTTCAGGGAGACTTAGAGAGGAGGATCAGAAACTCAAGTCCCACCAGGGTAATATAGGGGTCCCCCTCTCAAAAGTACAACACTGGGCCAGGGAGAGGCTCAGTGGCATAAGTGCCTGCCTGGCAAATGCAAGATTCTGTGTTCGATCCCCCCACACAC
The DNA here is from genome assembly GCF_000260255.1 of Octodon degus. Taxonomy (NCBI): domain Eukaryota; kingdom Metazoa; phylum Chordata; class Mammalia; order Rodentia; family Octodontidae; genus Octodon; species Octodon degus. The sequence goes on from NW_004524727.1 coordinate 3,512,064, forward strand.
ACACACTTGTTCAAAAGCAAAATATTTTAAAAATAATACCAGTCTCTCACCTACACATATCTACATACTATGTGTATGTCATGATATCACAGGCATACAGTATTTTCCTGTGAAAACTTTTTCTGAATTCTCAAGAGATATACATGTGAAAAAAAAATTTAAATATCCCATTGAGAAAATGAACTTGTTCTTATAACTTCCCTTCTTACAAACACCATTTAACTAATCTAACACTTTGAGAGAGTGAGGTTTTGGAAAACTTGAAAGTTGACAGAAGGTATAGATGAGAAGCCCACAGAAAGCTCTGGAATTAAAGGTAAGCCATGAGCCAAGGTCACCCTGGAGCCACTTCAGGAAGAAAGCTGAAGAAACCAGAGAAAAACAGAGCAGAAATCAAGAGGGAATCTGGATGACAGGGGCCTGTCAGAGGGAAGGAGTATATGGACAATGTTTTTTAAGTTTTAAAAAAGAGAGTACGAGCTAGATTTAAAACAGAAAAATTTACAAGTGATACAGAATTTCCCTTAACAAGTAATATGAATTGCACAGTATTTGTTGTAATACATAGTTTTGTCTTCCAACCAGTTATTCATATTACCAGATATATGCATGTAAAATAGGAAGAAGAAAATTTTTTTAAAAGAAATGTATAAGAAATTAAGAAAAGTACAATCATCTCTCCTATGTCCCTCATGCTCCTTAGCGTCCTCCTAAGGTTTTAAAAGTTTGCACCAGCACCAACAGAAGCTCCATGCCTGGGTTCTGTGGGCTAAGAAAGGTGAGGGCTTACCAGAGTTCCACAGGCTCCCTAGAGTCTGCCAAAGTTCTTTGTGTATAGACAATGTTAAAGCTTCTGAATCTCAAGTAAGACCACTTGAAAATTCTCATTCAGATAATATCTAAAATGCTGGGCTGCAATTGTGATCTGATTTTTCTTTTATTTGTAAGTATGAGTTTTGTTTCCACATGGGTTACAAATTAGAACTGAGCAAAAACTGGCAGGAAGGTTTGTTCATTACAGAGCAAATATAATACTCTAGATAAAACGTAAGTTTGGCCCTTTTACACATAGTAGGACAAAATTACCATTTTAATAATTGTTACTCTACTGCCTTTTTAAGCTTAATTTTTGCCACAATTGTTTATAATTATCACATTTTAAAGATCCTATCTACTCATTCTTTGTGTTTAGTATTTGAATAAATTAAGTTCTAAGTATTTTGCAGCATGACTAAATAAACAGCATGATTATAATTTTGATTTCTTTACGATCTTGGCATTATTCAATTGTAGACACATATATTTGATATTCTTTCTGAGATTGATCTTTGGGTCTCTAAAAGACCTGTCAAAGCAACTGTATTCAAAATAGAAGCTTAGAATCTCTTCATTCACTGTACATCTGCTTTTCAACACATTTTTCCCCATTGCAAGATATATCAATTCCATGCTTAAGCTCAAGCTAGACTCTCCTTACTTCTCACCACCCCAGCTCTGCTATCTGTACCTCTTGTTTGGCTGTTTTATTGCAATATCTGTCTTAATCTTTTCTTTTGAATGAAGACAAATTAATAGGACAATTACTCACTGACAAAAAGCAACTACATAACCTCCTTCACCTCTCTCTGCTTTCTTAGCCACACTCATTGTGGTCAGAGGCCAATTGGCCTGCCCATACTACTTATTCATAAAAGTACCTCCAGAAAGGAGAGGGAAGAATACTCTCTCCTCTTTCTGTTTTCTCTACTTTTCTAGTCTTTGAACTTTATCATCTTTCTAATATTTCAAACAAACAAACAAACAAACAAATCCCTGGGCACTTTTCCAGTGTGACCTAGAAACAATGAACTTAAATGAAGCCACAGCCCAATGCTTATTTTTTCCTCTTTAATCTGAAACAAGGTAGAGAAGAGTATTGCCCTCTACAGCATTTCTTTCTCACCTGACTGCACTATAACTTTAGATTGGTACCTGGCATGCAAATCGAGGGAATTCAAAGTTTATGAAATGTCTTCAGGCTACAAAAGCATATTTTATTACCCATAATTATATTATTTATGATGTAAGACAGTGTAATTATAGGAAATAAACTTTCCTTAATTTTAACAAGGAAAGTAACAATCTATGATATCTTTTATATTAGTGGCTCTGATTTCATATATTCATAATCTCCTATATCTGTAATTCAATGGTGACATCTTTATGATTAAAGATAAATTTTATAAATGGTAGAGTTCAATAAATGACATTTTTCCAGACTTATGATCAGAACACAGTTTTTTATTTTTTTTTGTATTTTAGCAAAGGGTCTTCAGGGTGTTCAGGGTCTTACTACTAGATCAGACGCACAGTGATTTGCCTGTTTACAACCTCCCAAGAGCTGGGATTACAAGCCAGCATCCCCATGCCCAATCTCAATTGCCATTTCAGCGCTCCCCAGGGTGGGGCTGGCACAGCAGGCCCAGAGATCGAACCCCTGGCTCCTGAGCCTGCTTGCAGGCACTTTAGTCTGCTGAGCTATTTGGCTGTCCCAAGAACACAGATTTTTAACTGTGAGTGTTCTTACCTCCTTTGTTTATAGTATTTTATTTTTAATGCACTTACCTTTTGTAATTAATTAAGTTTATTGGTACATATGATCATAGGTAATGATCTCATTCATCATAAGGAATTTGTACTTGTACTTCATGCACTTTTTTAGTGTATAAGTCATATTAATTTTTTCTACAGGACCTATAACTTAATCTGGTTTTGTGATAAAATGGACAGCATATGTTACTTACATTGTTGCACTTTCTTTGGGCAGTACTGGGTGTGTAAGCCAGAGCTTCCAAAGCAAGCTATATCTCAGCATTTGTTTTTCTTTTTCCTTTTTTTTTTTTTTTTTTTTTTTGCCAGCTCAGACCATACTGAGTGTGGGTCTGTCACAGCATATGGTGCTAGGGAATGTTGGTCCTCTGCGCCTGCCTAAGCTAGAGCACTGAGATATCTCACCAACCCTCAGCATTTGTTTTTAACATTTGCTTTGTAATTTGAGATGGGACATCATTAAGTTGCTAAGTTGTTTCAAACTTTGGTCCTGTTCCTCAGTCACCTAGAGTGCAAGGATTATAAGTGTGCATCACTATGTCACTCTATGCATTTTCTTGTACAAAGTGGTAGCTTGACCGATGGGCATTTTTAGTACTAGCACATATAGGTAAATTAATCAGAATTTCTTGAATATGATAGTGAAAGCACTTTCTATCAGAAATTATAGCGAAGACCTGGCGGGCAGAGTTCAGTGGCCCCGTTCTTGGAGGAGGTCCTGAGACCTGGGGCTGGGCCCAGTGGGCTGAGGCTTACTGCTAGGTCCAGCAGGGCCCAGACTGAGGCCAAGACCTGCAGGAAGATTCTTGAAGCATGAAGGCCACAAGTGGTAACTTAGGCAACTTAGTCTGCCTAAAAAACTTGCATGACGAAGAGCAATTAAAGAAATTCATGACTACCAAACTAACCTTACACAGAGTACTAACAGACTATTCTAGAAAAGGATCAACATGACCACAGCTCCAAGAACAACAATAGAAAGAATCCACCAACTAGAGCAAACGATTTACAAGGGAAAAGTACGGAACAAACGGCAGAAAAATAACAAGACAGACAGGGCCAGCCAAATAGCTCAGTTGATTAAAGTACCTTCTTAGGCAGTCATACCTGTCGGGGTTTGTTCCCCAGCATGCTGTGCCAGCCTTGCCCCTGGGGCGCGCTGAGATGCGACTGAGACTGGGCGAGGTGGTGCATGCCTGTAACCCCAGCTCTTGGGAGGCTGAACACAGGTGGATCACTACAAGTCTAATCTATGTAGTGAGACCTTTTAGACCCTGTGCTAAAATTAAAACAAAAGACAAACATAAGCGAACACATATCAATTATAATAACCAATGTAAATGGACTCAATTCGCCAATTAAAAATATATATATTGGCATACTAGATTAAGAAACAAAATCCAACAATATGCTGTATACAAGAAATACATTTAACACAAAAAAAAAATCATAGGTTGAAAGTCAAAGGATGGGAAACAATACTGCCTGCTCTAAGAATACAGAAAAAAGCAAGGGTAGCTATTCTGCTCAAAGACAATCTGAACTTCAAATCAAGAATTAGTTTTTTTTTTAACTTTTAAGATAATACAAAATAGTGATAGAAAGAAACAGCATTATAAATGTTACAAAATTTCACTTAGCAAAGTAATAATAATTCAACAATGGTTGCTGTATTATATGGTGCTATCTTAAATTAGTTGCTCAGGTTACCAAATCTAAACGTACGCGATTCATATTTTTGTGTTTGTTTTGTTTTTATTTTATTTTATCTTGAGTAAGAACAGAAACAAAAACAAACAGCAAAAGTGGCAGAAACCAAGTGAGACACAACAATACAGATTTTCAAAAGAGGAATAGCTAATTAATAATGGTTGTTATATTACCTATATTATCATCAAATCTGTTGCTCAGATTGGGGAAATAATTGAAAAAATTTTTTTTCTGTATTTTAGGGAAGGGTCTACAGGGTGTTCAGGGTCTTACTACTAGATTGGACTCCTAGCAATCCGCCTGTTTACAGCCTCCCAAGAGCTGGGATTACAGGTACACTCCACCACACCCATCTCAATTGCTGCCTCAGTATGCCCTGGGGCTGGGGCTGGCACCGCAGGCCCAGGTACTGAAGTTCCGGCCCCTGTGACTGCTTGCAGACACTTTAATCCACTGAGCTATTTGGCCTGCCCAATAATTGAGTATTGATGTTTGCTTTCAAGAAATCTGAATTTTTCCCCTATCTTTTTCTTTGTTTTATGTTAAAAAGAATGTGATAACTGATAAGACATCAGAAATTATGTACATTTAGAGGGCCAAGATGAGTGGTAATCTATGGGTCTTGTATCATTTTAAGATAAAACAACAACAAAAAAGTTTCAAAAACTTCAAAATAAAATGAAATATATATATATATATATATAGATCTATATATATATTTCTTGATACATATCTATATCTATCTATGTCTATCTATCTATAGATATAAATATAGATGTATCAACAAAAAAATTAAGGCCTAATTGCTCCTTTCAAAAGATGAGCAGAAATTGGCAGTCCAAGTATCCAACCATTCTGTATATATACCTAAATCTATCTTTCCCTCTTCTTTCATTTCTCCTTTTCCTCATCGCAATTTTTCCTTCTCATTGAACAAATTCTTTCCCTTTCACAGCAACTATTGTACCTTTTGAACTTTAATTACTCTTTCAGGTTCTCATACTAACAAGACAATATAATGATTACACATGAGTATCTTATTTATTTTATTTAAAATATAATCTTCAGCTTCATCCATTTGTCTACAAAAGCCTTGATTTTCTTTTTCAAATCTTAATAATACTCCATTATTGAAAAATACCATCTATTTTTATCCATTCCTCAGTTGACAAGAATTTGGGTTATTCCAAGATTCATCTATGGCAAAGTGTGCTGCTATAAACATGGATGCACATATATCACTGTGGATGATGTTTTCAGTTCTTTTGGAAAAAAAAATACATAGGGAGGGAATAGCACGCATGAATGGGATCTCCAATCCTAGATATTTGAGAAATGTCTATACTGGCTTCCATAATGCTTGTATCAGCCCTGAATTCCCATCAACCATGGAGAAGAGTTCCTTTCCCCTATAGCCTCTGAAGAGAGAGAAATAAAAGTAATAAGAATAGGTAAGGAAGAAGTTAAATGATCATTATTTGCATATGACTTGATAATCTACCTGGAAGTCCCAAAATACTTCACCAGGAAGCTACTAGAATTAATAAACAAATTCAGTAGCCTAGCAGGGTACAAAGTCAACACCCAAAAATCAATAGCATTCCTCTGCACAGATAACAAACTCCATAAGAGAGAATTTTAGAGAAACAATTCCCTTCACGACTGCATCAAAAAAACTGAAGTACCTAGGAATTAATCTGACAAAGGAAGTGAAAGTTCTATACAATGAAAATTACAATACTCTGAAAATAAACACTGAAGAAGATTTGAGAAAATGGAAAGATTCCTTGCTTCTCAATAGGAAGAACCAGTGTTGTTTAAATGGTCATACTGCCAAATTGTTATACAGATTTAATGCATTCCCAAATAAAATACCATTAATATTCCTCATATATGTAGAGAAAATATTCCTAAAATTTATTTGTAATCAGAAAAGACTTAGAATAGCAAAGGCAATCCTGCCCAAAAAGGCAAAGCAGGAGTCATCACAACCTTTGACTTCAAATTATACTACAAAACTACTGTGATAAAATCAGAATGGTACTGGTAAAAAACAAAAATGGACCTGAGGATCAGTGGAACAGCTTAGATGATGCAAATACAACTAAAAAACACATTTGGCTACCATATATTTTGTAAAAGAGCCAAATAAGTTCACTGGAGGAAAAACAGGCTCTTCAACAAATGGTGCCAGAGACCCAGTCCTAGCCCAGGTCCGGTGAGTGTGCGGAGAATTCCTGATACCCTGCGCCGGCGGGACCAGTCCCAGCCCAGG
>NW_004524727.1:3523307-3535805 GCF_000260255.1 Octodon degus
AACTGTCTCATTGCTATCTGTTTATCAATAAAACTTTGAAAAAAAAACAAACAAACAAATGGTGCCAGCAAAACTGGCTCTCCACATGCCATAAACTAAAACTAGATCCAGGTTTATCACAATTCTCTAAAGCAAAGTCAAAATGGACTAAAGGTCTAAACATTGAAACAGAAATACTAAATCTCCTGGAAGACAAAGTAAGTGTAAATCTTGAAGATGTAGGAGTAGGCAGACAGCTCATGAACAAAAACAAAACTGCATGAGAAATTCTTCTAAGAATGAACAACTTGGGATGTCATCTTGCTAAGTTTCTGCATGTCAAAAGAAATCACCAGGCCAGCGAGATAGCTCATTGGACTAAAGCGCCTGTTTATACAAGCTTAGGCAAGTGCAAGGATCTTGGTTTGATCCCTGGCATCACATGTGGCACCAGCCCCACCACCATGGTGTGCTGAGCTGGCCACAGAGTCCAGATATAGTGGCATATGCCTGTAATCCCAGTGTTAATTTTCAGCACTGGCGAGGCTGAAAACAGGAGGATCAGTATAAATTTGAGCTGCATAGGGAGACCCTGTAATAACCAAATACATTAAAAATAAAAGAAAGAAGAGTAAATAGACAACCTAGAAATTGGGAAAAAATCTTGAACAGCAATCACTTAGACAAGGACTTCTATCTCGATTATATAAAGAAAGTAAAAAAATCCTGCCCTAAAATCAAAGATCCAATCGAGAAATAAGCATCTGAGATGAATATACACTTCTCAGAGGAAGAAATACAAGTCACAGAGGCTAAGGAGATAGTTCAGTGGAATAAGTGCTTGCCAGACAAGCACAAGGTCACCACCAAAAAATTAAAAAAAAATAATTATAAATGGCAAATAAATGCATGGAAAAATGTTCCACAACACTGATCAAGAAATGCAAATTAAAACAACACTGAGATACCATCTCACCCCAGAAACAACAGCTGTCAAAGAAATCAACTAACAATAAATGTTGGAGAGGCTCTGGGGAAAAAGGAACCCTTTTCCACTCTTGGTGGAAATGTAGACTGGGACAACTACTAGTGAAATTAGTGTGGAGGCCTCTCACAAAATTAAGACTGGAAGTGCTATTCAACCCAGCTATTCCCCTTCTGGGTATTTTTCCAAAATAACTGAAAACATTGTACTAACTGATGTAAGAATCTAAAAGAATAAGTAAAATCTGAAAGAAATAATACATACAGTAAAAGAAAAAGTAACTGGACATAAGGAATAAAAAATAAAGATGAGGGAAAAGAAAAAAGGAAAAAATAAAGGGGAAATCATGCATGTATATATACAGAATAGCTGAGATGATTATATTACTAATTTCCATGAGTTTTTTGAAAGTAGTAGTTAATATTTAAAATTTTCACCTTGGCTAACTCTATATGTTAATATCTGTAACCTCAACAACTACACCGAAGACACCAAGGTACAATACTAAAACTGTCTCTCATTCTTCTAGATGTGTACTATTTCTAATGTCATCAATTAGTATACTTTCTTTAAAATAAATTTTTAAAATTTAAAAAGTAGAAAAGAACAAAAAAGATTCATTAAAAATAAGTGTTGAACAACTTGAATATCTATATCTATTAATTTGAACAACAGATTTGACAATGAAAATATGTAATACAACAGTTGTTAAATTGTTTATTCTTGTCTTGAAATTTAGTATCATGTATTTTTGTCTTATGCTGTTTCTTTGTTTCTGCTATTTATTGTTACTGTTTCAAATATAATTATAAGTTATTAAAAGAAAAAATAAAAATGAAATGTAAAAACTGGGGAGATGGCTCAATGGAATAAGCACTTTCCTGGCAAGCACAAGGGCCTGAGTTCAATCCCCGGTGCTAAAATACATACATATATATATATATATATGTATGTATTGCAGTGAGCCTTTTCTTGTCTATGCATTTAAAAATTGCCAGATGTGCTGATAACTCACTACTATTATGGACTATTAGACTCTATTGATTTATTTTGCTGAATTCAGGTACCTACAATATTTGGTCTGGCATCAAATATGAAAAAGTCCTTTAAAGACTTCTTCAAATACAGCTTCTCTAACTGCAATGAAACACTCATCTCTGACAAAGCAAAACAAAAGGGGGACATATTGGGAGCCGGAGAAGCTAGGAAATCTATCAAATGTGAGTAGGCAGGACTAGGCCTCATTGTCAAACAAGCTACCTCAGCCCTCCGAATAACATCCTGTCTGGTTAAGGTCAGCTATTAGTCACTAGGTGACTTTGTATCAGATGTTACTAACTCTGCGAAAGTATAAATAAAGGACTGTTTTGTTGAGAAAAAAAAGAAAGAAGGAATATATATATATATATATATATATATACAGCTATTTTCTTTTAGCTCATTGAGAAAGAAGGCTTGTGCTAATATTGCTTAGATAAGATATCATGTCTGCATCTTGTCCTCTAAATAACTACTAGGAAGACAAAATATGCAGTGCATTAATTATTGTGACTGTCTTACTAACTTGTTTTGAAACTCTTTAATTGCTATTTTATCTTTTTTCTCATTAAAATGAATAAAGTAAATAAATATAAATAAGATAAAAATTCCCCTGGTAATAGTTAAACCATCTACCAAAATTCCTACCATACCACAGGAAACCAAGCAAAATTTTTAAGTAGGAAGTTTCAAACTATGCACTCTAGATTCCCTTTTAAAACGTTTTTCATAGTGTGTGGCCACTGGGCTCAAGTCCTGTCTATTGCTTTTTTTTTTTTTCAATCAAGCCATGTATATATTTCCTTTTTCCCATTCTTACTGATATTCATGCTTTCTATGTCAAATACTCTAGGTGCTTTAGGTGCCTTAATGGTAAATAATGATGAGATTGCTGGAAGTTCATTGGGTGAGGTCTGAAACAGATTCTCCAGAGGTCCTGACAAATTTCAGGTCAAAAAAATACTTAACTTTTCTCTGCTGAAGTTCTTCCATCAGTACATGATGAATGCATTTTGAGGAGAACGTGCATATAAATGGCATAGCACCCTATATAGAATAAGCATTCATGAAATTACCATTGCTATCATATTGCTGAACTGTGACATTTTACCACCCTGAATCCTAGTCCTTCTTAACATTCAATCCTAGCAGCAATTTATTCATGTTCCAGAGCAATGTTTTTATGCTGTAATGAGCCCTGCACCTATAAAACTTAATAGTTCATATTCCTCCTGCTCAAATTCTTCACTTCCAAACTGACAACTGCCTCATGATTTGTCAAACATTTCTTCTCCAGGAACCCTTATACTCCTTTTTGTCTCCTCAAATCTCAAGTCAGTACTTCTTTATTATAGTTATTCCTTGGACATTGTACCTGTATTAGCTTTCTCACTACTAAGAAATAACAGCAGACCCCCACTATCATCTAAAGATGGAAAATTACATTGGATCTTGGCTGGGGAGGATTAAGTCCATGGTCGGCAGTTTCAAGACAGGAACATCACTGCAGAAGGTGGTGTTAGAGGGAAGAGTTTCTCCTCATGGCAGCCAGAAAGCAGAGAAAGAAGGGAGTGCAGGGGACAAGAATGCACCCTTCCCGGTGAGTTTTCCATTTAGCTACCTCTTCCAATCAGACTCTGGCTCAGAACACATATGACTTTTAGAACATATTTTAGATGTAGTTCGTAACAGTTACCTTCAGAGTAACTGTGTGTACTGATAAGTTGTATAGCCTTTTGACTAATCATTGGTCATGTTTTTAGCCTGATTATATTGCAGATCCCACATTACAAATTGCTTTGTTGTATTTCCCAGTTGCCAATGCATCCTCCAACATTTTCAAGAGCCCAGCATGATGATCACCTGTAACTATTACAGAAAATAATTGTTGAGAGAAAATGAAAGGAGAAAAATTAACTTGTCAACATGAAAATGAATGAAATAAAGCAGTTGTGGTATTTCAAATTTTGATCTACAAAATGCCTGTCCTCTATTAAATCCTATAACAACGAACAGGCAGAAAAAAGATCCAAGAGGAATTGCCAGATCACTCGTTCAAAGTATGTTCATTAAGCACTTATTCTTGATGTTTTTGGTAGGTGTTGATGAACTAAAGTTTGAGAAACAGTCCATTCAAGGACTTAGTATTAGAAATACTGTGATGTGCATTTAAAATATGTGTTATTGTGGTTTACTTACATAACAAGGGAGCAGCCACAAAATAAAGAAAAATCACAGAAGATATTATTTTGCTCTTAAAAATTGAAAATGTATGTGATTCATGTATGTACATGGCTGTATGTATCCAACTATGCATGCACATATAGCTGTATACGTATGCATGCTTACACTGTATATGTGTTCACAGTGTGGTCTGAAGCAGGGTATACTAAATTTCGTATGAAATGTCTTCCAGCTTTGACATTCTGATTAAGGATTATCAGTGGCCTTTTGCTCCTATTGTGTAGCCATGGAAGCAGATAGACATTTTTAACTTGATATAACATTACCTATTATATGAAACATTACAAAGAACCCCATTAGCATGTACAGTTTTGTATATGAGGCCAAAATAGATATATTGGGACATTTTAGTATGTTTTTCAATTGTCTTAAATATAGAGAAAAATAAACCTAAAAAAGAATGCTGTGAAAAATAGAGAATTGCTCTGGGGAATTGTACAAAAAGTCATAATCTTACATCAGTTGCTAGCTTTCTGGGAGATCTCTGGCAGCCCCTTTACCAAGAAAGCAGCACAGGTGTGTTTGTAGCAGAAGTAAAGACATAGTATCATCTAATGAACAGCTCCTTCATTCAAGTTGTACATGGACCACAGTGCAGTGGAGCCCACATCAGGACCAGATTGTCCACAACACAATTGCAGTAAGCAAAGGCCACTCTGTGGACTCACCACAATGAAAGAAGATGTGCATGCCTGGAAATGTGGGACCTCTCAGTAAAGCAGTGATTATTGGGAATTACTAAGCTTTGGTTTGCTAAATGCTGAAGCCATACATGTTTTGTGAGAGAGTCTGCAAAAGAACAATTCTGACCCTAAGTGGTTGTGTTCTAGAAGCCCAGATTATTTTATAATTCTACAACTTTATTAATCTTAAGAGATGATAACAGGAAACAAAGCATAAAACTTTTTGCCTTTTTAGAACCACTTTTTATTCCTATTAGGCATAAAAGGGTGTTTGGTCATTCTGAGTTTTAAGGTACTGCTGTTGCTTTCATATTTAATAGAAATGGTTGTAAGTGTTTTGTTTTCATGTGACTCTATGATGTCCCATAGAGGTCTCTTTCTGTGTAATAGAAGAATACCATAGTTGAGTTACAAGCACCAGGCTGTGCTCTAGCAATGCCAAGGATTAGGAGTGAGTGTACTGATGTCAGCAGCCACCCTTATTTTAAAATTATATCTATTTTGGCCTCATACACAAAACCGTACATGCTAATGGGGTTCTTTGTAATGTTTCATATAGTAGGTAATGTTTATATCAAGTTAAAAATGTCTATCTGCCCACACACTTATTTCTTTGCAGTGAAAACATTAGAATTATTTTCTTCTTTCTCAGATACACGACACAGAATCACTATCTATGGTCCCCTATGATGTGATTGCACAACAGAGCTTCTCCTTTTTCACTGACTGCATCTTGAAACACTTCTTTGTCCTTCCCTGTCCCCCATTTTCTCTCCTCTAGTGAACAACATTCTCCTATCACCTTTTGTTCTTTCCTTCTATGTTTTTCCTCATCAGCATATCATACCACAGAGTGTCTTGCATTAAAGTACAAGGCATGCCTGGCTCTTTCGCTAGGTCACAGGATGCGGGAGGCCTGCCTTGTATTTGTATCCTTCATGCCAGCCATTGCCTAGGGGACTAGACCACCAGAAAATAGGGTGCATGAAACTGCTAATTGTATAATGGAAAATCCAAGATTTTAGTTCTGTTATCCTCCTGGAAAAAATATAGACAAATTCTGAAAATTTGACAACTATAGAGTTTATTTTCATATTATTTTGGAGATTATACGTCTACTCTGTAAGTGTGAGGGTTTCTTATAACTAATTTTGGGCTTGACAGTTCTCTAACGGGACTCACAGGGGCCAGGGAGATGTCTCAGTAGAATAAGCACTTGCCTGGCAAGTGCAAGGGCCTGAGTTCAATCCTTGCTTCTGCAAAAAATAAATAAATAAATAATAAAATAAATAAATAAATAATAAAATAAAGAGACTCATAGACTGTTGTGAAATATTTTATACTTACAGTGTGGTTTATTTCTAAACAAAGATACAGATTAAGGTCAACCAAAGTTTTGCAGATTGAGGTTAAGATGGGAGTCTAGAGAATTATTTCTCAGATTCTGTTGACTTCCTCTGCTATTCTGTTAGCAACGATGTGTTCCAAACAAGGGATATTGTTCACAACTTGACTTCATAGATTTACATGGGGGTTTCAATTAACTTTTTTCTCATTTCTGGCACAAAATACATGACACCTAAAATTAAGGAAAGAAAGGTTTATTTAGTTCACAGGTTGTGGAGGTTTCAGTCATTACTCAACTGGCTCCAAGACAGAGTGGCTCATGGAAGAGGGCAGCAGTTCATTGTGGTGGAAAACATCAAAACAGCAAGACTAAAAAGGGAAGAGCAGGTGAAGAAAGGAAACCTCTCTCTTTCCATTATAGTGCATCCGGGCTACCTTCCCCAATGCAGGTGTAGCACTCACACTCATAATTCCAGCAGCACTCACATCCATAATCCAAGCATTGGATCATTAATTAATCACAACCTCTAGAAGTCTGCCCCAGTGACTGCATGAGGCCTTTGGGGCACAACTAGAACACAAGCCATAACAGTGGGGCTTCATTTTGTACAGTTTATTTGCTGGTAGTTGATATATTGGTATTCTTGTGGTTGATTTGAGCCTTAGATCAATTGAATTTTTATCATTTTAAGCTCTTATGTTGAATCACATCGTTGGTCTTTATGACATCTTCAGTGATCACCATAAGTGCCCATTCTGAAGGAGACTATGATGCTCTGTCCACCCAATGTTCCCGACACCTTGTAAGAACCAAAGATGAAGGCTAGATTTTTGGGGGAGCTATCTTAGTTAATTTCTTTATTAAGCAAAGAATTTCAGGTGCTAGATGTGTACAGTATTATTCCACCAGAGCATATCTTTCAAAACTCTGAACTACCCTAATCTATCAATATGACAAAAACATGGATAATTTCAGCTAATAAAGATGAAATATATACTGCTGACAGAAGCGATACACATGAAGCCCATCATCATAAAATTTCAACGTCATGTTCCCTTTCTCTGTGCCTCTCATCATTGCTTTCTATGTCTATGTCTATCTCTTACTCTGTTTTTCTGCCCTTATTATCCACTTCCCGATTTTTTTCCTTTCATGAGTAAATCTTTAGGAGAATGGATGTCTTATCTACCATCAACCTTATTTCTTGAAAGTGATGGTCTTTTTAAAAAATTCATCTCTGATCATTCTACAAAGTTGAAAGCTAGCCCAAGTATATTTAGGGCTTTCTAGGTTAACCTGAATGACCTTATTTATTAACTTTATTAATGGGGATTCTAGTTTTTTCCTCTAGTCTCTGTAAAGGTATTTTAAATACTATAGGGGAAGTTTTTAGGTAGCTCTTAAATATGAGCTGACTATACACAATGCAGGCTTTTGCATTGAGCAGAATGACTAGCATTTTGTTTGCGGATAGATGTGTATGTAGGGCTGGAGAGATGGCTCAGTGGTCTAAGGCACCTACTTAGAACAAGCTTGGCAAAGCATCAGGGACCGCAGTTCAATCCCCCAGCACCACATGCCAGCCAGCCCCGCCCCCTGGTGGGCTGAGCTGGCCACACACACACCTCTCTCTCTCTCTCTCTCTCTCTCTCTCTCTCTCTCTCTCTCTCTCATAAATTAAATAAAATAAAATAAATATTTAAAAAAAAGATGTGTATGTAATAAGTAGAATGGGAAAACAGTTGCTCCAAAACTCTAGAAGACATGTAATATATTTCCTGCATTAGGGATTTGTTAATACCTAACAAATGCCAGATGCTGTTGCTTTTGTGGTTGAGATAAAAATATATGAGGCATGATGCTTTTATGTACAGTTCTAAAAGTCAGGTTATACAATGCAGCTGTGAAAGTATAATTATTCACTTAGAACCAAGTTGAACAGGCATTTTTCTTGAAGAAATATTTTAATTTTAAGATTCAATAAAGTTTTAGAAGTGATTTTTAAGTAAATTGTTTTTAGATGAAAGGAAGAAAATTAAGCACTGGAATTTCAGACTGTTTCTTCTGAGTTCCTTGGTATTTTTCTTTCAAAGAAAATTTCTTAGATATATTATCTTTTTATTAGGTAATTTTTAACTTTTCTTTTCTCCACCCCACATTGCCCAATATTGCACATTAATGGCAATTCCTCTGGATCTTTCTTCAATTTTGTCCTTAAACACTGCACCACTTCTGTGATTTTAGAATTCTAATATTATTTTGTGTCACATTATGTCACTGCAATGAATTTAGACACATTTATCAAAAGTTTTGAGAATACCTGTACAAAAAGATAAGTTATGAATTTAAATTTCCTGTTAAATACTATACGATGAGTCAAATGGTATTTCCAGTTAATTCTCAGGTAGAATTTCTCATAGACACATTGTCTTCCTTAAATTGCTGTGTGACAAATGAGAACAGAATAGAGGTCTTTTCAATAGCCAAGTGCATGGACTAGGAAAAATAATGAATCAAAAGATGCTTAAACTTCTGTTCAGTAGAAAATTATATCTTTTACAATATTCATAGTGTTATTTTAAAACTCAAGTGAAATTAATAAATATTTGTAATAAATATTAATGTTAATATTTTTCTATTTTAAATATTTCAGTATAGTTTTTTTCTTTATTTTACTCAGATGAGTCATAGGAATTATTTGCACTTAAATTTTGGCAGTATCCAATTGGTTTAATTAGAGTAGAATTATTATAGCTTATAAATCTAAGAAATATTCATTGAATGAAGCAGTGAACAATAACACATATGTTTTTAAAGCATTGTAAGAAGTAACTGATTTGATTATACTGTTCTCTGCTAGTTTTCTTCTTGATCATAAAGAAGCCATATGAAACATTAATTTTGGCCTTAATTAGATATTGTAATGATGCCAGTATCTCGCCCCAACCTTTCATGCCCTAAGTACTAAAGACAATTTCTTTGCATGGACTTCTACAACAAAAATGTGTTAAGATTTTTAGAAATTAATAATCCAGTGGGACTAACTTTATTCCTTAAATGTGTATGACCTTAGATGCTAATACAAATAGAAGGCAGAAATTTACATTCATCATAACCTAACTCTGAAAAGGAGTTCAGTGGAGGGCCCACATTACCAATACCACATATCACCATGACAACTTATTTGGAAGCACTTAAACAGTGCTGTGCACTGAGTCAGTGTTAGTTCCTGGGTGAAGAAGAAAATAAAAAGTTATGTAGATGGAATTTGAGCACAAACAGAAATAAAATAATGTTTGACTCATTTGAGTTCCTTCTACCCTCAGATCCTAAATAATCTTGCTGAAGCTACTGATCCCATAGTTGTGTCCAGTTCTTTCTGGCGCTCTTCCTACAGGCATAGAATTACTTGCTAGATTACTATCACAAGGACTCACAGGAAGCTCACTTATCTCCAAAATTCACACTACTATTCCATTCTAATAACCTACTTTCCATCCAATATTAAGTCCAGCAGTTCTTCACTAGGCAAGTGTGTATTGACTGAGTAAATTTGTTAGACACTCTGGCAAGCCTGCAACAGAGGTCAGAAGAGAAGCATATCTGTAATATGGTGCAAGGGAGGATTTGGAAGGCGATAGGGAAAGTCACAAGTCACAAAGTCATCTTATTTGTCCTATTTGCATCATTTACAGATATAATTAGTCAACCATTTCTGATATTGTTTGTCAATTAAACACTGCAAAGCCTCTAGCTCTTTGTCCATTTATCATTTTTCCCTAAAATTATCACTGATTCTCATCACAGTTTTCATAGCCATTTCTATGATAATATCCTTTCTAGGGTCATTACACACTCCAAATTAGTCTCATTATTATTACAGTTATTTTTCCATCAAGCAAATATAGTCATGATGTAACAACGTCTAAAAGTATTAAAAAGCTGTTCATTAAACTTACTGTTTGGACCAAAAATAAAGACCCTGCCTACCAAAATAGTATTACATTTTGCCTTTTATCTCTTAAAGCCTAAATCAAGAGCAATCTACTTTTTAAAAAAAATACAATAATGGGGCAGGTGAGATAGCTCAGCAGTCTAAAGCACCTGCATAGGCAAGCTTATGCAGGTGCACAGGACCACAATTTGATCCGTGGCACCACAGGCCATGCCAGCCCTGCCCCCAGGGTGGGCTGAGCTGCCTCCCCAAATAATATTGTTTCTTACAGATCTTAAACTGTGTATATATTTCTCCCTGTTCAAAATTTCATTTTCAAGTTTATACACTTGTGAAAAGCGTTTAAATTGTAAATAACAGATCAAAGGCTTTTTGAAGCCTATCTTTATTCTATTAGACAAATTCTTTTATTTATATTTTATGCTTCTGTTACCTTTTTATAATCCTCCACTAAATAAAAACTTTGCATGATCATGTTACTTGCATATATTAATGAGATTTACTGTGGTACTTCTATAGTTTCGTATGTGTCACATTGACTGTACCACTCACAAGCATTCGTGGTGCTCCAAGGCAGGAGCACCGTGATGAAGTGTTGTAGAGGAGCAAAGCTGCGCAGTTTACAGCAGTCAGACAGCAGAGACCATGGAAATACGTGCTCCAAACGCAGGACTCCCAGTGACTGATTTCCAACATGGTTCCACTCCTAACAGCCCATTCAGGTGTTGTTAAAATTAATCCACTGATAAATATAACTTGCTGTGATCACATCACCACACCAGGAGTCCCTTAGTCCATTCACATTTGCAATGAAATTTAAGAAGAATGTAATCCTTAGGTTAAATATGGTGTATTTCAAGTTTAATAATAACCTGAAAAATAACATAGTTACTAATTAGTAGGCTAAAAGATAATGCATTCAGTAGAATGCATCCTTCAAGTAGAAGTAAGTATACACAAGAAAATTGTGCCATTTCCCTCAGAAAA
Source organism: Octodon degus (assembly GCF_000260255.1). Classification (NCBI taxonomy): domain Eukaryota; kingdom Metazoa; phylum Chordata; class Mammalia; order Rodentia; family Octodontidae; genus Octodon; species Octodon degus. Next base: position 3,534,527 of record NW_004524727.1, read on the forward strand.
AACTAGGCACATAGCCATGTTTCCTAACTCTTCTCCTTTCCCTCTCTTAATTAGTTAGTCCTCGAGATCTTGCTTTCCTTTTACTCATATTATACCTTTCTATTTGTATTTCTTCTTTTGAGTTCTTATACTAGGGAAACTATACAATATGTGTGTCTGGTTTATTTCACTTATGAGTATAAAAACAAAGTATACGAAGTAAAGCCGTGCTGTTTCGTTGAGCTGTAGGGTTCTCAGCTCAACAATTTCTGACATTGCCAGTCAAGTGCAAGACCCAATACTACTATGGGCTACTGAACTCTTTTAGAGTATTTTGCTGAGTTTACACACCTGTAATATTCAAATAACCAAACTTAACAAAAAAGGGGATACAGATGAATGTCCATTTTGTATCTGTGTATTCACAGTGGTTAGGATAGGTATATAATTACATTCTCTTAATAAATAGAGGCATTTGTTCTAATGGTGCTTGTAAATAGGACATCATGTCCGCATCTTGTACAGCAATTAACCATTAGGAAGAATGTATGCAATGTGTTAATTATTGAAACTGTCCTACCAATTTGATTTGAAACTGTCTCATTGATATTTCTTTCTCAATAAAATTATGGAAAAAATAAGCATATAAAAATCTAGGCATGAGTGCCTCCCCCACCCCGCCCGCCGAGTAGGATTTTCTGCCCAGTTCCGGAAGCCCCCAGACCCAGTCCTAGCCCAGGTCCGGTGAGTGTGCGGAGAGTTTCCTGCTACCCTGCGCAGGCGGAACCAGTCCCAGCCCAGGCGCAGCGTGGGCCGGACCCTCTCCCATCCCCTCGGGCTGCCCCACACCACTCTGCCATACCTCCCCAACCCTCCTGTCCAGTATGAAATTCTGCCGACTTCGGGAACCCCCAGACCTAGTCCTAGTCCAGGTCCGGTGAGTGTGTGGAGAGCTTCCTGCTAACCTGCGCCAGCGGGACCAGTCCCAGCCCAGGCTGCAGCGTGGGCCGGACCCTCTCCCACCCCCTCCGGCTGCCACCCAACCCTCCGCCGTACCTCCCCCAACCCTCCCGCTCAGTAGGAATTTCTGCCGACTTCCGGGAACCCCCAGACCCAGTCCTAGCTCTGGTCCGCAGCAGGAAGGAGCTGAGCACAGCAGGCAGACCCAAGGCAGACGCAGCTGGATAAGTCCAAACTCTGTAGAGCTCCACCTTAACTTCAGTAGGTGTGAAGGTTATAACTACAGCAAAGATCTACAACAAAGGGCAGAGGACAGTGCTACACAAAATGACGAGAAGGA
>NW_004524727.1:3542380-3577595 GCF_000260255.1 Octodon degus
ATGCAGTGTATTATTTGTTGAAACTGTACTTTCGATTTGATTTGAAACTGTCTCATTGCTATATGTTTATCAATAAAACTTTGAAAAGAAAAAAAAAACTAGGCACATAGTGATAGTAATTATGAAACTGGAGATTTGGATACAAGTATTTGTGCTCAGAAAGAAATGGGGAACAGCTGTGTGTACACACATGTGATAAAACCTAAAGTGGGCTCACTTGCCCTGGTTTGCTTTCTTTTGTCGCAAATCTGACTTATTTAGAAATCATCTTTATGAGTTACTCATTACAACTCCATCCTCCCCTTGGATGAGGAAATCTCTGCGATGAAAGAGAACCTCCACGTGTTGTGGTCATGTAATTGTCCAGGCCACCCTTAGACAGCTCATTCTGGTTGTTTAAATTGATTTTCCTATTAAATCTGTCAACTAGGAAGCTGGAGTCCATTTCCCAGGAGGGAGAGTTCTGAGACCTAAAGATACCTCACTAACACTGACAGCTGTTCAGTGGACCAGAAAATACAAATTAATGTAAAATCTTGTGGAATATGAAAATGCAGCTACTCTTAACTGATTTAAATAGTATAAGGTGGTGGTAAAAGATAACTCATTTTAAGAAATGTTCAGAGAAGTGTTGCAGAACTATTTTACAACCTCTAGCATGAGCTCATATTTTTCCCCAGTAAGATGATTCAGAATTTTTTTTTAAAAATCAAGGATTCTGAGTGGATGCACCTTCCTGGATGATGCAGGATTGTCTTTTAAGAAATAGTGTGCCATGTATCTGAAACCAATAGTAAACACATGTTTCATCTTGATTACCTAATTGATTTTATCAAGAATGAATAAAAGATGACTATAATAGACTGACTACCTAGTGCGGTGATAAATTCCAGAGTCAGCCACAATGCAGCACCGCAAATAATGAAATGCAGCATTCTTTATATCCCAGAAATACTACAATTGCTGAAGAACATTTTCTCTCCATAACGTAGCCTCGCAAAACAAGTGGTACAAGATCTACTGAACTAGTCCTCCTATCAGCGGGTACCTACTGGCTCTTACTTGATGCCACACACTGTGAGGCCATGAACAAATAACCGTGTCCTTCCCTTTTCTTCACTGACTATTTAGGAAAACAGGAAGTTAAGCAGGGAATTAAATCACAGCATTAAGCACTGGGAGCAGTAAATAAGTGACTTAGGAAAGTAAAGAATAATCAGCCCTTTCACTTATCACTCACTCTGTGTCATGTTTCACTGGGTGTTTTACAGTGGTTTGCCTTAATTTTCACAGTAAAATTATGCAAGGTAAGCATAATTATCTGAATTTGTGAGGAAGGAAATTAGGACTCAGATTAAACAGTTGGCACACGATCACAGAGAAGAAATTAAGGGAGCCAAGGTGTGAAGCCAATCCTGCAGAGCTTCACCAATTGATTTTTAGAGTCTCTGCCTCTCAGACTGACTCGTGAATCTTATGCTACATACAAAGTATTTTCTCACATCTTAAAATCTTATGCTTCAGTGTTAGTGCTGTAATCATTTTAATGCCAACTCTTCCACTCCATAGCTTGGTAACTCTGGCTATGTTGCTAAACATGTCTCGGTTTAAGTCTCGTCACTTGCCAAATATGGGTCATAATAAGGGCACATCATAGTGAGGCTTCCATCCACTGTGGATGCCTTCCATTCGTCGGGCATGGTTGCTCTTCCTTCAATTCTGTACTGGTCAGGATGACTCCAGTGGATCCTTGTGTTTATGAAAACACATGACCAGCTTTAGCCTGTGGGCATATGCTAACACCTGCTTTAAATTATATAACAAAAAAGTATTCATTAACATTATTACTGATGTTTTAATTGTTAAGATAGAAAAATTAAAATGCTAAATGCCTTATCTGCAGGCAAGCATAAGCGGATTTGTTAGGGTTGAAACTTGCATTCAATCTGCTAAATTCAAGCCCAGCATTCTCTCCATAAAGTGCTCACAAGGAGTTTGATGTAACTCCGGCAACATTTCCAGTGTGGTTGTCGAGAGCATCTTGTCCTTATGATATATTTGTATATTGCATGAGGCAGTGGTTCTCCTTTCCATTTCAGACTCCAACTCCTTCCCCTTACTCACTAGGTAGAAGAACAGGGTGTTTTGATGGAAAAGCTCTAACCTGGGGAGAATAAAAGGAGAATCCTTGATTGCTGCTAACTCTGAACATAAATATCCAGAGGAAAAGAATTGTTATGGTTGTGTGTAGTTGTACCATCAAATCTTCATGGAGTCACAGGGCAGACTTCTAGACTTTGTGATTAATTCATGATGCAGTGCTGGGATTATGAGTGTGAGTGCTGCTGGAATTATGGGTGTAAATGCTGCTGGGATGATGTGTAAGTGCCACACCTGGCCTGGGGTGGATAGCCTGAATGCAGCATACGAGAGACAGAGAGTCAGGCTAACTGTCTGTAGACAATTGTTGCTGCTGCTCTTCCCTGTGCCTTCTCTGCTCTTTGCTGCCACCATGCATGGTTGATTGCTCTCTGCCATGTGCCACTCTGCCTTGGAGCCAGCTGAGTATGGATTGAAACCTCCTCTGACTAGGAGCTAAATAAGGATTTCCTTCCTTCATTTTGGGTGCCAGGTATTTTGTCCCAGCAATGACAGGAGAGTAACCAAGACAATAATCAAGACAAAATTAATGTCATAGCTTTAGTTTCCATTTTTAATTGAACATCAAATCACAAACTCACAAATCTTGTGAAAAAGATTTGCACTCATTTGCTGTCGTCTGACTTCCTCATGAGGCCTATTTTACACCCCAGAATTTCCAGGACACCTTCCTAGTCTAAGCTCTGTTAGGGATGCATGTTCCATATTATTTGTAGTTAGTGTAATTAGTGTCTCATATTTCTCCCTTAGTTTTACTGGTCACAAAAATGTATGGTCCTTCAAGGGCTTCCTTTCTTTTCCCTTCTCCAGGGATGAGGCTTTTGGGTCTGTGAATCGATGAATAACTATGTTATTAGACTTGATCATGAATCATGTGTTTGTTGGCATTCACTTTGTGAAGTCTCTCAAAAGTGTTATTTGATATTTTTTACCCATCTTAACCAAAATGTAATGGTAAAAATACTGCAGGTGTAGCAGAAAAGATGCTCAGAGTGGTATTTGTATATCATTCAGAATATATTATAAAATTCATTTTATTTTCCTCAACCCATATACTTTATATGCATCATTTTATTCCCAGCAAAACTAAATAAATAGATTCCATAAGTTTATCTATTCTGTTTATTTATTGTTGCAATTTCTCAAAGTAATTTCACATCTGCCTCCATAAAGAATCAGGGAAATAAGCAGGGAAGGGATTTATCAGCCCTCTCCTATCCTAAAGGAACACACTGAGGGAATTACAGTGTCTACCAAAATATGAAGAATAAAATTAGGACTTAGGCTTTCTGATTCTCAGTTCTTAAAATATGTATCGCTTTTGCGCTGTCAGTGTGGGGACAGGGAAATGTGAAAAAGGAGGAGTAGGAGATATGCGTTGTAAAGATAAGGGACAGGTAAGCATTATGTAATTTCAAGTTCTATTTTCAGGCAGTCGTGTGCAGAGCCTCTTTAATTTTCCTGAGTTGATCATTTTGAAGAAGATCAAAGACAAGAACATCTGGAGAAGATTCAGCTAGGAAACACAGGTTGTCAGGGGATAGATGATTTTTCTTCTGCTTTTACTAAAAGTTACACAACTGTTTCAGTTTTGAAATGCATGCAGAAATTTTCATTGATACCTGTGGTGAGATTCATAGCATTAGTAAATTATATTTTTAATTCACATTACATGAATAAATCCTATAATGCAAATTCTGTGATAATGTGATCTTACCTTGGTGGAGGTGCTACTTATTCTCATTATCCCCTTTTACAAATAATAAATTTGAGACATAAATGGGTTTAGTTGCTCTACCATGCTCCTATCTTATAACTAATGAACTCAGAGGTGATTCCAGTAATTCAATCTCTTGAGTCTTAAGTACCATGATATTCTGATTCTCAGATTAGGTCCTTTGAAATGTAGATTCTCTGTTGCCAGATTGTGACTTGTTAAATCACTTGGTAGTCACTGAGGCTCTCAACAGTGGGCTCCCTTCTGAGCCAGTGAGGACCTCTGGATTCTTATGATTTCAAAGGGGGCAATGTACGTTCTTGGGGAGAAACAGAGTTGGATGCAATTAAATAGAATTTGTCAGCAGGAGAGGGAATTTCTCGTGCTATTTCTTTAACCTTTCTTCTAAAACTATTCAAACTGCATGACAGCTTGTGCCTGAATGCACTGATAGAGGAAGAGAGGAGGAGAATCTTTCCTTTGGCACAATGCAGGCCTGCTGGGAAGTTTGGCTTTGGTCTTCATTAAACTCGCCATCCTCATTCTGAGGAAAAACAGGGTTATGGAAACCTTTGCATGGTGTAGCCCACCCTGAATTTAAACTCTTTGTCTTGCAGATCTAAAAACGTTGACATAGCTAGGGTCTGCTTCTCTATAATGAGCATGATGGTAGACTTTTAGAATGATAGAAGAGGATTGTGTGTTATCCCGTCTGGAAGTTCTTGCGCAGCTGTGTACACGTGCAGGCATCAAGTACACTTTTAAGCTTCTCCAAAAAGTACCATGTGCCTCTCTTGGGGACAGAAACAAAAACTAATGGTTAGAAATAGAAATACTAGTATCTGATTTGTCAGGGTTAGTGACCTGGATCTTTCATTGCCTAAGAGAGTGAAGTTTGACCAGTTAGTCAAGCACTCTCAGTTCAAAGTGAAGGAACTGTTGCTGTGTACCGCTGTCCACATTCAATAAGGATTTCATGATGACTTAGGTGAGTGCCTGTGCCAAGCAGGAAAGTGTGTGATGTGTGACTTCTATTACTTAAGACGTGCAGGCGATCAAAATATAAGGTGAATATCTAAATTTAGAAGTAATTAACACGGTAAAAGACACACTGCCATTAAATTCTCCCCAATAACCTTTCCCTCACCTTGAACCCACTCCTCCAACGGTCCTTGCCATCTCCCACCACAGCTGTGGAGTTGTCTTTGCTGAGTGCCTTTGCCAGGTATGATGTGTGCCATCCGCAGAAGGGAAACTATGAAAGCAGATGTTGCATCCTCATCAATGTTAGCCAAAAACCCTGGCACAGAACAATTTCTGTTTGTTTCAAAGCAGGCAGTGAAGTGCAGTTAAAGACCCTCAAGAAAGAGGACTCCAGAGCTGCTTCAGAAAGCAGCAGCGATGAGGGATTGAGTGTGCTGAAGGCCAGAGGAGGATTTAATGGGGACTCATGGAAATGGCTCTTTTATTGTAATAACTTTTTTAAAACAGTTACCATGTTTTGATTGTATCACATGTAAAATTTTATAAAATGACACACTTTATAGTTTCATTGATTTATGTTTTCTACATTGTTTTGGTTAAAATTATATCCCTTTTACATGTACAAGGCTGAAAATGAGGAGAAATGTTATAGATCTGGTCATGAGGGCAACCACCTCCTGCAGGAGGGCTGGGGGCAGGTCTCTTCCTCATCATCCTGTCCTTTAGGGGTCCTCAGGTCGATTTTCTGTAGTATTGTTCTGGTTTCCTTCATTTTCTTCAGACTTTGCTTATCACTGTGTCCCTCTGTACCACTGCTGGGTGCCAGATTTAATCTGTTAATTTATTTATGGCAAAAATTCTCACTATTTATGCCGGATGGCCAGCAAGTGTTTGCTGTCTAATTTATAGATGCACGGGAGTAATTTCCTTTGCTGTTTCATAGGAATAGAGGTCAGAAGTTTGAAATCAAAGTGATGCCTGAATCTTAATCTTGTAAAAGAAGGTGGAAATTGTGGCTACCTCTGCTGCTCCTGGTGACCTGCTGACAGCTGCAACCAGTGGATCTACTGCCACTGCATATGGCATTGTAGGCCTGTGTCCTCCTGTGCATATGACTGTGCTCACTTCTCCCTGTCCTTAGAAGCACATTGCTCACATTGGATGAGGGCCCATGCAAACGAAATCATTTTAATTACAATTGCCAAAACTCTGTGCCCAAATAAGGGCAGATTCTGAGATGAGGTAAAGATATGAATGTATTGACCATAATTTAGCTCATAGATAGCATATAGATATATATATTGAGTACTGAGAAATGAACCCATGGCCTATGCACTGAACCATAACCCTCATCCTTTTAAGTTTTCATTTCAAGATGTACCTCACTAATTCCCTAAGTTGCCTAGACTAGGCTGGAAGTAGTGATCCTCCTGCATCAGCCTCCTGGATTGCTGGATGACAGGTGTACACCACTGTACCTAGTTAGACTGTTCTGCTTTTCTGTATCCTCTCTGAGGATGTAAGTCCAATGTTGAGGTGATTGAGTTTCACAACAATGCAAATCCTAAACATCACCTCCCAGGTTTATCTTGCCACTGTTCGCTAACCATGAAAGTGCTGATCCCTCACAGGCTTTCAGCAGTGTCTCCACAGGGTGACGTGGTAGGGGTGTGGGTACTATGTAGTGTGACATGGGGAATGTAGTGTGACTGTGCTAGAGGAATGAGGTTGGATGCAGCACATTGACCCACAGGATCATCAGAAGCTGATGTATCCTCACACTTTCCTCTTCCATCTCTAGATTTTTCTCCTTGGTTTTATCTGCATGACCCTTGTTCATCTTTTATGACTCAAGATTTTCTGCATGTTTTTTTAATAGCAGAATATATTTATTGGAGGAAAGAAAGCTTCTGTCTGACAGGGACAGAAAGGTGAGTCTGTGCAGACATCACTGACCAGTTGATCTCTCTTCCCCCGGATGTGTGATTTAGTCCCACTTCTGGGAAGACCTGACTTCCTCTTCCTGTCATCCACAGTGACAAGGTTGTGTCTGTGTTTACCAACATGTGTGTTATAATGAGGTATGTTAGTGCCCTAGAAAGCTTATGTCACCTTTTTACCAAATTTTGGAGCAATCAAAAATGATTCAAAACTTAGGACATTAATTTCAGACTTCTGGCAAGAACAGTTCTCCACCCAACTAATAATGACCACTGAAGAACTGCAAACTTATGTTTCAATAGGTTATTCTTCCCAGCAGAGGTATCCTGCATCCAGCTCTCAGTGCCTGGCCACATTTTGTATGATCAATCACTTATTCCCTGAATTTTATTTCTTATTTATACATTTACTATAGCAGAAAAATAATGATTTATAACTTTTTTACAGATTTGAAAGTACATATAATTAGCTTCTTCATATTTAGGTCACTGGCTTGAGATATAATTATCAATGAAAGTAAACCAAAAATTCCCCTGAAGTTGCAAAGTGCGTGTAAAAGCTGCTGGCTTCTTACATTAGTGATTCTTCATTTCCAGTTCACTGGAGAATTGTCTGCAAAGGTGAGAAGTTGAATTCATCAGGCCTTAAAGACAGGTACCACTCAGGAACATTTACAGATCTGTATTGAACTCAATATGCAAGACTTTCTACATTGGCCTTACACTTTTTTAAAAACCCAATTTGTCATCTTTTTTTCCTCAACATCCTGTCCCTTAGGGGTCCTCAGGTCGATTTTCTCTGCTTTCTTTTTTTTCTTTCTTCTTTTTAGGAAGCTGCATTCTAAATTTGTGGGTTGCCAAAACTCTTCCTTCCTCTCAAAGGGCAATTATGGACTATTAAGGGACTAAAAGAATGTATTATTAAAAAAAAAAAGAACGTACTATTAATATAGTATGATTCATAAACATCTTCAGTTTCAGGTCTACTGTTTCCAATTTTCTATCTCAAAGGCTACTGTGAAAAATGAGTCGCCCTCTTTTTTCATTGGTGTGTGACTGACTGTAAAAGGCACAATAAAACCTTTACCTGCAAGCTGGGAGAATTACCATCCCCTGGCTGGGTTCACTGCCTGACTGGATATGGGATCACATCAGTGAGCATCAGCGTGGATTTCCCAGAGGACAGGGATTGCAGAGAAGAGGGCTTAATACCGGAGAAGAAAAGAAAGCTTATATTTTTATTAAGAAGTTTACTCTTCCTGATAAAGCTAACAAATGTTTTGTTTCACATTAATGGATTTCTTGCATTACTATTTTTAATTCGATGTAACAACCACATTGAAAATCAAGTGATATTTATGGTGCATTTATGCTACTTTTGAACCTTGTCTCCATTCACAAATTTTTGTAGAATTTTATTAGATGGATGATCACATTTTTTTAAAATCACAGTATAGATTATTGGTAGTTTTTTTCTGATTTCGCATATGCCCTCTTCTCTCGTTTTCACATTTGCCTGCAGGCATGGAGACCACGTGGTCCATGCCTCTAGTAGCTTATGTGCTGCCAGGACAATAATGTTCCCCCTAGTAGCAGGGACCACTTTGCAATCCACTTAGCTCTGGGTTAAGAGGATCACAAGGAAACAATCATGAGAAAAGAGGAACAGGTTGGTGAGGCAGCTCTGTTAACCCGTTCTTTCCCTCTTCACTTCTGCTCAATGTGCCAGTCATCTCTCATTTCCAGCATTGTACCTCTGTTTCGCTAGCCTGCCTTCTGCCCACTCTGTCCCCCTTGTCGCCTGAAAATTGCCGTATGAGAATCAGCTTTTACTGCTGCTGATTCACAGTATCTGTGTGTGTGTGTGTGTGTGTGTGTGTGTGTGTGTGTGTGTGTCTCATTTTTAGCTTCCTTCTGGCTGTTGTCAGGTCACTGCAGTTCCTTTGCAGTTACTGCTTTTCGTCTGTCCCTTTTGTCTTTTCTGTTCTTGAGAACAGAGATAGGACAGCACAGGTCCTGGGAGCTTTCGAGCTGTCCTCGCCAAACCATTCACCCACTTGGTGGCTCACACCCATGAGCTTGGCGATGAGTACTGAGAGTTCACAGCCCGCTTGTATTTCTCTCATCAGAGCTTGCAGCCTGCACCATTTGGCAGGAGTGTGTGTGTGTGTGTGTGTGTGTGTGTGTGTGTAAAGCAGTGCACACCTATCGCTCTCATGTTCACCAGAAGTGCCAGAAGTGCCAGCAGCGTCATTTCAATGAGCTACACAGGTACAAGTCTCAGCGGAGCATGCTCTATTCTTTCAAAGTCCTCTGATTCTCTTGGTGTAAAAACTCACATAGTCTGCCCTATATCTAAGTGGTAGATATTATTGTATTGTAAACATTTTTATCAGTTATGGAATTCATGTAATTCATATCCTTATTTGATTCATATAATTATTATATTTCAATATACATCATTAGAATTTAGTAAACAAATTCCATCATCCAGAAATAACCAATAACATAGTGTATAGGACTTGTTATCAAGACCCTGTTCAGTTTCTGTGGATGAAGATATTTCTCTTTCAATGTGGTTAAATGAAAACATTGATATATCTGGTTTTTGGATATATACATGATCAACTATATCTACTGTTTGTCTGCTCTAAATGTCAGTTAATAATTAATTTTGTTGATTTTGTAGAAAAATAACATGAAACTATTTCATAATTCATTCAGATTTGGTGGTGCACTCCTGTAGTTCCAGCACTCTGGGAGGCTGAGACAGGAGGATCACAAGTGCAGCACAGGCTGGGCAATTTAACAACTTAGCGGGACACTGTTTCAAAGTCTAAAGTGAGAGCTGGGATGTAGCTTGAAGGGAAAAGATTAGTTCTGAGAGTTGAATTACAGTACAGCAAAAAAATAAAAAACAAATAAAAATATAGCTAAAAACATCTCCAAAACTCTATAAAGTCATAGATTCTTATGTAGTTTGTAAATCTATAATTATAATTTTGAAATGTACAGATATAATCAACTATCAGAGAGAATTTTTTCATGATTTTCAAATTAATAATTGCTTAACTTAATATCTTTCTTAAGTCTTGGCTTACATGGACAAGGGTTCAAATTCAGGGTCTGTCCTTTTCAGTTGAGCTGTGTGGTATCTGTGTGTTAATCTCACCAGATCTCCCACCAAGATTGAATACGTAGAGCTTCAAAAAGCAGCTCCAGCCAAGTACTCCCAGTACTTAGCACTCCGGGAGGCTGGGGCAGGACTCGAAGGCTAAGCCAACCCTTGGCAATTTAGAGACTTGGTGAGACAGTCTCAAAATTTAAAATAGGGTGTTCAGGGCAAAAGCTTTTGGTTCAATCTTCGCTATTTCCTCCCTTAACAAAATTTATTAGTTAATTTAAAAAGAAGAGAAATAAAGAAACATCAAAACAGTCTCTGACTTTGAACTGAACCTTAAAAGAGGTAGTGCATGCAATGATGCCTATCATGTGGCACAGTAGGTAAATGGAATGATTGACTAAAAGTTTGAAAGTCTTTTTTTCATATTGAAGAAGTTGCCTTTGACAAGTAAAAATTCATTTAACTTCAAATTTCAGATAAAGAACAAATAATTTTTAGCATAAGTAAAAATCAGTTGTGACCTCAGACACATTTATACAGAAGAAATTACTTTATTTATTTATTTATTTATTTATTTATTTATTTATTTGACATTTAAATATTCTGCTTCCTCCTTTGCATCACCTGTTGGCCTTGCTTATCTCTTATGTTCCTTAGGATACTCTTTCACATCAAAACTTAATAAATTCATTACTACCACTTCTTTCTAGTTATATATGGAATGAATAAATATTTAACATATTTTATGGTGCCTTTCATAAACCATTTCATGGTGTTTTTATTTTTTCAGTTTTTACTTTGTGTGAGTCATGTTTGAAGTAAATAATACTGACACTCTTGATGAGTATTTGCTGCACGGACTAAGCCCATCTTGTCTTATTTTAAAGCCCATTTTCCATTGCTCTAAGCACCTCCCTCTATATCTGGATCCCCCTTCAACTGAATAAAAGTTATCTCTCTGCTTGCTATTACCTATCTTTTATTTTACTTTTCATTTACACTTTGGGTTTTTCATCTGAGAGCAACCTTACAACATTTAAGTGTGTTTGCCTGAGGATAGTTCAGCAGATGCAAATCAGTAAATTTAATACACCACATAAACAGAAGCAGGACAAAATTCACATGATTATCTTAGATTCAGAAGGAGAGTCTGACAAAATTCAATATTCATTTATGATAAATAAATAAACCTGAATAAAAGAGCTATAGAAGGACCTTATCTCAATCTAATAAAAACAATTAGTGATAAACCTTCTGCTGACAATTAGGGAAGCCTGAAAACTTTCCTCCTAAACTCAGGTACAAAACAATGATGGCCACTATTCCACCCTTTTTCCAAATAGTACTCCAAACATTGTCCGGAGCAATCAGGCAAGAGAAAGAAATAAAAGGGCTCTGTGTAGGAAAGGAAGAAGTCAAAATTATCATTATCTACAAATGACTATCTTCTACAGAGAAGACCCAAACAATTCCACCAAAACACCTCCAGAGTTAATAACCACGATCAGCAGTGCAGCAGGACAGAGGATCAACATGTAAAAATCAACAGCACTGCTATTCAGATCTCTGAATGTGCCTGTGTTCTCATTTCCTCTGTGAACCGCTGGATGATGAGTGTCAGCCCTTATTCATCCCTCACCCCTCTGGCCAAGTCGCTCTGCTTCCCCTCCTGCATCATTGCGCCTACTAAGATGAGTGACTCCATCATTGTTCCTTCCTAAAATATCTTTATAAAAACTATGTTTTGGAATGATATTGGTTTTTGAGCACAGTAGTCTCTGCTATTTAAATTCTTCTGAAAGTCTGAATTTAAAAATAGTTGTCATGAGTTTTATTTTGTGCTACAGGGATTCTTTCCATCATAAACATTTCATTTCTTTAAAAAGCTGTTTCTTGATTGATCCCAAAGTATTGATTTATGACAGTTCAATGTACTCTGACTTATATAGAAAGTGAAATATCTCTAGGGATTTAAAACAAAACAAAACAATAATTTATGGTTTTTCCTTAGCAGAGAAATGCATCGTATTTATTTTTGATTCCTTGGAATAAGCATCTTTTAAATATGTCTAGTAAAAATTTGAAGTGCACACATTCCTCTTCAGTCTGGCCAACTCTGTTTCTTTCCATTACCCTATATTTAAATAGGTTATCTCTTTAAGTCCCCAAAGTAAAAAAGCAAAATATCATACAGAAATTTTTAATAACTTCTTATCAGAAATTCTGAACTCTTTTATGCTTTGTGGCAGAATGATTTTATCCTCACAATTTGAATATTTTGGGAACTATGTTGTAATAACAACAGTGTGAATATTGATTGACAAATCAGCATGCTCCCTTCCCTGGGAGTTAGCATAGTGTTTCAACTTGCCTGGCTTGGGACCAGGGAGATGACTCAGTAGAATAAGTGCTTCTCTGGCAAGTACAAAGGCCTGAGTTCAATCCCTGGTTCTGAAAAACAACAAAAACAAGAAAAAAAAAAAAAAACCCAAAAAACCAAAACTTCCCTGGCTTGGTAGACCACACTGCCGGGAGTGTCTGGGTGACCACGAGGTGCGACCTCAGGTACTGCACTTAGTTCCTGTCCCTTCCTCTGTCTCCGGTTCCCTGCTCTGATTTCTGGCCACCATAACTGAGAAGCTTTGCTTCCTGCACCCTTCCACCATGATGTCGCTGCTTTGAATCCCACTAATTAGACTGGATTCTCTTGAAATTCTAACAAAACTTCATTTGTGGGGGCTAGATATCTTAGCTAAGTGAGGAGGTAGTTGACTAATAGGACTTCCAACAACAAAATATATTTATTTTTTATTTTATTTATCTAGAAAATCAGTATGAGGGACAATGCAATAAGGAAAAGCTAGCAGTTTGAGAAGATAAAAAAAATGCACTAAAAACATTCAACTATAGTCTCTAGATTTGCAAAACAGAAGCATGTAGTCATTAGCCTATTTTAGTACTGAATTTTCTAGTGAAAACATTAGTGATAAAATATAAATAAAATAATTTTAAAATTAGTCTCATATTTAATAAGTAATTTAGATCAATTTACTGACATTTATTGGGCAACTAATATATGTGAATTTATTGGGAACTAGATTTTATAGTTGAGAAGAAGAAATAGAAGCAAGTAAAGTATGCTTAAATTCTCAACCATTAGTTTTAAACTTTCATGAAGAAAGTACTTCTTAGGGAAAGCTAGTATCAGAAAGATGAGGAAAATCCAAATATTATGGAAAATTGGAACACAGCTTTCATTAGAAATCTTGGAGTTGTGAAAGGATATGTAGTTTTTAAGACAGACAGGAGGAAACAAAGAGGCAGATTTTTTTGAAAGTGGAAATGAGAAGTAGAGGTGGAAGGATAAAGGGCAGGAGGAGAAGGAGAGGTTAAAAAAATTAAGATTAGTTAATTACATATATCTACCCCCTAACATGCATGTATATATTATATATGCAAATGTTTTAAAATAAAAAGTAGTTAAAAAACACTAACCATAAATTGCAGACACTCTGGGAGGCTGGGTGAGAAGTGAGGGGGAGGCATAGGTTGCAACTGCAGGATGAAGCAGAACACACATAACTTCTCAGATAAAATTCTAAATTATATCAAAAGCTGAAAGTGTGGTGGCAGCCTCACTTGGAGCGCTGGCCTCACATTTCTTTGATCTCTCTACCAAATTTTCTGCTCACTTTGATAAGCTCAGTTTTTGCTTTGGCATCCTAAAATGTTTAAATCTACAGCCACAAAGATGCAGTGATACCTTATTCCAATGTTTCACCTCAAATGCAAACTGCAGCAGTTTTTCAGCAGTAAGACATTTCCACAGCCAGGCATGGTGGTGTGTGGCTGTAATCCCAGCACTCTGGAGGCTGAGGAGGGAGGATTTTTGTGGACCAACCTGGGATACAAAGTGAACTCAAGGCCAGCCTGAGCCGCACAGCGAGACCCTGTCTCAAAAAAGAATTTTTTTTTTTAATGAGACATTTTTGTCTGAAAGTTTTTGCCTCAGTCAATTTCCTTCATTTCTACTTCTCTTCTGCTTGCTACAGAAACAATTAAGTGTTCAGTACTCCAACTGCATATAAGACTTACACTTTTAGGAGCATATTTTAGTGAGATTTCTTACTCATGGCGTAAGGACCTCAAAAGGTAGGTCACAGTTTGAATACAGCTTATCTAGTTTTTTCAAAGATCTACAAGAAAGTGTAATGATATTCTCACTGACCTATCAGCCATGCTTTATATTTCCTACCTATCCTACCTTTTTGCTTACTCCTTTACCAAAATCGTTGGGCAGCATCTGTCCAAGTGCTGGACATTTAGAGAAAAAATAGACCACATAACTGCATCATTGGATGTGATAAAAAAAGAATCTATGATTTTCACCCAAATGCTTCCCATCCCCATAAACAAATTCCTTTTCTCTTCTAGCACATTTCTTCTTTGTTCCTTCAGCCTATGTTTTAAATATTTAGAGGTAGCTT
This sequence comes from Octodon degus, assembly GCF_000260255.1. NCBI lineage: Eukaryota > Metazoa > Chordata > Mammalia > Rodentia > Octodontidae > Octodon > Octodon degus. Next base: position 3,556,793 of record NW_004524727.1, read on the forward strand.
CTGTAATTTTTGCACACTAGGCTGATTTTTGCACCAGACTCCTTTGATTTTAGCTGTAGGAAGATGATTGATCCTTCTCAGAAGTCTTGAACTGGGTTGCTTCTCATTCCACGTACACAAAGGCCTTATCATCTTCCTCATCATTTCATCAATTAAGCTAACTGCAGAGTTCCTTAGGCTTCTTCAGTGTTCCAATCAAATAAATGAAGTCATACAGAAAAGCAAAAGTATACATTCCCACAAGGAAAACTGGAATTACACTGTACTTAATGAAAGCAGGCAGGTGAAAAGGCTCATAGCACCCCTGAGGACAAGGGAAAGAGATCTTGTAGATACAAAATCCTCTAGTTATATAAAGAAGGCATTAGGAAGGTCATTTGATCACTCACTTGGCCTCAGAGGATGTTTAAGCTGTTTTAACAAAAACTCATTTTGCTTCCAGATATATGTAAATGAAAGGTCAGAAATAGTGTCTTTTATGTTTTGTGTTTTGTTTTTTGTTTTTATGTATTTGGTACAGGGTCTCATTAGGCAGCTCAGACTCCTAGTGATCCTCCTGTTTTCAGCTTCTCCAGCCCTGCCTGGGATTACAGGCATGGGCCACCATACCCAGACTCAGTGACTGGCTCAGCGTGCACTTTGGTGAGGCCCATACGGCATGTGGTGCTACGCATGGAGCCCAGTCACTGTGCTTGCCTAAGCAGGCGATTAGTCTGCTGAGCTAGTTTGCCTTCTCAACAATGTCTTTTTCTTTTGTCCAACAGTGTCTTTTGATTGGTTGTGCCACACACAAATCAGAGATTGAAAAGAGACCAATATTGTGATTGGTCCTGTGATCAACAGCAGATTCAAAGAAAAGTTAAAAGCAGCAAAATTCTGATTGATCCAAAATAGCACTTTTCTGACTGGCTCTGTGTGTAGTGGTGATGGTGTCACTGTACTGGGTTTTCCCCCAACCCAGCTTTCTAGTCTCACTAGCCTCAGTCTTAACATCCACTCATTCCTTTCTACAAGAACACAAATATCCTGATCTTATTCAAAAACCCCATTCTAGAGTCACCATCCAAATGGCAATGTAAGTAATTATCCACTGTACCCCTACAGCTTCCGTCTTCTCTCTATTCATCAAAAATGCTTAAATTTCTAGTAGCATTCCTCTGTTCACCTGTCTTGGAAATCTTTTGGGTATCATAATTCACTTGAGGACATTTATCCCTGTAAATCGCTCTCCTTTACTTTCTTTACAACTCCCCTGATGCTACTGTTCTCTAGCCTGCTGTTTCAAATCCTCCCACCCACTGCTTATCTATCTATCTAAGTCAGTTTCTAAGAAGACAATTTCAGACTCACTTTTCATCTTTATCTGCATCTCTTTTCTCTCCTGTATGTAAGAGACTGAACCAAGGCAGGGAATATGATTTCTCTAAGGACAGTGAAGCTAGGGTCTTTATTCATGTCAGTCGAAGAGTAGTCAACAAAGTGTATAATACATTGTGAATGTGCAATATATGTCTGCTCAATAAAGATTCAAATAAATATTCACTGAGTAAAATGCAGTGATTTTCTTTACAGTACTTTGTCATTTTCTTATACTCCCTGAATACCAATTTATTCACTTGTGAAATTACGAAAACTGATTAAAACCTTCCTTCCAAGTGCTTCTTTAATGTTCAATAATAATTTATGCCACGTTGTGTGTGGCATAGGTTACATGCAGAACTGATCCTGCTCAGTTTGAACAATTCTTTTACTCTCTCCACCTGGCTGCAGTCCAGTCTGGTAACATTCACCATCTTAGATCTAATAAACAACAAAAAGGAACAGACACTATGGGACACCTGCACATCCCTAAGTGACAGGAAGGTGGAGCTAGGTGGAGCTATTTGTCTTTACATGGAAAAGATGTCTGCAGCAGTACAAATGCCTCGTGAAGGCAGCAAGCCATCATTTGTTCTGGACGTGTATTGAACAGCTTTTCTTATAAAACCTACCATAGTTTATGAAGCAATCTGGAAGGGATGTGAACTATTGATGAGGCGCTCAGAGAAGCAGGAAGGTAAAGTAGATAAGATCTTGCTGATAGGAAGAAGCAGCTGAGTACAGTGGTTTTTCTCTCTGAGGCAATAAGTTAATGCAATCACAGAGGAACTCAGAAATCCAGGTATCCTGGAGCCAAACTCAATTTGAAGCTTAAAACTTCTTAGCAGGCTGAGTTTCTGCCCAGGACATATCTTAGGGGACAATGGTGACAACATGGGAAAGGCCACCACCCTGGAGGTGTGGAAACAACCTGTAGACTCTCTGGGCCACCGTGAAAGAAGGGGTCAGACTATGTGATTCCAAAGAGCTTCTAAGGCTCTGAACTCACACACTCTGTTCCTACAACTAACACCTCCCCAAAGTACCTCTTTGTGGGGTGACCACAGTGTCATCCTTCACCCAGGCCATTACTGTGGAAATTCACCACAGGGAACCATGTTAGTTACTTTATTACAAATGCTCCGCTGTGTGTCTCCTATCTGTGCTCTTATCAATTAATTGAATACATGAGCCATTTATCTATATATTTCTGATAGCTTTCAAATTCACTTTTCCAACAATCATTTTGCTACGTCCTGAATATAATATAGTTTAAGTGCATATATATTAGTAATTCCTTTTTTCTGTAGTTTTTGTTTTGTTTTGTATTTTAGGGAAAGGTCTAGGTGTTCAGGGTCTCAATACTAGCTTGGACTAGTAATGATCCATCTGTTTACAGCTTCCCAAGAGCTGACATTACAGGGGTGCACCACCACACCCAGCCTCAATTGCCTTTTCAGCGTTCCCTGGGCATGGGGCCAGCAATGCAGGCCCAGGGATAGAACTCCCTATGTATCTTAATCTAGGAAAAAGAGATTTTTCAAGTTATTGTTTGTCATTGTTTTTTAAAATAAATTTATTGTGAAACAAATAGCAATGAGACAGTTTCAAAATCGATTAGTAGGACAATTTCAATAATTAATACATTGCAGGGGTCAGGGAGATAGCTCAGTAGAATAAGCACTTGTCTGCCAAGTGCACAAGTGCAGTATCCTGAGTTCAATTCCCGGTATAGAAAAAAAAAAGATACCTTCTGCTCCGTTTCTGTAATGGGAACAACCTGCTCAGGACCCCCCTCCTGTCCCTCTCTCGGACAGGAGCTTTCTTTCCCTCAGTAAATATGTTCTGCTCATAAAAAGATAAAATAAAATAAAAAATTAATACATTTCATATTGTATTCTTCTTAGTGGTTATTCATAGTACAAGATGCAGACATGATATCCTGTCCACAAACATTATTAGAACAAATCTTTCTAATCATTGAATTAAGAGAAAGTACCTGTATATCTATCCTATTTTGAATGTACAGATACAAAATAGTCCTTCATTTGTATCCCCTTTTTGTTTAGTTTTGTCAGAGAAGGGTATTCTATTGTCATTGAAATATTGTAGATGCATGAATTCAGCATATTTTGTCATTGTTGATATTTTTGTTTTTTCATATTACTTTGCCTGTGGATTTTACAAGTCACTTCCCAAAAAGAAGTATTCATGTAACTGGATTAGTAAATATTATGAGATGAAGTATTTTGAAAGAGAAAACAGTCACTAAGACAGAACACAAATGACTGGAATGTTTCATTTAGATATGGAGAAATGCAGCCTCTTTTAGGGAAACACTTGAAGACTAGACAGAATTTCTATGAGATCTAGATTGTCTAACTCCAAAATATTGACTTTAAAATTGTTAGCAGCATTTGGTACCCAGCTATAGCGCAGCCTACTGCTTAACCTCATGAACTTCTGAAGAGCAAGGGCAGACCATCCAATCTGGAACCTTAGCTAACCGTAAAATCTTCTGCATCAGGGATACCTAAGTCACAGCATGGGTCTGTGACTTATTAGGAATAGGACCGCACAGCAGGAAATGAAAATTTCTCTATATCCACCCAATACCCATCACTGCATTACTACCTAAACCCCACCCCTTGTCAAATCAGTGGGCATCATTAGGGCCAGCCAGATAGCTCAGTGGATTAAAGTGCCTCCTTTGGCAGAACGCAGCAGCCTGGGTTCTATCGCTAGCATTCCATGCCGGCCCCAACCCTGAAGCACTCTGAAATGGTGATTGAAACTGGGCATGGTGGTGCACACCTGTAATCCCAGGGCTTGAGAGGCTGAAAACAGGAGAATCACTATGAATCCCATCTACATAGTGAGACCCTGTACACCCTGTGGACCTTGTCCTAAATTCATAAAAAAATAATAAAAAAATCAAGATCAGTGGACATCAGATTGTAACAGGAACTAGAATGCTACTGTGAACTCAGCATGCTTGAGGTCTAGGCTGTGCTCCTGTGAGCACTCTGAGAGTCTGAGATAAAAGGATAGTAATTTCTTCCCAGCTTGGGCAGTGTAGCAACTTAATGAGAATCTCTATCAAAATAATTTTTTTAAATTAAGAAAAATTCTAGAGAAAGAAAATTTTTATTGGAGTCAGTTCTTAAGATTAAACCCTAGTCTTGGTCTTTAATTTGTCTGACTCATTACTGAAGAGGATGAGCATCTCTTTTATATACTGTCAAGAGAATGTTTTGAATTGAACATTTATCTTTGAGTTTTCCATTAATAAATCTCAACTTCTTATTTTTTTTCTTTAGCAGTAGCAATATGATTGCACTGTTCTGTTATTTTTTGTTTCTTCAGTCACTGATAAATCCCTTAAACCTCTACAGAAATATATTCCAGCCCACTCCAGGGCAAATCTATGCATCATTTACTTTCAGCAAGTGATACGGTTTTCTTTGTAGTTGGGTAGCAGGTGAGCCCACTTTAAATTCCACACTATTGTCAGATTTCTTGTACTGCTTCGAACTTCCACCATCACAGATACAGAATCAAAACCTTTGAAAATTGGAGAGAAAAAATGTCTTAATTTTTTGAGGCTATCATAGAAAACTACCATAGACTAGGGCTTGAAAACCTTAAGCATAATTTCTCAGTGTTCTGAAAGCTAAAACATCTAAGATGAAAGTTATAGTAGGGTTTGGCTTCCAGGACAGGCTCTCTTCCTGCAAATTCTACTTTCTTGCTCTTTCTTCATGTAGAATAAAGAGAAATTTGGGGTTTCCCTTTTTATTTAATGAGGATGCTAGTTCTATCAGGTTATTTGCCCACTCGTGTGACAGTGAAGTTTGAATGTGGCAGTGGGATTGCTGTGGGCTCTCCCACGGGATTGGTGAAGCACATGGCTGTGTGTGTCAGGATGGTGGTGGAGGGTGATCTTGGGTCTCTATCTGGTCCTGGCCTCTTCATCACTAGTGCTCTTCTCTGCTCTGCTTCCTATCGACCATGAACTAAGCATATTTGTTTCACCACAATTTACCATAAGGATATTTCTGAATTGGAGCCACCCAATATGGACTGTATCCCTTGAAACTATGAGCCAAATTAAAGCTCTCCTCCTTTAAATCATGGTTGTCATGTTTATGCATCTCAGCAATGGGATAGCTGACTAATACAACTTCTATGATTTCTTTCAATTTTAATCACTTCTTCATGCTCATTGATCCAACAGAGTTATATGTGAACTTCACAGGAGGACACAATTCATGCTATGAAAAGGTCAATCATTGATTTTGTTATGTTAATGACTCATTGGATGTAAGCCACATGAGAACGTGTAAATTCCCAGGCCAACCCATCTGTCAAAGTGATGCTCATGAGGTGACAACCAGGGGCCACATATCACTGGGACTCAGAGCAGTAGCCACCACTACTCCCTTGGGACGTGTATCATCAGAGGCAATGCAGTCTCACACATGGCCATGCATCCGGAATAGTGACTGAATATACAGGGCCAGCCTCTTTTCACAGTTCAGGTCAATTCCACAGCACTCTTCTGGCTCCCAGATTCCAGTGTTTCCTCTGTTCTTTTTACTGCCTCAGCAATGGGATAGCTGACTAATACAACTATCCTCTTTTTTTTTCTTTTTGTATTTAATAGAGGGTCTAAATGATCTACAGGGTCTACAGGGTCTCACTACACAGATTGGACTCGTAGCAATACTCCTGTTTTCAGCCTCCCAAAGTGCTGGGATTACAGGTGCAGGCCACCATGCTAGTCTCAATCGCTTTCTCAGCATGCCCCAGAGGCAGGGCAGGCAGAGCTAGTGAGGGATCCGCTGAGCTATCTGGGCCGCATGGATTATCTTCTTTTTGTCAGACCAGGGACTTTCCCCTGCAGGAATCTTATCTTTAGAGAAGTTCCCAGAAACACAATCAATACTGTGAAAAACTAAAATAAGTATTTTATAATGAAAGACTTTGAAGCAAGAAACTTTTCCTGAATGCTTCTGAGTTGTTATGTACCAGAAAAATTCATAAAATCCTACAATAAGAGTAGCCATGTGGAATACATCTACCACTCTTGCATTAATTAGACTATCATAATACCATAAATATGTAATTAAAATTACTATTAAATATATATTATCCAACCACATAATTTATTAAATAGACTTTTTTTATGAACCAGTAATTTACACTTGGAAATGTAGTCAGTAAATTGCAATTCTGTGAATCACAAGCTTAAAAATTGAAATGCAAAATGAGTCAATTTTTTATTCAAACTCATATATCACGCTAAAAATAATCTATATTTTTATTAGAACAGAATTGATTAACCTAAATAGTTTGCAGTTGTATTATATTTCTTAGGATTACTGATTAGATTGATATTAGCTATTTCTTCCTGCTATAATTAGTCAGAGCAAAGCTATTTTGTATCAACATACATACCTGCCTATATATGATGATGGTGTGCAAAATCAATTGGATAAAAAAAAAATTATCAATTCTCTTTCAGCTTCCAAATTCCTAATCACTACAGTATTTAAATAACTTTTAACTAATGAATGGACTTACAGTTATTTTGGTCCTGGGGATTGAACCTAGAACCTTCACTCAGAGTTACATCCGCAGGCTTTCTAAAATTTTATTTTAAGACAGGGTCCTATCCAATTTCTTGGTTGGTTTCATCATAGGTGAGTCTGTGGTGTCATAAATGAGATGCTGAGGGCCGTCTTGTGGTAGCTAATATCTGACTGAGGCATGACACAGTCAAGAACCACCAGAGCACTGGGGAACAGGCCAAATCCTGGGCCACTACCTAATTAATGATCATCAAAATCATGATCTATATTTTCTTCTGGCACATGAAAGCCATTTTTGCTATAAACCATGACTTTTTCTTGGGATATACAGAAGCCCAGCAGATAACTAAGAACACAACACAGATTGACTTTCAAATTTTATTTTTTGCTGCTGTAAATATTGGGCCAATATTTTTTTTTTCTCAAATGCACACCAGGATGGGTTGATGATATAAGGAATATCTGCACAGGGCTGGCCAGACAGCTGAGCAGTCATGTATTTATATGATCTCAGCCTCCTTTGAAATCAAGGACACTGGGTCTGAGGAGATAGCTTGACAGTCTAAGTATCTGCCTGGCAAGCACAAGGACCCGGGTTCAATCCCTGCTTCCACATGTGATGTGGGTCCCAAGGCCAGATGTGGTCACACATGCTTATAATCCCAGCACTGAGGAGGCTGAGACAGGAGGATCACTATGAGTCTGAACTGCATAGTGAGCCACTGCATCAAACAAATAAATTAAAAAATAAAAATAGTCAAAAAAAATAAAGTCAAGGACAGCAAAATGAGAGGTTTATAGGGACACTCAGCTACCCCAGAAGTCTCCAGCTTGTCCTAATCCTGTGATGACCTGGAGCCCAGGAAAGGTAAGAGTCCCACATGCCTGGTGCCTAAAAGAACCCCAAGGAGAAATCATCCTCTCATAACAACTAACATTAAGGGACCCTTTGACCCTAAAAGAAGAATGCACTTCTTTATCAATATTTCTAAAATTAATCTTTGAAGGAAGAACTCTGCTCCCAGAAGTCCTAGAACAGTCAGGCAGCGAGAGGGTTGCTAGATCTTTGGCTAGGTTAGGACAACAGCTTGATCCAGGTAGAAGTAGCTACAGAAGACACAACTTCCACCCTCAATGCCCCTTAAAGGTTTGTGGGCATCAGAGCTCTCGCAGAAGAACAGTACAGTTAGAAAAAGAGGAGTGAGTAACTCCCTCCCCTTTGTTCAGATGTAAATATCACACCACTCTAGTGATTATCCATCACTAACCCAAATACATTTCCTTAACCCCAAAACAGGGAAAATATATGAGCCATTCCCTTCTCTCTTGTCAACCATAAGCCAAACACACCCTCACGGTTATCTAGGCATTATCCTAAGAAGGCTTGCAGATTGCCACCATCCAGAAAGACAATGGGAGGTGCCTTGGGTCAGTTTTATCAGACCCTATAAATACCAGAAGCTGAGCTCTCCAGGCCCTTTTTTGCCTTGACCTTCATTTTCCCTTTCCCTTTTTCCTTGTTCCTGCTGCTATCCTGTGATCTTCAATAAATGTAGTTATTTAAGGCATACTATGAGGTACATTGAACAATTTTTTCCTTGATGTACAGTAAAATCTGCACTATCTTTTTTTTCCCAGTAACCTATAGCTATTCATCAGCCAGGAGGATTCCAGAGTGGTGACACCTGAACTGAGGTAAGGACCCACTAAATGCCAGCCCACCAGCTAATCCTTAAAAGCTCTTTGCCCTTTTCTCTGGGTGTGCCAGTGTGAACTTCTCTAACTAGAATGTGCCCCCTCTAATCACCTAAGATGGAGTTCTTCCCTGCCTTCCACCCTTCCCAATAAAGCTTCCCTTTCCTGTAAAGCTGTGCTTTAATTTTAATGTCCATTTCCACTAGAGCAAGAGATTCTTGTTAACTGGTGACAGAATCCTCCCACAAGTTAATCTCTCTAATCCTCAGTGTCTTTATCTATAAGTCAGGACTGATAATAAGAATGTTACATTAAAAAAAAAAAAACCAGTGGAACAGAGAATGACTACTTCAGAGCCTCAGCAAGTGATAAGGCAAGGTGAGCTGCTGTTAGTGTGAAGGTCTGTGGATGAAAGGAACTTTGAAAGCTATGAAGCCTTGTCTGTCAGTACAGTGTGAGATTAGTAAACTACTGTCACTGAGTTAAAGGGCTGCCTTCCCCACACGGGAAGACAAATAAGCTAGTTTTGTAAGAATTATTTTTATTCAAGGAGCAACAATCTTAGCCATGTAGAGGGCCTGCCACCTCAAAGCTCTGTCCTGGGGGCTCAGGAGCCCAAAGGGCTTTTATCAGAAACAAAAGGGAGGAGAAGGCTATGCAGTGTGAGTGTTTCTTCTTTCTTCTTGTCATTTAGGGTATGTGCCAAGTGTGTAGCGTGCAGAGTGTGTGTGCGGTTTTTGTGGTTGGGCTGTAGTCAATCGAGCCCAGGGACTTTGGGCTAAGTCCCCACCTTCCCACCACCCCCTCTTTTCTTTAAATTTTGAGACAAATTCTCGCCAAGTCACCAAGTTCCCTGAGTTGGATTCAACTTGCTGTTCTCCTGCCTGACCCTCCCTGAGTGCTGGGATTAAAGACATTTACCACCACAACAGGCTCTTTTATTTATTTCTTTTTTTCTGAAAAAGATATATTGTAATGATGCTTCTGGGCCAACTCTTTCATTTTCTTTTCACTCAGACATAATTACTTTCCTGTGGCAAGTTTATTCATATCCTTTGTGTTAGTTGAAAATGCATTAAGAGCTATTTACCATAGAACTAAAGACTAAGGAAGGGCATTAGAACAATCATCATGTATTCTAAGTTTTGTGAACCTTAAGGACACTTAATAGCTAACATCTTAACTATCTAAGCAGGTTTGTCTTCGGATTGTGAAGGGGACTAAGGAGGATAGAGGGCAGAACTCCAAAAGAGAGATCTTATTATGACACACAAGTCACAGCCCCAGGATGAATAATGACACCTATTACTAGTCATTGTGTCAAAATAATAGAACTACATATTACTAGAACTCACAACAGAGTTAAATATAGGCTTCTTTGTCTCCTGTCTGTTGAGCAGAGCTTTGAAAATCAGAGAGGAAAATGGCTTGTCTAAAGTCTGACATCTGCCATGTAATGAACCCAGGACCAAATGTAAAGTTTAGAGTTACTTCCGTATAGTCTATTATATTTCTCAAGGCAACAGTGATGATAATCTTAATTTTTATTCTCTATCTTTTTCACTGGGAACATGTACAGATCCATCAAGTGGTACATTTCTCCTGAATTTCATTCAATCTCAGACATTTTCCACGATATCAAGCTGTAGCTCATTGGCTTTGTGTGTTTTTAATGCAGTCATGTTATAATCTCTAATTGCTGGCAACTTTATAGGACTTAAGATACTCAACTATCCACAGGCAAAATGTGGAAAGTGGTGTAAATGAGTGTGTCATTGAGCAGAATCTCTCAGGAAGCCACTTGATGCTGTGCTGCGCTGGCCACATGGTCTCTTACAGTGACAAAAATGGTCATTAGGAAAATAGCCTGTTCTTAGGTTTTTTTTCTTCCTTTTATTTTTAAAATAAAGTCATTGACTGGGGCAGGAAAAAAGGCACAATATACTAAATATGCCTATTTTTATGAACAAAGGCAGAGATAGAAATGCAAGGAAGATTAAATCTTTTGAGTGTTACCCAGAAATTGGTATCAATCACTCTAAGCCAGGAGCAGGTGGGTTATTAGTAGCTTGCTTTAGGCAGGAAGGCTACTGGGCACCTGTTTAAGTATTAGAAACTTTCAGTGTTCCTGCCAAAATCAGGTCCCTAAAGAGTCATGTATTCATATTCCATAAAATTAGCATTTTATAGGCATCATGAGCTGGGTAGTAATAGAGTTCTAACTTTTAAAGAAATATGTAACATATCAGTCAGGGTTTTACCAGAGGAACAGATATAACACAAGATGTACAAATGTATAAGAAACTGTAAGACTGGCTTATGACGGTCGGCCTCAGAGTCAGATGTGAAAGCGTGCAGAGGGCGTCTGCACCCTGGAGACTGAAAGATTCAGTCCAAGGTCTGGAGCTCACTGAAGTGTTGCCTGCAAATCCCTCTCAGGAGGCCGATTGATCTGCAGCAGAAAGCCGATGAGTCTACGCCAGAAGGCTGAAGGATCCAAGGCACAGGTTGAAGTCTGTGTGAGAAGCCAGATGATGTCCAAATTGACTGTAAAGACTGGAGCTTCTCCAAGGAAATAGAACGCACTATCATTTCTTGATTCCTTTTTATATCCTTGAAGTGATGAGTTACTCTAGGGTGGGATGTACACACCCTAGGTTGGTGCCTCCACGACCTAGGGTTTGGAATTGCTGAGCTTAGTTAAACTTTTAACTTCTGAAGTTAACACAATCTGTCAACTACTACATATAGCCTAAGAGAATTTAATGGTTTTTAGTCATGAAAATAACTATTAAATTTTATTTCTGTCTCTTTTCCTTAATATATATATATATATATATATAATCTTTATTCTGAAAATAAGAACCATTTCCTACCTTACAAGAAAGAGAATGGGATATTCCAGATTTTTAAAGGTTTGTGTAGTATTATTATTTTGTTTAATTATTTAAAATGGTACTTGAAAACTCTGAAAAACACATTTACTTTAAAAATTTTATTAGGACATTTTTGATACACAATACATCACTTCCCATAGGGAACTGGTGTATGTATATAACATATCTTAATTTCTTTTATTCAACAACCTTTTTGATATTACTTAGATTATCTTAAAATTTAAATTCCATTTAACATTAACTCTGAACCAGTTACATAGTGAAACAGCATAGCAGTGAAAGAAAAAATTAATAATATTTAAAACAATGTTATGGCAAATATGTAATGGGTGATAAGTTCTAAGGATATCCAGAGATGTCTAGAGCTATGGATAACTCTTTTCTGTACCCTGCAGAATTGCCAGATGATGCTAGAGTTATCTATCCTTACATTTTCTATGCTCTGGTGTCTCCTTTAGATAAACATCCTTGGGATTTCAGATCAATGTTACATAAAATAAGTATTACTTGTACACAAGTACTGCCATACTGCATAACAAGGAAGTTACTTAGTGACTAGTAGGAGTGTAGCATTTATGGTATAGATGCACTGGACTATGCATTTGCATAGCAGGCTAGACCAGAACACTGCAAGACTTCATCACTCTACTCAGTGTAACATACAACTCAAAGCTTAAAACTTTTTTTATCTGTAGAACTTTCCATTTATTATTTTTGGAATGTAGTTGATTATAAGTAACTGAAATTGCAGAAAGTAAAAATGAAAAAGGGAGATCTACTATACATATGAACATATACATTCATATGTATATGTATTATTGTATACTCACATGTATCATCCATTTTTATCATTATCTTATTGCCCAGATGCTTCCTGACCAGCAGAAGGGTTGTCAATAATCTTATCAGTAGGCTCCTGATAAACTTATACTGTCAAATATTTGTGGAAAATTTACTTAACGCACCAACCCAACCAAACATTATAGCTTAGCAGCACAGTATACTGATAAGATGGGTTGATTCTCCTAATAATTTCTTGCTGGTCAGAAGTTGAAGTTGGCTGTTATTGCCTTACATCCTGCAAATACATCTTTATCACCTGTCACTACCCTGGGAAAAGAGCTAAATATAATACACACTTTCCATTGAATGTTTGTGTTTTTCATGCTGTCACAAAGTTGAAAAATTTTAGTCTACCACTAGGAGTTTGGAACCAGCAGCACGTTTGTGTGTATGCCTAGGGTGTGTAGGATACAGTGTTAATTGCTAACTATTCTTCATCAGGACCATGGCGAATGTCTTATTTGGCAGTCTCTAGTACTTATCCCTCCTGGATTTTACTTGGAGAAATTTAATCTCTTACTACCATGATTCTGTATCCAAACTACATGTTCTTTGCTCGTGTGTAACACTTGGATGAAAGGTGGTCCTTTACTTCTAATAAAAATACTTTTATAAGTTAAGCAACTTTGTGGTCTCTGAAAATATTCTTAACCACTGTGAAGACAATATGCAATGTATTAATTACTGAAACTGTTCTACTAATCAGTTTTAAAACTGTCTCATTGCTATTTGTTTCTTAATAAAAGTTAAAAAAAGAAAATATTATTCTCTGTTTAAATTAAATTTCAGACTTTCATTTTAGTCCAGTAATTGTACTAGATTCTGCTTTTTGTTTTTAGTGGAATATTCCATTTTTTGTTTTCAGCTTCTAATCTTGTCACCACTCATATCATTTATGACTGAAAGGAGTGGTATGAGTGGAGTAGTGTATCACATAATGGTGTGCATCCCATACTAATACTGTTTCTGTAGACTGGAAATGCATCTATTCTGCCACTGATTATCTCCCTGGTGCACTACCCTCTTGGCAGGATTCACTGGACTGCTCTGGGAACCATTGTTAGCATCATTACTCTTGTGATATGTCTTTTGATGTAATGGTAAAGAAAAGCACTTTTGAGTTTTGATTGCTTCTATAATCTAGGGAGACATTTATCTGCCTTTAATAATCCCAGTTGTCTGCATTTTTGCTTCCTAAAGCACAGTGACCTTGTGTAAATAAACCCACCATGTTTCAAATTATGAACTTCACATGCTTTGCCTTCTGTATTTGTAGAACTACATCTCAATCACGCACCCCGTGGAAGGGAGCATTGAGCTGCCAGTGCCAGGTTAAGTCATGGGTACTTTATATTTAAACTTAAAAGGTCCCCAAAATCTTGTGTGTTTGGGAGGGTATTGGATCATGGGGCTGCTATGCTCACCAGTAGTTTATGATGCCTTGATGAGTTAGTTCATAGCTCACTGCAGGTCCAGGTTGGAGCCTGCTCAGGAGAGGAAGGCCACCACAGCGAGAACAGGACAATGGTGCTCTTGTCCCTGATCCTCTCAAGCAACTTCCTCTTCCATGGCTTTCAACCCTGCTGTTTTCTGCCTCACTGACCATGTGACCATGGACCAAAAGCACTGAAACTGTGACTCAAATAAACTTCCCCTTCTTTAAGATTTGGTGTCTGGTACTTTTATCTCCATGGGAAGTTGACTAATACAGTTACTTGAACAGTTTGGACAAGGACTTTAAATTTCTGATTTTAAACTTGGTACTGAAACTCAAATTAATTTTAAAGTCCACATTCACATTTCCATTCCATTCATTTCTTTTCACTTTGTGTGGTTTATACTGTCATATTCTGAGTGTAGTTTTATGATCAAGCTGATAATATATCCCTTAGTATTCACTTTACTTTATTTTCATTTTTAATTTTATAATAAAAATATTTAAATATTCAGTAATTTTATCCTGAGTGTCTGTTCAAAATTTTAAAAAAAATCTTGCCATGTCCCTGTAGTAGATAGCTAACTGATGGTAAACAGCTTACACCCAGCTGAATTGAACTAGAGTGATACTGTGTGTGGAAGGCCCCACCTGAGGATTGTTGCCAGTAGCATAAAAGGCAGGACAGGAGAAGCTATCAAAATACTGTTTGGGGTGCCATTTGGAGAAGCTGTTGGAGCTGCTGGAAACCATTGGTTCTCCTGGGCTTTTTGGCTGGGTGAGCCTGTCATGCTGACTTTCCCAACAAACTTGGCTGTTCTTGTCAGAGGAGGAACTTGGGACCTCGTTGTTGCTGATAATGGTTCATTTTAATAGAGATCTGGTGCTCATGTTGAGCATCACGTCCTGCCTCTGGAGGGGAAGCTGGTGCACTATTCAGCCTTGTGGAGAAGCTTGTCTCATTAGCTTTCCTAATGGAAACCCAGCTTTCCTCATCACTGGAGGATCTTGAAACCTCACTGTGGCTGGCGACGGCTGTAGTACCTTTGCTGGAGCCCTGATGCTTACATTAGCATTGCTTCCTGCCTCCAGTTCAGATCCCTCAGCCACAGATCTTCATCTTACTGGCATAGATGTTCTAGCTTCCACCTTTGGGCCTTTTCGGCACAGATCTATGAAGTGGGTCTACATGAGACATTGTCATGGCTGTAGGCCTCCAGTTGGACTTGTAGGGGGCATTGTTATGAGCTCTAGGTTTTCAGCTGAACTCATGTGGAATATTAGGATCCAGGCCCTCAGCTGGATTCTTTGGTCTCTAGTGTGTGGCCAGATTTTCTGTACTTCTTGAGTATGATTCTTTGGGTGATTCCTTATAAACTAATAATATAAAATGTGTCCTGTATTATATTATTGACCCTTCAAAAACTCCAAACCATGACAGTACCATCCAATGAACACTGCAAGCAATACTCCATGATTTCAATGGCAAAATATCTATGTATTTAAAGATATATCCACTGAAGCAGTGAAACTCACCTCCAAGGATGTAGACAGCTGTCTCACAGACAAATTGTACAATGGCAGGGATTTTCAATAGTCCTTCCTCTTGGTACCACATCTGTATGTAATTTATATATGCATGAATTTATCTTGTCAAAATAAAACAAACCAACACCTACACCCACTCATTCTATATGTCCAGCTTCCCTTCATGTAACTCACCACCTGTTGCTTTCCTTTTGATCTTCTGTGTGTTATGCAGCCAAGAAATCCCAAAAGCCTCTTTTAGCTCTCTTCAACTCATAATCTGTGGATTTGTACCTAAAATGGATAATCCCATATGTTTTATTTACAAAATCCTTCTCATGGCTTCATTCACTAACTAAATCTAACTTCCTTGGAAGAAATTAGCAAAAGGAGACTAGCTCTTCAATTTATTATTATCAGAACACAGACAGTTGTATTCATTTATTATTTAGTCTTTCATCTTTGTGTCATTCATCTTACATTTATTTATTTATGTGTGTGTTTGTTTTTACTTTTTGAGGAAGGGCCTTTCTATGCAGTGCAGGCTAAACTTGAACTCACTGTGAATCTCAGATTGGTTTTGAATTCACACAGTGCTGCGATTAAAGTTGTGCTGTGCTGCCATGTCCAGCTGAGCAGGCTTTCTTACCTGATGGTGAAGCTAGTTATGGAGCAGAAGGACTGGAGGTCATGCAGTCAAGGGAGGGGGAAAAATAAGGACACAGAAAACAAAAACCTCTGCAATGAAAGCTTTGAAAATCTAGCTAGGCAGTCTTTTAAGAAATTCTGTATGCTTTAGGGTCAAAATATATCATCTTGTTTACCTTCCAGACCCCTTGGTGTCCCTAGCATTGTGCCCAGATGTACTTTTGTCTCCCCTTCACTCTCAATGGTCTGTTCTTAACACAACAAAATATTTGTTCCTGACCAGCCCATAGTCCTGCATGCCCCTTCTACTGTAAAACAATCACATAGTATTTCCTGGCCACACCCCTGCCCTTCTCCACTTTCCACTTCTTCTAGAAGTAATAATTGCCATTAAAGCATGACAATAATCCATGCCATACAGGATGCCTGGAAGCTGGAAGTGGTCCTGTTCCTCTCCCCAGAAGCCTAAATGCAGAGCTCATAACTGGATTCCTCGGTGTCATCCATGACGTTAGCCTCACCTTCCCACCCAGTCATCACATTTTGTGATTTGGACTAAGACAAATAAAAAGCATGAAAATCCATGTTGCATCTTTGGCAGCAGGTCTAAGGTAGAGAGGGAGCAGGAGAGCCTGCTTTTTCCTTTATCTCTGGTTCACCAAAAGCCATCCCAGTTCGCCAACTCTTCCATCACATTAGTGAAGCAGTAGACAGAGATGCAAACCTACTCATACACATGCATACTTAGATGTAAGAAACATGATACAGAGGTAGATACACATGTAGGAGCGAGCAGTGATATCTTGGTTCACGAACAGTGCTGTTGATGAGCAATTCAGTTCACAAACAGGAGCCATCAGTAAAGTTTTGCTTCAGCTCACAAACTCTGCGTTGAGTGATGAACATAACCACAGCCATCTTCTCTAGAATCAAGGAATAAATTAAGTCTGTGAACTAAGGTGCCACTGTACATGCATGAAGATAACAAATAGGCAAAACTAGTTTACCACAGTGAATCAGTTTATTTATTCGTTCATTTATTTTTTAGACAAGGTGCTCCCAAGTCATTAAGTTACCCATGCTGTGCTTGAATGCATTCACTTACATCAGCCTCCTAGAGTGCTGGGATTAAAGGTGTGCAGTACTATGCCTGGATGATTACATTCTTTAAAATAACAGATGAAAATTTCCTTCCTGTAAAGTCTTTCCATCAGTCCATGTGAGGTTTATGGGATGGCATGATATATGATAACTTCTGGTCTTGATGGCAGTCATTTGGAGATCGGAAAGTATATCCAATATCTCCTGAGAGTCAACTACACCAGATATTCTAGTTTTATCTTTGATTTTACAAGTGGCTGGACACTTTTATATACATGAAGTCCTTGCCATTCTCAGAAGCCTTTCAATGCTCTTGCTTTTGTGCTAGTTCACCTCCATGCATGTCTAAGATTTAATCAAGACTGATTCATAGGATCATACACATTATTTTTGTGTTGTTCACTTCGATAGAATAATGAAAAGTGGAAACTGGGAGATAATGTCAGAAATAGATGTGTGTGCTTTTCTCCAAATGGACTCATATTTCTAATCTAATTCATTTATTACGCTGGAGTATAGGGAGGTAGAAAAATAAAATTCCAACAGTTGGCAAAAAATGATGCTATCTCAAAGTAGAGATCGTTTGTTTTAGCAATATACGATAGGAAAGGAAGCCACCACAACTGATGTGAACTGGGTCACAAAGTGCACTTTCTATTATGCTTTACATTACTGGTACTCTGCTTAAAGTAATAATAAGTTTATGAATTTAGACTTTAGTAAAATTAGAGTAGTGTGGGTCATAAAGTCAGGTAAGATTGAGTTGGAATCGCTTTACAACAGCATCTCTGACAGTGCATCTACAGTGTAATTAATCAATGACACTGATTTTTAAGTAAATCTCATACCAGCTGTGGGATCATGGGAGATTCTACTCTATCTGATAGAATTTTTGTAGTACTGATTTTCTCAAGGCTTACATGTGCTTGTTTTGAATTTATAGTCATAAAAATAAAGTTACTGCTTAATATTTAAAAAAATTACACTAAAATCTTTTCCTTCGTTTTGATCCTGCCCATCCCACCATTCTTGACACTTTCTGCAGCTGCTCTGAAGTCCTCTGTCTTTAGGGTCTTTGTCTTTCTGTCCTCTCTGCCTGGAAGTCTTGAGTGGATTGAGCACATCTCCCTTTCATACTCATTGTGACTTTGAGGCATCAGAAATCGTACAGTGCCAGATCTGATGAGAAAGTGGATGAGAACCCAGCATTTTATTTTTATTTTTTAAGTGGCCTTAAATATTGATTACTAAAAGATAAACAAAACTTAAGACTAAATGTTTTTATTTATTTATTTATTGCTGTACCTGGATTGAACCAGGGACCTGGAGCTTTGCAGGCAGTTGCTTCTTCCTGCTCAACTATCTCCCCAGTACTATTATTTATTTATTTACTTGCTTGCTTACTCACTTATTTATTTTAGAGAATGGAAGGTTGCTTTAGCTCTTAGTTTGTGGAGGTTCCAGTTCATTCTTTGCTGGCTCCAGGGCAGAGTGACATGTAGAAGAGGGCAGAAGTTCATGGCAACCCTACACAGCAAAGTTAACAAGAGTGAAAAGGGAAGTACAGTGGCCCCGAATATTTAAATTGAAAAGGTAAAATGTATGTTGTTCTTTAATCAGCCTGAAATTCCTCTCCCTTTCTTTCAGCACACAGTGTCATTTGTCTGTAGATTTTTAAATTTAACTGCTAAAGAAAATTAAAAATCTAAACAGTCCAGTGTCTTTTATTTATCCCATATATCTGATGAAATTCAAATAGACATATGAGCTATAAATTATATCAATATATGAATATATCATTATGTTTTGTATGTATATACAAAATTTCACAAATGTCTAAAATTTAAAATTTTGTACAGAACTTCCAGAATGTGGTTAAAGGGCTTTTTCTTTGCAAGGAATTTGTAGCATTTTGATTCACCCTCCATTATCATTAAAGAAATTAACAAGAAAGCAACATCCATAGGCATGTTAAAGAGCTGTGTTGTCCAAGTGAGGGAAAGATTCTACTACAAGATCACTCCGTGTCATTTGGTGAAGAGATAAAATATAACAAACATGATGAATGAGGAGATGATAAAAATAATCTATGATATTGTAAGCATATTGTGTCTTAAAAGCAAATTTCTATAACTAAAGAAGGAATGTTTCCTGTTTCTTTGGCACTGGTCACATTTTTAAGGAGTTTTATACAGAAACTACATAATTAATCTGATTAGAGTCTGGAGATTGTTGGAGTGACAAATGTCTGGGTCAGAGCTTTATGATATGAATTATCTGCCAAATTCAGCTCCTTAACTAAAGATATCCTCAGACAGGTAAGTTAATGATGATGGAACTTTATTTCCTCAGAGATAACATATACTTACCAGTGTAACACCCAGTTTAAGTTTACTTAAAGAATCTGATGGATTTAAATAAATTCACTTATACAATATCATACCTCTGTGTTAATTAAAGTGGAGTATTTAATAAATGAACTCTTAAGAGAACTTATTTGTATGGAATAATATTAGATTTTTGTCTCATATCATTAACAGAAATAAATTTAAGTAGAGTTAAAGTAACTTAGAAAAATCCAGAACTTTATTTTTTTTCTGGGCAACATGAAATAATAGGGAATTGATTTAAACACACACATCCACACACAAAGAAAATTATGAGAGATGATTATTTTCAGGACACTGGACAATAGTTGACATGAGACATTGATCTTTGATGTATGGAAAGCAATTAGAGCTCATGCTCTGAATTTGTGGGCCTGCAACAGAGTCAAGTCCATCAGAGTGCTACCTTCCTGTAATCCCAGCACTCTGCAAGGTTGGGCTGGGATGATCACATACACGACAGTCTGGGCAATGCAGCAACTTCCCAATACCTAGCTTTAAAATAAATTTGAAAAAGAGTAGAGGAGGCCCCTCTGCATAAATCCTGGATTTCAGCCCTTCCACCAAAAAAACTCGAGTTACAGGCAAGAGGATCCCAAGCATAGTTTAAAAAATTCTTAGAATGAATGAAATGTAGCTTTGAGTCCAGAAAGACCCAAAAACTTAAGCTTCAATGCCAAGGAAGAGAGAACTACACACATAGAGAATGCCAAAGAGGTTTCATGACTCACTCAGCTGTGGAGAATCTGAGGAAAGAAAATTAAAACAAGAGATAGCATGTCCCTGGCACATTTGAGATCATAGAAGCAGTAATCAATAGCCAAAAGGTAGAAGTGACTGAAATGCTCACCAACAACTCAATGGTGCGAACTAAATGTTTTCTACTCTTAAATGGAGTATTACTCATCCTTTAAAAAGACAGGAATTCTGACTATACAAGACCAGTTGGCTTTAAAAACATTAGGCTAAGTAAAATAAGCCAATCACAAAAGGATATGTGATGTGAGTTATCCTTGAATTAATATGATTTCACTTATATAAGACACCTACAGTGCTCTCATTTATAGAGATGGAAGCTAGAATGGTGGCTTTTGCAGATGGTGTGAAGAAGAAATGAGGAGTTGGTTCACTTGGGAAATATTTTTTAAGTGAATATGGACGAGGTTATGGCACTTGATAAGACAGATCTATACTTTTGTTTTTGTTTTTTTTTAAATGTTTTTCCATAATTTTATTGAGAAACAAATAGCAATAAGACAGTTTCAAACCAAATTGGTAGGACAGTTTCAATAATTAACACATTGCATACATTCTTCC
>NW_004524727.1:3585955-3601855 GCF_000260255.1 Octodon degus
GCCCGAGGGGCTGGGAGAGGGTCCGGCCCATGCTGCGCCTGGGCTGGGACTGGTCCCTCCAGCGCAGGGTAGCAGGAAACTCTCCGCACACTCACCGGACCTGGGCTAGGACTGGTCTAGATCTACACTTTTGAAAATGGCATGGATGGTAAATTTTATGCTATGCATAATTTACCTCAGAAAAACAAAACAGAAAAGTAAGCAAGGTATCATAAGAATCCGGAAGAGAAGGTGCATTCGTGAATATTTTTACGAGAAAGATAAATTGATATAATGCATATCCACCAATCAAGGTATACACAAAGTCAAACAAACAAAATATATTTGAAAGTTGATAGCACGATGGTTGAGTGAAAAGAGAAAACAAACTGATGACACAGAATATTCAACATTTCTATCATTGAGAAATGAGAAAAATGATGAAATCTCCTCAATACTGTAATGAACATCAGTGAAAGCTGAATATCTGACATCAAACTTAATGGAACAGCATTAACTGTTGCTATAATATCAGAAACAGAAGTATAGCTACTCTGCCAATTCTATACAATATGTATTAGAGCTTCCAGCCAGTGTGATAAAAAGAAAAATAGTACATCCATACTGAAAAATAAGAAAGAAAACCTTCAGTCCAAGATGTTATAATCACATATGTGTAAAATTCATCATAATGTATAAGAAACCCTTTTAGATATTATCAGTGTGTTTAACAAGGTAGAAAAATGAAAATAAACACACAAAAGTGAGTTGTGTTTCTAAATATTAGCAATGACAGTGGAATATATAATTTTAAAAGCTATGTATTTTGTTACATCAATGTGAAATATTTTGGCATAAATATGTTTGTGAAAATTACAAAATAATGACTAATACTTAGAAGTCTAAATACTGCCAAGATGTCTTTTCCGTAGTAAATTTATAGACTCAGTCCAATCCCAATTGATATCTAGACAGACAATGTGTAGAACTTGACAATATGATTCTAAAATTAAAATAGAAATACAAAAGATCTAGGAGAGCTAAAACAGCAGTGAGGCAGGAATAAAGTTGAGGTCTAACACAATTAATAGCATCAAGTTGTACTACTTTATCAATGCAAAGACACGGAAGTACTTCATGATTTCTTTAGTCACTTTTCTCTTATTGCTGGGACAAAACAGCCCACACCAGAGTTTAAAGGAGTAGAGGTTGATTTTGCTTACCATTTGTGGAGGTTTCATTCTGTACTCCGTTGGTTCCATGGGAAGGTAGCATAGCTTGAGGGGCAACCGTTCATGATGGCAGAAGATACAAAAGCAACCAGAGCAAAAGAAGGAATGCTCTTCTTTCCTCCCTTATTTTGTATTTCAGGATGCCCACCCTGGGAGGGTGTAGCATTCACAACCCCAATCTCAGTACTAGACAATGAGCCAATCACAAACTTTAGGTTTAGTTATCTCTGAAAATCCTGTTCCCCATGACCTCATATGGCTTTGGGGGAACATCCAGACAAAAACCATAACATTCTACATTTCACCCTCCAAAGACTCATGCACATCCCTTACACAAAAAGCATTTAGTCCATTTTTCTAAGAGTTTCCAAAGTCCTATTCGACATTGCTGAAAAATCAAAGTCCTAAATATCTTCCAAAATGTAAGGCAAACTCTTAACTGTGAGCTTTGTACAAATGAAATGTTAAATAATTCCAACATTCAATGATACAAGGTGAACATTTCCATTCTAAAAGGGACAATGAAGGAGATACAAAGTATTGGAATCAGAGAAGGTATAAGATTCAGCAAGATAAACCTTAACTCCTGTAGTTCCACATGCCACGTTCAACACAACCTGTGACAGATTGTGAGCTCCAGTGGTGAGCTTGGGCAATCATCCCTACAATGCTCTTGGAGACTGTAGCTCCCACAGCTTCTTTCTTAGGCCTGATTTACTCCCTCTTTACAGATTTCTTTAGACAACCAATGTTCTGGGCTTTTTCAAACTTGTGGTTTCTCCACTGTACCTTTGGCTTCACCCTCACAGCTTCGTATATTGTCCTCTCATAGGCACAGTGTCTGGCTTCTCAGGCCTTCTGAAATTGAGGTGAAATCCTTCTTAACCCCGTAATTCTTGCATTCTGTACATACCTAAAACCAGAACCACATGCATGAGGCCAAAACCTGTTGCCAGTTGGAGCAATAGTCAGACTTTACTTTCTCTTGGATGTAAGAGTTGAGTGTTTGGACTGCTGAGCACTCTATGCCTGATTCTGAGGAATAAATTCTCTATGTTGCCACCCATCTGGAGTTTGTTGCTCAGTGGCTTTCACCTCAAAGCAAAATCTTTCACTTTCAGTTTGAGGCTGCAAAGGGTAGAGACTTCCTGCTTCTTGTGATGCCCTCTGGCCATCTATTGAATTATTTTTTCCTTCTCAGCAATCAAAATCTTCTCTCCTCTATCTTTGTGATCTATAGCTTTACTAGAACTTTCTTTTTGGCTCAAATCACAAGATTTTAAATCATTCTGCTGGACTTTGTGTTCTTGATTCACAACATAAATTTGGCTAAATCCCCCCCAACAATAGTCATTCCACAGCCTTAACATTAGACTGCCTTGAAATTTCTTCTGCAAGTTTAACTAGACTTTTGCATTTAATCTCAATCTTATGCTAGGTCTCATGACAAAAATTAAATTCAGACAAGCTATTTGATAAGCCATAACACCCAGTGCAGCCCATTTCAACAGAAAATTTGAGCCTGGTCTTCACTTATTTTCTGGTGTGCTGGTCTTTTGAGTTCTATCCAGAATCTCCCACACAGAACTACCTAAAATGCTGTACTCTACACTTACAGTGGACATCCCCAAATTTTTCCAAATTTTTCTCACAAACCATTTTGGGAAGCTCTTTGTCTTAGTTATTCTTCTTTTATTGCTTGGACAAATACCTAACACCAAAAATGAAAGAAGGAAAGGTTTATTTAGCTCACAGTTACTGGAGGTTTTAGAACCCACTCAGCTGACTCCATGGCAGAGTGGCACATGGCAGAGTGCAACCTTTCATAGTGGCATCGAAGAGCAAGAGAGCAAAATGGAGGAGTAGCAGCAGCTCAAGCAGCTGGCTTCTCTTTTCTCCTCACACTGAAACACAAATTACCTGCCCAGGGCAGACGCAGCATTCACACCCACAAAAATCATTCACAAACTCCAGAAGCTGCCCCGTGACTGCATGAGGTTTTGGGGGGACAATTAGACACAAACCATAACACCCTTGAGCCACGTGTTCATGTCGTCACAGCCAGAGCCCGACTTCTGGTATGAAATTCTATATTTTTTTACTCTGATTCTAGGACAAGCTACTTGACACCAAATTAAAGAGGGATAAATTTATGTATCTCACAGTTTATAAAGGCTTCAGTCCATAATCATCTGCCTCCAAGGTTGAGTGGCATGGCAAAGGGGAAACACTTCACAGCAGTGGTAGACAATAAATGCAACAAGAACAAAAGGGGAAAAAGCCCCTTTTGCTCCCTTACATTGTATGTAAGCTACCCACGTTGGGGCAGGTGTAGCACTCAGACCACCAATCCCAGTACAAGAGGATGAACAAATCTCAAACTTTATATTCAGTAGCCTCTGAAAAGCTTGACCTCCATGACCTCATGAGGCTTTGGGTTGATATCCAGACACAAACCATAACAATGATAGTGCAACACATAATTGATCAACTGATGCAACTGTAGAATTTAAAGAGAATATGGTGCTCAACAAATTAGCTATGCATTTATAATAATTTCAACCAATGCAGCTCAATTAGTACAGAATAGAACATGGTCCTAAATTTAAAGTCTGCAAGTGAAAATATTCCTGAAAAAAGATAAGAAACAGATAAGAAAAGACTTGGTTACCTTGAATTAAATTAATATTTCTTACTTATTAAAATATGGTCCATAAAAGTAAAACTATACATACATACTATGTGTTTGTGCAATAGTATATGTAGTCATATATATGTAGTATATAGTGTATGTTCTCTATATTATTATGAACATGTATATATACTATGAATATATTATATATGGATATATAGAGATAATATATTTATAATATATGTGTATTTGGGAAGTTCTGTATAGAATAAAAGTTTTAAAAATTGAGGAGATAAATATATGCATCTATGATGTGTATAAAAGTCTTCAAATATGTATTGTGTGAGCCACTTCCCCTGTAGTGGATTTCCTGACATAAGATTCAACTGATAGAGGAAGCACCTTTAAAGGCAATCAGCCCTGACCAAGGAGCATGAAAATAGCTTCCCTTGTAATGAGTAAGGAAACCTGGAGAGGGCTAAGCTCACCTGAGCTCTATGAGATGGACAGTTGAGGGCTTACTATGTCTCTATAGACAAAATATGGTGGATCCCCGTAAAAGGAATCTAAAATTAATGTAGTATATTTGATATGGGTTTTACCTGTATAATTACCTGGGATTTGGCATCTTCTAGGAAATAACAAATTATCTGAGAGATTAGACCATGTATAGTTAAAACATGAACATTTGAGCTAACAGGTAAATCTATAAACTTTTGAAGAATAGCAATTGTAATCCAACTGGTTTTTAGACCTTTATTTATGGAGTCTGATAGTTTGTTATTAGTCCCTCTAGCTTTAGTTAAGAGTGGTCACACCTGTATTAACTATGAGCATGAAATACTTGAGTTGTATTGGAAATCAAACAGATGAACTTATATACTTCTCATGAAATATATAGCATTCAGACAGATTAAACCAATGTCCCATTTAATGTTTTAGATATGACCCTGGGTGTCAAGAGAAATGTGGAGGGCTTTTGTTATTTAACACTGTGGCTCTGAATTTTACGTCACAAAAACAAGACATCTCTATCTATATGCCCAAAGCGATTTGACATTGTGTAGTCAGTGTGTTTAGAACTTTTTTTTACACTGACAAGATTTTATCTGTTCTTGGGGATCTGTTTTAACTAGTGAAATACATGAACAACAATATATATTACATTTGTAAAACATCACTCTCAGTATCATTTTGTTTAGTAAGCAATCTGAATATATATTGCAGAATCTCAATTACATCTAAATCAAGATGTCTTCTAAAGTCTGTTTCTATTAAAATAAGATGACTGGAGGGAAGGTCAGGGTTTGAGGAGGACAAAGGGCACTGGACCCCAGATATTGGACACAAGGTGCAGAAGTTAAAAAGTTTGTAAGAATAAATTTGTCTAAGTTGAGGTGTTTTATAATAGAAAGGTTACACAATGGATTTATAGATACAAAATGAGAATAGTGATGCTAGCAGCCTACAGGAATGAAGGTCATTCAGGAAATAGGGAAAAAGGTAGTACGGCACGGGATCCAGACAGAAAAGGGACACTACAAGCAAAAATGTCCAAAGTTGCTACAGAAGGAAAAAAAAAAGGTGGTCATGGGTCTTCCCACCTCAGCCTCAGGGTACCCTTGTTAACTTCCAATACAAAGAAAAGGCCTGCTGAATTTTTAATAGATGCTCATGCAGCTGTCAGAAGTTGCCCAGCCAGTGGCCCCACTTACAAACTGAAGAGTGCTGAAGTGCTTTCCATAGGTCCTATAATTCATGTGCCCCAGTAATAAGAATTGGGCCAGCTTATTTGATATAATATTCCATGATCATACAAGGTAAAAAGGGAGTAAACCTCACATTTAAGAGATATTTTCTAGTGAACCCACAAAAAGTTCTAACTAGTGTTTTCATAATTAAAAATTTTAAAAACTTACTACTTTTTTGATTAGTTTATTTTTTATTAATTTTATTGAAATAGAAATAGAAATAGAAACTGAAATAGCAAATAGAAATCATTAGAGATTATGAAAAAATGCTGCTCTTTCTAAATGAATTAGTAGGAGAGTTTCAATAATTAATACATTGCATATTGTTGTCTTTGTAGTGGTTATTCAAAGTGCAAGATGCAGATCCCCCGAGGAAAATTTCCAGTAGGAGAATAGCTGGTTTGAATGCGATTTCCAGTCCTAGTTTTTGAAGGAGTCTTCAAACTGATTTCCATAATGGTTGCCAGTCTACATTCCCACCAGGGGTAGAGAAGACTTCCTTTTCCCCACAGCCTCTCCAACATTTGTTGTTGGGTGATTTCTTTATGATAGCCATTCTTTCTGGGGTGAGATAATATCTCAGTGTTGTTTCAGTTTGCATTTAACAGATGGCTAGTGATATGCAGGATTTTTTCATATATTTATTTGCTTCTTTAATTTCGTCCTCTGAGAAGTGTGTGTTCATCTCGGTTGTCCATTTCTGGATTGGGTCTTAAATTTTGGGACCCTAATGTTTTATAGTTCTTTATGAATTCCAGAGAGCAGACCTTTGTCACAGTGCTTATTTGTCAAGATTTTTTCCAAATTTGTGCATTGTCTTTTCATTTTGTTGGTAATTTCTTTTGATGTGCAAAAAATTCTCAATAAGAAGAGACCCCTGTTGTCAATTCTTTCAAGTGTTACCCATAGGATTTGATTTTTGTTCATGAACTCTTTGCCTACCCCTACGTCTTCAAGAGTTCCTCCTATTTTCAATTCCAGGAGATGTATTTAAATGTTTCTGTTTTAATATTTAAATTTTTAATCCATTTTGACTTCAGCTTAGTGTATGGTGATAGACCCGGAGAATCTTAAAATATCTCACATCATAGTGATATATGTGTACTTATACTTATAGCAGCACAATTTGTGATAACCAAATCTTGGAAACAACCAAGATGGCCATCACCTGATGAATGGATGAAAAAGTTGTGGTATTTTTATACAATGGAGTATTATTCAACTATAAAGAATGATAAACTTGAAGCCTTCATATTTAAGTGGATGCCACTTGAAAATATACTCATAAGTTAAATAAACCAGATCCACATGTGTAAATATCATATAGTCTCCCTAGTACAAGAAATCAAAAGAAGAAATAAAAATAGAAAGGTATAATACAACTAAAAGGAAAACAAGAACTTGCAGATTAGACAATGAAGAGAGAGTAAGGAAAAAGCTAGGAAACATGACAGGGGCAAAGTCATACATTTATATGTACAAGATGGGTAAGGATCCTGAGAATCTTCAGAAGGTTTTTGAAGCCAGAAGTTGACTGGTAGGATTCTCATCCTCACTAAGTATATATGCTGATACCTGTGAACTAATCAACTGCACTGAAGATAGCAGTGTAATAGTAGGGTTATGCTCGGAGTGCCTATCATTCTGGGCTTCTGAATACATGCTAGCTTTTCATAACACACTGGTTTCTGGGGTGATGTTTTTCAGGTGGATGTTTGTTTAAAAAGGAAGGGTGTAGTCAATTAAGGCAGGAGACAGGAAAAAGAGTGTTGCAGGACTGTCCTACTACAATGCTGTATATGGATAGATTTCTAAATTTCTGAGTAAGAATATGCAATTGTATATTCCTATTTTTAAAATATATTTAGTTTTCTTATTTTTTCTTCATATTGTGTAGGGACTTGAAATTTAACATATCAATACTTGATGGAAAATAACTGTTCCATATTATGCCTAAGATGTTTGATTGACAGATAGCGAGGTTAAGCCCAACAGCCTAAGTTGTAAGTTAATAACAATAAGCTTCTCTTCTGAAGGGTTAACAACATAAGTTGGCAGACCAAAACTTATTGAAAAAGGAGGGCTGCAAGGAAAACCAACATTTTGGCCCTAGCCTTTCAATTTTGGTGAGGACTCAGCACATAAGAAAATTTTTACTGTAACATTATGTTACTCAGTTGTGTCCCAGATTTTCTAATCAAGGAGATTATAGGATCACAGAGGAAAGTGATTGATGATGTAGTGTGCCTAAGGAGAGTCACATGGAGAGAAAACATTCTCTCAGGCTTTCACAGAGTGTAAATTGGTCTACCAATGGATGTGACATATCCACATGGCTGACACTGACGAAGGATCTACAGACTGGTTCAGGGTTTCATGATAAGTACGGAGGGGATTCGACTGACCTCATCAGATACAAAAGTTACATTTCTTGTTGTATAGGTCTTGCTTTATCTTAGTCTTAACCATCCAACAGAAAAACATAAAAATGAAGTATAATAAGTAAAGCCATATTAATGTGCTGAGCTGTAAAAGGCTCAAGTGAACAACTTCTGACCCTGCCAGTCTTATGGAAAACCCACTAATATTATGGAATACTGGACTATTTTGGAATATTTTGCTGAATTCACACACCTATAATATTTAAATGACAAAACTAAACAAAAAAGGGATACAAATGAACAACCAAATATTCAAAATAGTTAGGATATACAGCTGCATTCTCCTAATTCAATGAATAGAAAGATTTGCTCTAATAGTGTTTGCAAACAGGATATTCTGTCTGCTTCTTATACAATGAATAACCACTAAGACAACAATATGCAGAATGTTAATTATTGAAAGTGTTCTACAAGTCAGATTAGAAACTGTCTCATTGCTATTTGTTTCTCATTAAAATTATAGGAAAAAAGTGCGAGATGCAGACATGATATCCTATCCAAACAAAATTAGCACGTTTTTCTTCACACTGAATTAAAAGAAAGTAGCTGTATATCTCTCCTAACTATATTGTATATACAGATAAAAATGGTCCTTCATTGTATCCCCTTCTTTTGTTTAGTTTTGTCAGAGATGGATTTTCCATTACTACTTAAATATGGTAGGTGCATGAATTCAGAAAAATAATCCAACATAGTCCAATAGTCTATAATATTAGTGAGTTTTCTGTAGGACTGGCAATGTCAGAAGTTGTTGACTTTTACAGCTCAGCATATTAATATGGCTTTAGTTTTTATATTTCATTCTTATATTTTTCTGCTGGATCCTTGAGACCAAGATAAAGCAAGACCTATTTAACAAAAAATGTAACTTTTGTATTGGACAAGGTCAGTCAACTCCCTTCAGGATTTATCCTGAAACCTTGTACCACATTTTGTACATACTTTGTCAGTGTCAGCCATGTAGATGAGTCATGGCCATTGTTTGAGTAATTTTCTCTGTGAAAGCCTAAGAGAATGTTTTTCTCTCCATGGGACCCTCCTTGTGCACATTCTACATCATAGATCACTTTCCTCCTTGATCAGAAAAATAAATAAATAAATAAATAAATAAATATATAAATAAGTAGTTATTACATTTCAAATCCTTCTAATAATGTCTCAATAGTTGTTCAAAATATTAGATATCTAATGAATGGTATATAAATGCTGTGGTCTCCTGTACCCTATCTTTATCATTTTTTATGGGAAGTCATTACTGTCTACTTGGTGAAAATCATTTTTGACTGTTCATAATTATCATGCTGATATATTATTTGGCCCGTATATGTTTAATTTTTTCATTGGCTTTGTCTCCTCCAACTGAAAGCTATTCTGTCTGCCAGAGATAAAAATCCCTGTTGTCTATTGAGGGCCTGTAGGTAGAACTTTTGAAGGGTATCTCTGACTCCCAGGCAGCAACTACAACCCCTTTTAGCCCAACGAAGCCAGAGTTGTCATCACCCATCTTTTTCAGAGGGGGGTAATGCTGTAAGCAGCTGAATTAGGTAGAAATATTAAGGGCAATTCAAACATGGCCAAACCCTCAAGGAAACAATATGGAAGACAAGGTGACCTTGCAACTTGGAAGAGACAGACAATCACTGTTGGGCCAGATCTTATGATAAAGAAGTAAACAAACAAAGCCACATACTTCCCTGGCATTGGGCATCAGGGATTGATATTCTAAATAGGTTTCAATCACCTTGAAAGAGCCCAGTCAGTGACTAACCCAACCCTCAACAGGAAGAGACCTTGTCCCATATTTATGCGTGCTTGCTATATGACTTTCTTCCTCATTTGGTACTCGATTTAATCAATTTTACCTGAGCAATATTGCTTATAATCTCATTGGTTGACCATAGTTTTGTCCCACCTCATGCCCACCTAAGTGAGTTCCCATGATCTCCACCACCTTAGACACACCTCACCATGTGGTTTTATACTATAAATATGCCTGGAAGAGATAGCTTCCTAGAGACTACCATCCCTCTCTTGGACAGGATTTCTCTTTCCCCCAATAAATATATTATGCTCATAAAACAAAAACATATATAATATGTATCTAGAATACTTAAAATTAAAATCTGTTCTTTATAAATAATATTAAATGAATGAAAAGAGAAATTATGCATTGAAAGAATATATTTTAAGACTATCTAATAAAGATTGTGCATTTAGAATTAAAAAAACTTGGAAATATTATTCAAATTAAAGCAATGAGAAAATGCTAACAGATGCTTCATTAAATCTGATATAAGTATGATAGTAACACTAGTGTCCAATATATCAATCACTGTGAAAGTACCAATCAAATTTCAGCAATGTATCATTATATACCTTAGAAAAATGCCCAAAATTCAAGACTAGTTTTAGTGTGTTTTGGCAATTATCTTAGCTCCTTTGCTAATTGCTGAGGAAGAGTACCAAATGTCCATAAGTTAAGAGAAGAAAGGTACATTTAGCTTAAAGTTTGTAGAATTATCAGTCCATAGTCAACTGATGCAAGAGGAGGACAACGTGGCAGAGGGGATCACAGAGGAGAAACAGGCCATGGCAAAGCAGTACATTCAAAAGGCAGCAGCAACAGCAAGCCTGTGCCCCTTTTCTCCATTCATATTCCATCCATCTTGTTAACATATTAATTGGTGCCAGCCACACTCAGGATAGGGCTTCTATTATGTGATCCCTTAATTCCAAAGTCATATTCTTATTCCATTCATAAACCTTAATCTAACCATTTTGAAAACTCCTCACCTATGAACACATAAGATTTTGGGTCTGATAAGGTCAGTGAAATCCCTTCAGGATTTATGCTCAGATCCTGTACCTCAGATTGTTTGTCAGTATCAGCCATGAGGATGAGTCACGGTCATTGCTTGTCCAGTGTGCTCTATGTAAAAGCCTGAGAGAATGTTTTCTCTCCATGTGACTCTCCTTAGGCACACTCTACATCATCAATCACTTTCCTCTTTGGCCCCATAATCTCCTTGATCAGATATTTGGGACACTGCCGGGTTACATGACATTACAGTACAAGTTCTCATATGTCCTGAGTCTTAATTGACCTTAGAAGGCTAGGGCCAAAATGTTGGCTTTCCTTGCAGCCCTCCTTTTTCTCTAATTTTGGTCTGAAAACTTAGGTTGTTAACCATCCAGAAGACAAGCTTATTGTTATTATCAAACGATTTAGGTTATCAAGCTTAACCTCACTATCTGTCTGCATATCAAACATCTTAGGCATAATATGGAACAGGTATTTTTCATCAAGTATTGATATGTTGTACTTTAAGTCCCTACAGAATATGATAAAAACATTTAAAAATTCGAATATATTTTAAAAATATGAATAAAGAATTATATACTTCTCATGTTTACACATAAATCCAAAAATCTCACCATACACAACATTGAAGAAGGACAGTCCCACAATATTCCTTTTCCGTCTTTTGCTTTCATTCACCACCCCCTTCTTTTTGAACAACCGTCTACCTGAGAGACTTAATAGTAGCAACTGGCACGTCATGACAAGCAGCCCATGTTCAGTAGACCAGAATGACAGGCACTCCAAGCTACAACTCTTGTTGCATAGGTCCTGCTGTACCTTGGTCTTAACCATCCAGCAGAAAAGTATAAAAAAAATATATGAAGTAAAGCCATGCTGTTATGTTGAGCTGTAGAGGACTCAGGTCAACAATTTCTGACATGGCCAGTCAAGCAGAAGACCCAATACTATTATGGACTACTGAACTCTTTTAGATAATTTTGCTGAGCTAACACACTTCTAAGATTCAAATAATGGAACTTAACAAAAAAAGGGTATATAGAAGAATGTCCATTTTGTATCTGTGTATTCAAAGTGGTTAGGATAGATATATAGTTACATTCTCTTAATGAATAGAGTGATTTGTTCTAATAGTGTTTGTAGATAGGATATCATGTCCGCATCTTGTACAGCAATTAACTACTGGGAGGAATGTATGCAATGTGTTAATTATTGAAACTGTCCTACCAATTTGATTTGAAACTGTCTCATTGCTATTTTTTTACCAATAAAATTATGGAAAAAAAGACTTTGGAGGGAAATTGAGATATAAATCATAACAGCATATATGTATACACCTGAAATTTATGCATACCACCAATTATGTAGATTATTGTCACCATTTTGAAAATTTTTTTTCCTGAAATGTAGAAGTACTTGTATCATATGTTCAAACCATTTGATCTTTGGCATTAAAACAAGGGAGAAAAAAAGCATACACCCAGATAAAGTCTTATGTATATTTTTCCCCAGAATCAAATATCTCTAAACTGCAAACAGTCAGTTTTTATCACAAGAAGAAAGGATAGATAAATGAAAACCCAGCTACACCACTAGGCAGAAAAGAGTTGCGTTGACTATTGACATAATTAGGTATTAATGAATTGCCAAATAATTATGGGGTATAAAGAGATAAGCAGTGTGTACTCTAAGATTTCATTTTAGAAGACATCTGATAATAATTTCAACTTTCCCACAAACTTTATGTCCAAAAATGTCATTATGAACCCTGTTCATGCTAGGATAAATATGGGGGCAAAGCAACAGAATCACCATTATGGGTTAAATCAAGAATGTCTTCCAAAGCCCCAGAAGGACATGTTATTCCTTTTCAGGCTTTCCTTTCTCTCTGTGCCTCCTGCTAGCCATGGCTAGAGCAACTTTTCCTCCCCAGACCCCATGTCATTCCCTTCTTTCATGGAGCCATCCAACTAAGGAATGAGTCTATAGGACCCAATAAAGGTCTCCTCCTTTAAGTTGCGTGGGTCATATAATTTGTTAGTGACAGATACGACTAAGGTTCTAATACAGAATTGTGAGTAGAGTGCAGATGGGGAGGCCAGAGACATTGCTGTTTCTGTCTTTCACTTCTGTGCTTGTACCCAAATAAGCAAACCAATTTTCCTGACTGACCATTTGTAAAAATGACAATAATTATTCCAAAACATGGGAAGAGGCCAGACACAGGCTGCCCATTTATAAGTTAGATTTATTCTTTTTTAAAATTGTATTTATTTATTTTTTTCCTGCAGAACCGGGGATTGAACTCAGGCCCTTGTACTTGACAGGCAAGTGCTTATTCTACTGAGCCATCTCCCCAGTCTCCTGTAAGTTAGATTTAGTTATCAATTTCTAATTCTAGAATCAAGAAGTTCAGCTTACTCTGTGTGGTCAGAGAATAGAAGCATACTTTGCTTGTCTCAGTTCAGTTTCTCAATATTCTCTGTCTCTCTGATGGAGATGGTCAGTTGGTATTAATGCGGGTTCCCTGGGGCTAATCTTATGGCTTCTTTGATGAGCAGTCTCTGCCGTCTCTGCTCTGCCATATTCCTCTTGTGCATAAAGCACCATCAGCCTTCAGGAAGAACTGCTACAAGATCATCATGCAGTTACTTTTCTACTTAGTAAGTACCTGCAGATAGCCAAACTCACCACCAGCAAAACCAGTATTAGCCTTAATAAAAGACCATTACTAATCTGATGGTTCAATATTACTGTTTTTTTGGCCATTTTCTGTAATATTTGATTTCTGTTACTCATATCATGCTACAGTAACACAGTGGATGCTAAAAGAATCAAGACTCTATGTGCATATGAACCAATTCCTTACAATTAATGTATTTATTATGCATCACAACTGTATAAAAAGAAAAAGTTAAAAAGAAACACCTGGTCAAAGTAATAAAAAGAAATCATAAGTTGTTATTCTGTACTCATATTAGTACCATAGATTCAACTAAATTTTTCATAAAATTAAAAGAGTAAAACAATGATTTACTAGGTAAAATCCAAACATCAAGTTTCAGTGATAATCTTTATTTCATAAAATAAGGTAAACCAAAATACAATTTTAGTATTTTAATAATGTGTGCAATATGCATGTGGATGTCTGTATTATATTCATGAATTTTTATTTACTAGGAGTCTAACATAAGAAGAGAGTAATGGATAGTCAGTCAATTTTGGAAAAATTGAAATGTCCCTGTTAATTGTTGATATATTGAGTCAAAACAATAAAATATATTATTTTGAAACAAAGAGATTGATCCATCTAAAAAAGACAATGAATTTTTGGAGATCAAGAAAAAGAAACTCCCAGCCTCCAGGCAGAAGAAAAGAGACATTTGAAAGGGGTGGAGCATTGTTCAGGAAATTAGATGCCAGAATTTATCAGCACATATAGAGAGATTTTAGAGAAACACTCTGTGTTCCAAGCCTCTTACACCCTGCCAAGTTGTCAACCATGTGTGTGAAGGCAGAAAAACAGACTTTCTCTGATTTCCACAGATTTCTTAAAGCTTTTTTTTAAGATGATAGGCAGAATTTAAGAGAAAAATAACACAGAATGCATCTTAAGAGTGAGATAATGAGTACTTAACAGATAAATGCTTGTGATCAAGGTGCATAGTGCACCTTCAGAACAACCAGTCTAAGGCATGATGGGTACGATAGCTACTAGAAACATTGAAAAATTATGCCCTGAGTGATCTACATATTTCTACTTAGAAGACAAAGTTCATTGACCTTTACTGAAAAGAACAATACATAGGATAGAAGCATAATTATGCTTTCAGAGATTAATAACAATTTTTTCAATAGTTAGCATGCTGATAAAAAAATAAAAAGGAAGATTGCAAAACTAAGAGTTCAAAGATATTGGTATCCTAAATGTCTAATCTTATAAAATGAACAGAGTAGGGGACATTATTCTTATCCATGGAAATATACACTGTCCGAAATTTATACCTAGCACTTTTGCATGTATAAAAATATGACATTGTAGCTCACTCTGCCTGGCCTTACCTTCCTGAATAGCCATTTTCCTTGCTGTTCTAAATAAGAATTAAAAATTATAGTCTTCTCCAAGCTCATATCTAAATTCTTCCCCTTTCTAATTATGAAATCCTGAGAAGAAAACCTGAGGATCAGCTTCCTTATTTTGTAAAACAAGGATAAACACAGATCTGGTTCCTATGACAGTATGCTTGGATTAGCAAAGATAGACACTTAGGATAACATCAATTTTATAGAAAGTGTTAGATGTGTTAGCTGATTACATTTGTGATTTGTCTACTACTTTTTATTTTTATATTAGGAGCTTATAATATTGGTTTCAATATAGGAAAGCCCTTTTGCTTTAAACCAGGTTCTTTTGGTGTGATTGACATAAAAAAGCTTATTTGTATTCACAGACATGTGACTTCTCATTATTGTTCATTAAACTTTAACTAATAGGCAAAATTTTAAAAATATACAAAACAATCAAGTAATCTCTGATGGTTTTGCAGAAGCATGCAGTGTGTAATGCAAAAATCAGAGTATGTATGCCTATTGTAAGGCTCAAATCAGATCTGACTCTCCCAGGTTCCTACCTCCTGCCTGCCAAGGTGCTACTGTCACTAGGGTACTCAGCTCAAGACCATATCTGTCAGTGGTAAGAGCAGTCAGAAAGACTACTAGATTGGACAAGAAATCTTGCACTTCTAGGGACATCTGGGGACCTCTAGAGCTACCCCCAAAATTTACACCAGACACTTTGTCCATTGAGATGCAAGGCAGGCAGAAAACTTGGACCACAGATGATTATTATGATTTTCCCACCTAACATCCCTTGCTTATAAAAGGGACCAATTTTTCTTCACTTTTTGCAGAGAGGCTTACTGCTCTATGCCTGTGCCCAGGCACAATGAATTCCAAGCCATAGTCCCTGTACACAATCCTAGTGGTGTATTCGAGTCTTTCTCCCACCTTGTGGTATGTGTTATACCTATGTTCTCCTATATAT
>NW_004524727.1:3601955-3619511 GCF_000260255.1 Octodon degus
ATATTATAGGCCACCAGAAAATATTATAGGCAGCCAGGCCCTGAGAAAAGGTCAGTGGGGAAGAAAACTGGCTGAAGAGGCAGTCCTTGATGGTCAGGCCTCAGGATACAGAAATGTTCACACCCATATACTTCGCCTTGGGATGAACACTGGTGATTGATATTCCAAATAGGCATCAATTGCCTTGAGTGGGAAGCAAAACTTCCCTTCCAGGAAAGTCCCTACTCTATGTACATGCGTGACTTGCCTCCTATTTGATCTCCATTTAATCAGTATTATCTAAGTGATTATGACGGCAATCCTATTGGTTAACCCAACTCATATCAGCCTTGTGATTTCCCATCATATCAATGTTACCTAAGCAACTACACTTGCAATCTTAGTAGTTGATTATACCTTTATTCCACCTTATACCTATCTTACTTTGTGACATTGATCTATAAAACTCCTTTGAAAAGGGGCATCCCTGGAGCTACCCAATTAGGACCCCTTCTTTCTATCTCAGAGAAAAGATTTCTTTCTCAAATAAATATTTCCTACAGTTAATTTCTTTGTTCCTACAATGTATTTTTAAATTTTAAAGAATATGAACCCAACACACCAGATGTCTAGCAGGTCAGAAGCTGGTCAGTATAATTTTCTTTATATTGTTTTCTTTATATTGTTTGGTCCTATTGTTTGGATGTATAGGACCACCATTGTGTAGTGGTCCTATACATCCATATAGCAGTAAAAAAATTCCATAAACTTTTTTCTACCTATTTGAAATGCAAAGTTCATTATTATAACCTACCGTTATTCTTTTTTAAATAATTTTATTGAGAAACAAATAGCAATGAGATAGTTTCAAAACCAATCAGTAGGACACATTCAATAATTAATACATTGAATATTGTTGTCTTTGTAGTGGCTATTAATAGTTCAAGATGCAGACATTATATCTTGTCCACAAACACTATTAGAACAAATCTTTCTATTCAATGAATTAAGAGAAAGTAGCAATATATCAATTCTATTTTGAATATATAGATACAAAATGGTCATTCATTTATATCCCCTTTTCTGTTTAGTTTTTTAGAGAAGGGTATTCCATTGTCATTTGAATTTGCAGGTATGTGAATTCAGCAAAATATTCCACTATAGTGCAGTAGTCAATAATAGTAGTGGGTTTTCCATAAGACAGGCAATGTCAGAAGTTGTCGATTTGAGCCTTTTACAGCTCAGCATATTAATATTGCTTTACTTTTTAAATTTCGTTTTTATACTTTTATGCTACATAGTTAAGACCTATATGACAAGAAATGTAACTTTTTTGTCTGACAAGGTCAGTCAAATCCCCTCAGGATTTATTCTGAAACCCTGTACCTCAGTTTGTAGATCCTTCTTCAGTGTCAGCCATGTAGATGAGTCACAGCCATTGCTTGACCAGTTTTCTCTCTGTGAAAGCTTGAGAGAATGTTTTCTCTCCATGTGATTCTCCTTAGGCACACTGTACATCGTTATTCACTTTTATCTGTAGTCCCATAATCTCCTTGATCAGAAAATCTGGGACACAACTGAGTAACATAATGTACAGGTTCTCTTATGTGCTGAGTCCTCACTGACCTCGAAAGGCTAGGGCCAAAATGTTGGCTTTCCTTGCAGCACTTCTCTAATTTTTGGTCTGCAAACTTAGGTTGTTAAACCTCCAGAAGAGAAGCTTATGATTATTACACTACAACATAGGCAGTTGAGCTTAACCTCACTATCTGTCTGAACATCAAACATTTTAGATATAACATGGAACTGGTATTTTCTATCAAGTACTGATATGTTAAACTTTAAGTTCCTACAGAATATGAAGAAAAAAAACTAAAAAAAGTTAAATAACATTTTAAAAAATAGGAAAAACAATTACATATTTATACACAGAAATATAGAAATCTAACCATGTACAGCATTGTAGCAGTACAGTCCAGTGACATTTTTTCTTGTCTCTTGTTTTCATTTATTGCCCTTTTTTTTTTTTTTTAAAAAAACAGATTTACTCAATGACAGTATGGCAGTAATTGGTGTGACATGACAAGTAGTACATATTTAGAAGACCAGAATGACCAACATTCCAAGCATGGCCCTAGTATTACACATTGCTATCTTCAGTGCAGTTGTTTAGTTCACAGGTATCAGCATATATAATTAGTGAGGGTGAAAATCCTACCATTAGCTGCTAGTTTCAAAAACATGCAGACGATTATCAGGATCATTGCCTTAACTGTCTTATGCATATAATATATGGCTTTGCTCTCTCATGTTTCCAAACTTTTCTTCTGCCCTCTCTTCCTTGTCTAATCCTTAAGTTCTCGCTTTTCTTTTAAGTGTCTTATACCTTTCTATTTTTATTTCTTCTTTGGAGTTATTACACTAGGGAGACTATATGATATTTACATGTGTGTGGTTATTTCATTTATGAGTATAATTTCAAGTGGCATCCACTTAAATACAAAAGCTTCGAGTTCATCCTTCTTTATAGCTGAGCAATACTCCATTGTATAAAAATACCACATCTTTTTCATCCATTCCTCAGGTGACAGGGATCTTTCCAAGATTTGGTTATCACAAATTGTGCTGCTATAAACACAGGTAGACATATATCACTATAAAATGACATTTTCAGTTCCTCCGGGAAAATTTCCAGTAGCAGGATACCTGGTTTGAGTGAGATTTCCAGTCCTAGATTCTTAAAGGAGTCTCCACACTAATTTCCATAATGGTTGCACCAAGTCTGCATTCCCACCAGCAGCAGAGAAGTGTACCCTTTCTCCCCACAGTTTGTCCTACATTTGTTGTTGGTTGATTTCTTTATGATAGCCATTATTCCTGGGGTGAGATAGCATCTCAGTGTTGTTTTCATTTGCATTTCATGGATGGCTAGTGGTATGGAGCATATTTTCATATATTTATTCACTTCTTTAATTTCATCCTCTGAGAAGTGTGTGTTCATCTCAGATGCTATTTCTGGATTGGGTCTTTAAATTTTGTGGCCCTAATGTCTTTTAATTCTTTACAAATTCTAGAGAGCGGATCTTTGTCTGTGTGCTTCTTAGTCAAGATTTTTTTCCAAATCTATGGGTTGTCTTTTCGTTTTGTTTTTAATTTCTTCTGAAGTTAAAAACTTCTCAATAATAGGAGGTCCCAGTTGTTAATTGTTTCAACTATTACCTGTGCAATTTGATTTTTGTTCATGAACTCTTTGCCTACCTCTATGCCTTCAAGAGTTCCCCCTACTTTCTCTTCTAGGATATTTAGTGTTTCTGTTTTAATATTTAGATCTTTAATCCATTTTGACTTTAGCTAGGTATATGGTGATAGATCTGCATCAAGTTTTAGTTTTCAGCATGTACAGAGCTATTTTTTCCAGCACAATTTGGTAAAGACACTATCTTTCTCCCATGACACATGTTTGGCTCCTTTGTCAAAGATTAGTTAGATGAGTGTGTTTGTAGAGGCTTCTGCATCATCTAATCTAATCCATTGATTATCAGGTCTATTTTGTTGCCAATACCATGCTGACTTTATCACAGTAGCTTTGTAGTATAATTTCCAGTTAGGAATTGTAATGCCTCCTGCCTTGTCTTTGTTGCCCAGGATTGCATTTGCTGTTCTAGGTATTTTATGGCTCCAAATAAATTTTAGGAATGATTTCTCTAGGCCTGTGAGGCATGTTGGTTGTAGTCTGATAGGGATTGCATTAAATATCTATAGCAATTTTGGGCATAGGACCACCTTCACTATATTGGTTCTTCCTATCCAGGAGCAGGGACTATCATTCCATTTTCTGAAATCCTGTACAATCTCTTTTTTCAGAGTGTTGTAATTTTCCTGAAAAAAATCTTTGACTTCTTTAGTTAGATTAATTCCAAGGTATTTCATTTTCCACAGTGCTATTGTAAAAGGCCATCTATTCCAATTTTCTGTACGATTTTGAACATGAATGAGTGTTGGACTTTTTCAAAAGCCGTTTCTGCATCAATTGACATGATCATGTGGTTTTTAGTTTTTGCTCTAATGATATAGTGTATTACATTTGTAGATTTGCATATATTGAAGCATCCTAGTATCCCTGGGATGAATCCTACCTCATCATGGTGTATAATCTTCTTGATGGTTTCCTGTATTCTATTTGTTAGGATTTTATTGAGCACTTTTTAGAAAGAATCTATGTTCATGAAGGAAATTGGCCTATAGTTGTCTTTTTTTTTTGTTGTGTCTTTCTCTGGTTTTGGCACCAGTATAATACTTACCTCCCAGAATGACTTTGGGAGGATTGTTTCCTTTTCAATTTCATTAAAGAGTTTGATGAGTATAGAAATTATGTCTTGTAGAATTCAGCTGTGAATCCATCCGGACCTGAACTTTTCTTTGCAATTAAGTTTTTTACTACATTCCATATTTCATTGGCTGTTATTGGGTTATTGATAGATTTTATATCTTCTTTATTCAGTTTTGGTAATTAGTACCTTTCAAGGAATCTTTCCATTTCTTCTTATCAATTTTATTTAATCGTTCAAAGAACCAGCTTTTGGATTCATTAATTCTTTGAACTGTTTTCTTCATCTCGATTGAATTAATTTCTTCTTTAATCTTTATGATTTCTTCCCATCATTGAGCTTTGTGTTTTACTTTCTCTTCCTTTTCTGGATGTATACACCAATATATACATTATGGTGTATATTTGTTCCCATTCTGTTTTCCTAATGTGTAAGTTCACAGCCATAAATTTCCCTCTAAGAACTGCTTTCATTGCATCCCATAAATTCCAGTAAGTTGTGCTTGAATTGTCATTGAATTGTAGATATTATTCAATTTCTTGTTAAATTTCATCTATGATCCATTTGTTGATGAAGAGGGTTTTGTTTAATTTCTATGTATTTGGGGGATTTTCTGGTTTCTTTTGTTGTTTATTTCCAGTTTCATAGCATTGAGGATAGATAATGTACATGGGATAATTTCTGTTTTCTTGCATATACTTAAGCATGACCTGTGGAGTAGTATTGGTCTATTTTAGAAAATGACCCAGGTGTAGCTGAAAAAACTGTGTATA
Organism: Octodon degus; assembly: GCF_000260255.1. NCBI lineage: Eukaryota > Metazoa > Chordata > Mammalia > Rodentia > Octodontidae > Octodon > Octodon degus. The sequence continues at coordinate 3,607,036 of NW_004524727.1, forward strand.
GATAGATAGATAGATATAGATATAGATATAGATATAGATATAGATATGTTTTAATATGCAATAACACCAGAGCATCTTATGCCTATATTACTAAATTCTCATCCATCGACCCTTCTCTATCCATGTCTTCTTCTAACCTGTGGAATGTTTTGTCACCATAATACCAGTTGTCAACTTTTATCTCTATCAGGTGTTTTAGGTTCTACATATATATGAAATTGTGGAGGGCCTGTCAAATAGCTGAGTGGATTAGAGCATCTCAAGCAGGCACAGGAAACAGGGGCTCAATATTTGGGCCTGCCATGCCAGCCCCTGACCTAGGAAAAGCTGTTATGGCAACTGAGACTGGGCATGGTGGCACATGCCTGTAATCCTATGGGAGGGCATAAGCAGAACAATCACTGAGTCTGATCTAGTAGTGAGACCCTGAGCACCTTGTGGATGCTTCCCTAAAACAAAAAAAAATAAGAGAGAGAGAGAGAGAGAGAGAGAGAGAGAGAGAGAGAGAGAGAGAGAGAGAAAGAGAGAGACAAAGAGGTATATATCTTTTTTGTGTCAGAGTGATTTCACTAAATATAATAATATCCAGTTCCACATATGTTACTATATTATAAAAACTTTCATTCACTAAAAACTGTTACAACTAAGAAATGAATTCAGGAAAGTTGCGAAATTCAAAATTGATTTACAAAATTTAGTAACTTCTGGCCAGGCATAGTAGTACCTGCCTGTAATCCTAGCAGTTGAAAGGCTTAGGCACAAGGACCATGCATGTATAACGCCAGCCTTGGGTACATAGTGAGACTTTGTCTCAGAAAATAATTAGTAACAATGAACCTATTTGAAAAAGCAGTCAAAACAACCCCACTCATGATAGCATAAAAGAAATATTACTAAATAATTAATTAAACTTACAACATTAGAATTCCAAAACACACTTTAAGCTCCCTAGAGATTCAATACAATCCTTTTCAAAATTCCAATTCAATTTTATATAGAAACATAAAAAATTCCTCCTTTTCTGATATAACCACAGAAGATGCACATAGTTAAAGCACTCTTAAGAAAAATGAAGCTGGAGAAGCCCCCTCTTGTGACCTCAAAACCTACTCTGAATGTGTAGTATGCAGTGGGATTAGAAAAATACAATGAAATACGAAATTAAAGAAAAAGTCACAGTAAAATACACATTTTCATTTCCCTTCATGATACTTTCCCTTACTTTAAAAATCCTCATCCCATCCTTCCTGCCACTCTCTGAAGCTGTTCTGAAATCTTCTTACATGGGTGTACTTAGTTGGCTTGTTATGGTTGATACATTGTCATGAACTGAAGTGTTTAACTTTCATAGTTATTCTGACCTTGTGGAAGAGCCATATGGTGTTGGACACAAGTACTATGGTGAATGAGTACTCACCTTACTTTCACAGGCCTACCTTTCTGTTTAATGGAATTTGACAGTGCTTAGAGTATTTTAAAACCATATTTTATAAAGTCTGTCACAAAGAGGCCTTCAAGAACTGCATCAGAAAATGGCAAGAATGATGGACTAAGTATGTTTGTAGTGAAGGGAAAGATTTTGAAGTGCAGTGTGTGTTTTACTGCATATCCTTTTAAAATTAAATATTTGCTGTATGTTTTGAGTGCTCACTAAAATATCACATTATGTTAAACATCAGCCTCAACAACTCAAGATCTATTAAAGGCTTTACTGTAAAATTAGAAAGCTAGTAGAAGAAAATAGCAAAATAGTTTTTCCAAGGCAAGGGTCTTTCCTCTATTCCCAACTACAGGCAATAATCAATGTTAGTTTCTGTATATTTTCCCTTTGGTTAATGATAGATTCAGATAATAAATTAGAAAATATTCTTCCTGCTTCTGTTCCTTGAAAGAAATTATGGAAAATTTTTGATGTGTTAAGTGAAGTTCACCAGTAAAAATTTTCTAGATCTAGGGATATTGATTGTGGAAGATTATTACATATTGATTCAATTTCTTTTATCAGTATAAAGTTATTTAAAATATGTTTCTCTTTTGGAATTGGTCTCTCAAGGCATTCTTCCATTAAGTCTGCTCTGAAATGTATAAATATGTTTTATTTTCTTTTTCAATCCCTGCAATCAATGATGGCCTGTTTTTACTTTCTGATACTGTTTATTTGTTTTTTTCTCCTTTTCCTTTCATCATTAGCTTGCCTAGGATTTTTCATTTTCATGGTCTTTTTTTAAAAAAAAGCACATTTTTCCCACTCCTTTTCTTATTTTATTGATGTACTATTTACATCTTATTTTAATAGTATTTTCTGACTTCTAAATTTTCATGTAGTCATGTTTAGTGTATTTAGGAATTTAATTGATGAACAGAGGTCTCCAATACACTAAGCATTTCACTTTTTTTCTCAGAATATGTGGATTACCCTTGGATTTCCAGGAAATTAACTAAGCCAATTAACAGCTTTTTCAATGCTTAATGTCCACCTCAGAATGCTACTGCAAGACATAATTTTCACTACAGTTTAGAATTTCACATTTCTTTATTTCTCCATTCAGTTTTGTTTCATAGTTCTCCTTGGTTGCCTGGAGATCTCCTTTATTCCTTAAAAGCTACTAGAAAGCTTTGAATAGAATTTGTATGGTATGTAAAAGTGTTTTTCTTCTTAAATTTTATAAGTGATGTCTTCTTTTAAAGTATAAATTCATATATAAAGATAATAATATAAAAACACATTATATAATATGTAAAAGACAGAGAAAATAATTCTAAATGCTACTTTAATTTAAAATAATGAGGCTGACTAAAAGTAGAGCCAGAAAACAAATGGAACAAAAGAAAAATTATAAAGATAGAGTGTTTAATAGATTTATTTCATATGTACACATAAAACTAATAGCTAAAATATGAAAAATAGCACTTGCTATAATTGAATACAATATCTAGATATTAGTTTTAAACCTCAGCTTTAGTGGAACATTAATTAAATTTTTATGGCTGCTCAAATGTCTTTTGAAAATGCAGTGGTAACTCTGAATACATTCTTTGTGTTATTCAGACAGCTCTTTCCTTTTACTATGTCATTTGAATAAGCTAATATGACTGCACCAACAAAAAGCAAATTTTGATGTAAAACCACATTGAACTCAATTTAATAAGAATTAATTAATATTACATGTTTGCATGTATATTCACCTTTTTAAGTATATATTTGGATAATGGAATGATTGAAAAGGGGGATTGTTTTCATTTCCGTGCACATTATATTTCTGACCATTGGGTCAGCCAAATAGCTCAGTTGATTAAAGTGCCTGCAAGCAGGCACAGAACCAGGGGTTTAATACCCAGGCCTGCTGTGCAACCCCTGCCCCAGGGGCACACTGAGATGGCAATTGGGACTGGGCACAGTGGTGCAGGCCTATAATCCCAGCTCTTGGAAGGCTGTAAACAGGCAGATCACTATGAGTCCGATCTAGTAGTGAGACCCTGAACACCCTGTAGACCCTTCCCTAAAATAAAGATATAAGTATATATCTATATCTATATGTATTTCTGTCTGTTCTAGTACCTTGCACATAAAGTTATTAATACAAATTATTGAAGAAAAAATCAAATTACACAGTTGATTGTTCTGTAAATTAAATAGAAGGAACTGTCATAATTTGCCATTTGTTTTTTTCTGTTGTCTTATTTCAAGTATTTGAAGATGTCAACCAAAGAATCATGTGTGAAGTTATTTAGTGTGAGGAATATCTAAATGTGTGAGACAATGTTATTAAATAGTCTTAGATTGGAAGACACTTGTATTAATTATCAAAAAATTATTAAAATAAAATGGAGATATTTATAGAGAGTGCAATTTCTGTGCAGTAGTGTAACTTTACACAGCACAGAACAACTTATTTCAAGGATTGTGAGAATTTTTATGATTTTGAAAATTATGAAGTATATGCTTATATAAATTAAGAAACTGGCAACTTCTTCCTATGTGTTATCAAAATTACCTAAAAAGAAATATAAGAATATTTTCAACAATAAGTTTTTCAATTCCAAGTTGAATTATAGCATTTACAGCTTAAAGGACAATTATTAAATTCCATGCATAGAAAACTATAAAATCTGTGTGAGCAGATAACATGAAAATAACCAAAGACTCCACCAAAAACACCTATTAGTACTAACAAAGGAATTCAAAAGTTACATTCGCCATCATTAATAATCAGGGATGTATGTGCAAATGAAAACCACAATTAGATATTACTTCCCTGAGTAAGAATGGCTCAGATCAGAGACAAATGATTGGCATACTGGCAAGGACGTGGAGAGAGAGAAGTCTCTGCAGTGTACTTAAGGGAATGTAATCAGTAAAGTCATTATGGAATATACTCTGGACATTTCTGAAAAAGTAAAAACAGAATTACCATATGATCCAGAAGTTCCACTACTAGGTGTGGAATTCAACCAATGTAATCAGTATGTTGAAGAGACATCTGCACTCTGATATTATTGCAAAGTTGTTTATAATAGCCAGGAAATGAAAATAACAAATGAAAGTGTCAATCAACTTAGGAACAAATAAAGAAAACTTGGTACATATACTACATAGAATATTATTCACCATAAAATGAACAGAATCCTGTCACTTTTCAATCATTTGTAAGGACCTGGGGATCATTGTATTAATGGGAAAATCCAGTTGCAGACAAAAAAATATCACATGACCTCATTTATATGGATTACAATCTCAGGTCTTAGGTGTATAGAGCAAAATGATTGTCACCAGAGACTGACTGCTATGAGTCTATGAGTCTGTGGTGATGGGCAGATCAATGGATACAAAGTTCATAGATAGGAATAAGAAGTCATTGCAAAAAGAAAAGTCATTGTATGCTATTGCACAGCACAAGGAGTATAGGTAATATGCCATCCATACAAAAAAGCTAGAAGAAAGAACTTTTAAAGTTTTAATCATAAAAAATGAAATTTTGAAGACATATGTTCCACTTTATTTGACATTACTCAATACACACATGTATTAAAACATCACTAAATATTCCATAAATACTATATACCATTTTGTTTTGATGTATCAATTTAAAAATATATTTGATTTAAAAACAATGCACACAATGCATAAAGAAAATATAATAGAGGTTTGTCCTACATGTTTTCAATATTTGCCTTTGACCTTATTGATAACAGGCATCAGTCCCGCAATATGTGCGCATGGATACAGAATATTCTCTATAATTCCACTGAATTTATTTTTCCTTTTAATGTTTTCTGTTTTGTACTTTGAAAATTTTAGTAGAATTTGTGTTTTTTACTTTTCAAGTGAGATATGTTGGTACAGCTGATAAAGTTTGATGCGGTTAGACATTGTCCATGGATTCCTCCACTATCCTTAATTGCGGTGGCCAGCAATAGGCACTATGATGTCATAGCATGGCCTGACCAACCCGTGCTCTCACACCCTACTTTGTGTCATTTGGAGGCCTCCTGAGCTGCTTTTCTGCTCAGAAGCAGAAGAACAATGTACTAGAAAAAATGGATTTCTAGGGCAGGCCAAATAGCTTAATGGATTAAAGTGCCTGAAAGCAGGCACAGGGGGTGGGGTTCATACCAGGCCCTGCTGTGCCAGCCAGGAAGCGCTGAGACAGCAATTGAGACTGGGCAGTGGCGCGGGCCTGTAATCCCAGCTCTTGAGAGGCTGTAAACAGGCAGATCACTGGGACTCTGATTTAGTAGTGAGACCCTGAACACCCTGTACACCCTTACCTAAAATAAAATAAAAAAGTGGATTTTTAGGCTGTATTTTGACTCAAAATTCTGCACTGAAAATAGTCATTTTCCATCTAATAATTTCACAGAGATGATCTCTAAAGAAATCTATGAAAAGATACTGCTATTTTCATAGGAATAGCACGATATAAGTTCTGGTTATGCAGAGTAAGGAAAATCAGCATGTATTATAGGTCTGCTTCAATGTACTCTATCCATGTAAGTTAATATTAGTATAGAATATATAAATAATTTAATGCTGAGATAATTCATATTAACTGTAAATATATAAAACTTCTCACAAACATTCTAAGATTATACATTTATGAAGTAGTTTTTCATAATGTTATGAAATTTTGAAGCATCTTTATTGTTCTTTATTTTAGGGCTTACAGTTGCCACACTAGGTAAGTCTAGTGGTCTACTTGTTAAATAATTTCCCTCTGAAAGAAATAGTAGGAAAGTTACATTTTAAATTTATTTCAATTTTATAACATTCAATATGCAAAGAAGACATAGTATGTACATCAAATATTATAAAAGCATTATATATATAGAGACTAAAACGGATATTATTTACATACAAAAGCCTTTACTGAAATGCATTATTAACTAGAATCTGTTTCATATTACAGGAACATAAAAAATGTTCGCATAAAAGCCCTATTGTACAGAGAGAAAGTGTGTTGAAGGGAGTAAACGTGTGTAATATATTCTAACACAAAGCAATATTTTAGGGTCATAGAGAAGGTATTTTAAGCATTTAGGAAAAGAATTTTTTTATTTTTAATTAATTGTTCAATCAATTTATTATTTTTTGAGGTAAGATCTTAATCTTCTTAGTTTTTTTTTTTATTTTAGGGAAGGGTGTACAGGGAATTCAGGGTCTCAGTACTAGAGCAGACTCCTAGTGATCCACCTGTTTACAGCCCTTCCAAGAGCGAGGATTACAGGTGCATGCCACCAAGTTCAGTGTCAAAGTTGAGAATGATTTTTTTTTCTTTTTGGCTGGCTCAGGCTGTTTTAAGGACAAGGTTTGGTAAGGCAGGTGGAGGTGGGGATCGAACCGCAGTATCCTGCGCCTGACTGTATTTGCATGAGCAGGCTCTTAAAAAACTGAGCTAACTGGCAGGCCCCCTTTCCTGGGTTTTAGCCTGACTTTGAACTCGCTATGTAGCTAAGGCTGGCCATGAACTTATGGCAATCATACTGTCTCAGCCTCCGCAGTGCTGGGTGATAGGAATGCATCATCACACTTGGTTTAGAAGAAGAAAAGTATTATTCCCAGTTGGGTGGTACAGGTACATGGAAGTATAGTGGGATATGGAAGAGTTAAGCTCAGAATTTCATCTTGAAGTATTAGTGTCATACATACACAGGAAAAGTACAGCACTGAGAAAGAATTTAAGCCACGTTTTTCTGAGGTGGTACTGACAAAGTATTAAAAATAGCAAAGATATAAAAATTAATGAAGGAAATATAATTTATTGCAAAGTAATTTAATGACATATATAAAGAACACTAGAATTTACCAAATATATACCAAATTTTTACCAAAACAGTCATTTGTAGACTACAGGTAAGAATAATTATTACATAAGAAGGATGAACAATAGTTTAATTAATTTGTAAGGTTACATACTCACTGTTCTTTTTAGACTAAAAAACTATGTACTTTATAGTACAAGGTGACATTTATTTTTTGTCTATTTATGTCAACTAACAGAATCCATGAAACCTGGAAATTTTGAAATAAATGTTTGTTGAAGATTGTTAAACATATTAAGCTGTATGCATGAATAGAATGGAATCCATTCAGGAAATCATGTGTTTGCTGAATTGATTTTAAGTTAATAAACCAACAAATTATTTGTAAGTATTGTTGAAGATTATAATCACTCTCAGTTCCAGAACACGTCTTACTAGCTTTTAAAAGTTCCCTTTATTGTTTGCATAAACTACTTGGAAATGTCTAGTCACAATAAATTGGAAAGATGGCATTTTCATGGTGATTTCTTGAGAAATCAGGCAAAAAGTGGTTAGGTTTAGACAGTACCAGTGGCCTCTCCACCCAGCGAGATCGCCCACCTTCTACAGTCCTCCTGCCTCTGCATTTTAAAACATGTGCGTGTGTTGATTTTCTTAGCCTATAATTGCTTAACCCTGCTGTAATGCTTTATTAGTGTAGCTGCTCCACAGGGAAGATCAGCCCCATTATGATTCTATAAATTTGTTTATAAGCCTATATAACCAGAATTTAAATCAGCTGCTGTTATGAAAACAGCAGTAAGTATCTTTTCATAGATTTCTTCAGAGATCAGCTAACATGATGAATCAGTGTATCCAGGGAAATAAGACAAAGTTTGTCTTTCAGTATTTCTTTAGCATGAAATCTTCAAATGCTTTGAAGATTCACTTTTATGTAAATTAATTAGAGATATACTTAGAAACAGGAACAAAACTTAAAATTTCATAATGATTTGAGCACTGTTAATGGGATTGTATACCAGAGACATTTAGATAAAGGAAATAATAATATCCAAAGAATAGATATACAAAAATGCAAGGCAGTGTTTTTTGCCTAGGTGAAGATGTATTAAACCTTCCATTGTCAGAAGTCAGATGATGTGCATTTATGAGAGATAATGAAATAGATTTGGTAAGATTGTTTTCAACAGTGCAAAACAAATAAAGACCCAGTAAGAAACAAGTAGAACTCTGAATTAAGCCTTTGAAAATTCCCCCTCACAATTCTCTGTCTTAAAGCTTTAGGAGATAAATATTATTCTTGAATCCATTTAAAACAATGCAAGGATGTGAACAAAATTAACAAAAGACATATTTTAAAGTTTACGAGAATAGAAGTGGTAAACAGGGATGGAGAGGAGTAGTTGGCCACTATGTGGGAGAGGAATCTATATATTAATGAGGAACTAGTGTTCTAAAGGCAAATCCTTTGGGAAATAAAGACATATTCATACAGTTACTCCCTCATGGTGTTAAAGAAAAGAATGCCATTATTATACCATCTTAAATTGCTTAAAAGGTGATACATTTGTGGCTCAGAAAACATCAAACAAAAAGAGAAGCCAGTTTGGAAGGATGACAGAAAAAAATTGATTGCCACCATCAGAAAACTCAGTCACATACTGAAGCTACAGAGATAACAAAATGCAGAATTGGACACTTCTGATAGGAGGTGTAGACCCATGTTAAAGAAAACAATGCACAACATCAAGTGTGTGGGCTTTTTACTGCCATAAAACAAATCTCTACACATGTAGAAGTATAAGATAACACAACACAATAATGGAAAATATTCTGTGGCTAGAATACAGGCTTGGATACCACGAGCCCTTGCACAACATGATACCAACCCACTGACTGAAAGAATTCAGTTCTCACTGTGGGGAGACTGAGGTCCTAGTTATTTTTCTTCTGGCCTACAAGGTCTGCAATCTTAAAGCATCCTGGGTATGATTCAAAGCCAGAAGCAGAATCATTCTCCAGGTAGCTCTAAAGAAGGCTTCTCGAATGCATATAATTATGGAGTGTAGAACTGTTCATATTGCTGGACATGAACACCACTGAGGATGGGTCTTCTCCCTGGGGAACACTTACTAAGGCTGAAAAACCTCAGAGGCCATCTTGTAATTCTGCCTTCCAGTAATTGCAAACTAGAGAGAGATGAAAAGCCAAGACAGACAACTGTTTGAAGTACCCTGTTGCTGGACAAAATACCTGACACTTACAACTTAATAAATGGTGGGTGTCTGTTGTCTCAGGTCCAAGGTTGGGGGCTCCAAGGCAGACAGAAAGCATGGTGGAACAGCTGGCAGAGGACAGCTATTCATGTCATTGCAGCCAGAAAACAGAAAGAGAGGTGGAACTGAGGAGAACACACCTTCCCAATCATCCCCACGCTGTCAATTGTCTTTTCAGATCAGACAACAACTCTGTGGGACTTTTGAAGGTCATGTTAGGTCTAAACCAGAAGGAATATGTGTTCCATAAATTTAGAGTTTCTGAAGAAATGATCCAAACAAATAAAACAGCCTAATAATATGACAGTTGAAGCCTCAGTCTTTAGAGTAGAGAGACATAATGACAAAAATCCCCATGGTTTAGCAGATCAGAGGATAACTGTATTTGTCATCTGTCCCACCACTGGGACAAAACATCTGACCCACATAATTGAAAGGAGAAGTTTGGCTTACTTGTGAATCAGAGGATTCATCGAAAGTATAGTGAGGTCCAAAGACATGACAAAGAAAAGGTACTGGATGCACATCAGCTGAAAAGCAGAGAGAAGAAGGAACATTCCAGGAGGCTGACAGATCATCCCAGGGCCTACCCTCTCCCAAACAGGCCTTGACTCCTTACCTGAGTCTGAACTATGGAGTCAGCAACGGATACATCCACTGGTGGGAGACTTCTCAGAAGATGGTAGAGCAGTAATCAGCAGTGAATCGGCCTCTCTAAGATTTGGAATCCAGGTGCTGGAATAGACCAAGTTGGGGAAGAAAAGCAGGACATAGGTGGAGACCTGGGATCAGGAATGGTCTGTGGGGAAAAGTGGAGCCTACAGAGGAAGTGCAAGACCAATCACAACAAAGGAAAGAGAAAGGGGAGCCTACCCTTTCTCCCAGGCTCATGACTGATGAGAAGAGAAGACAGTACATCTCCACAGTGTAATCACCTTCCAAAAGACCCAGCTCCAAGTACAGGAGACTTTGGGAAGACATTGTAAATCTACACCATCAAAGTAAACAACCTCAAACCCTTGCAGGCAGAAAGCCATTCAGCTCTACACAACAAAGAAAGTTTAAGAATGGATGCCCATAGCACTGTAATTGGTGGTGGGTGGAGAGAAAGCCAGCCAGAGAAATAACAAGATCTTCATTTCCCAACCATATCCCAAGGACTTGGGAACATTTGCTTAATGGAACAAACCATAGGACTAGTCTATTTTTTGAAGAACTATAACAAGAAGGGCCAGAGGGATAATTTAAGAGCACAGGATTAAGAGAATGTGATCCCAAACCAGAGGTAAAGCTTTTGCAACTTATGTTTTTGACTTCCATTGTTGAGACATATGTGCCATAGAAAAAAGTAAACTGCAGACTTACAACCTCACAGCACACCACCTCCAAAAAGCAATGTAACTCCTCTCTTTAAAATAAATGACAAAGACTGGGAGTGCTGGCGCATACTTGTAATTGCAGTGCTTGGGAGGCTGAAAACAGGAGGATCACTATGAGTCTGATATGTGTAGTGAGACCCTGTATAAATAAATAAATAAATAAATAAATAAATAAATAAATAAATAAAAATTGCCCTATAGAGAACAGAAAAAAGTAACTATGGACAATTATCTACAGAAATAGATTATTGGTAGCATCTATGAGGTGTGATACAAATATAGTGAATTTAAATGAAATATTGTTGAGAGAGAGAGAGAGAGAGAGAGAGAGAGAGAGAGAGAGAGAGAGAGACTCTCCCCTGTCATTTAAAACACATATCTCATGTTTCTGGCCACTGTTCTGCAGCAGCTCTGGAGTCCTCTTTCCTGGAGGTGTTTATTTATGCTGTCCTTGTTACTTCAATATCCTGAATTGGTTTAAAATGTTTACTTTTCATAGTCATTTTAATTTTTGGAAAATCCCAAAGTTGTGTGGTGCCAGGTCTGGTGAATAAGGTTGGCAAAGACCCAGAAATTATCCTAAACATATTGAGTCAATCCAGGACACCCAGGCATCCTCAAAAAGACACTCCCCCACAGAGGACTTTCAGAACAGCTTCAGAATATAGCAATCATGATGGAATGAGAGTGCGAAAATAACAGGGAGATTTTGCAGGGAGTGTGGGTGGCTAATGGCAATGTACCTCTTTTGTACTAATTACTTTTAATGTTAAAGCTCACCATATCTTGTGATTATGCTTCATATACTGCTCAAGGCAAATGAAGCCATGTATGTTCAAAACTATGAAACAGAAATAAAAACAAGAAGGAGTTGCTGGATATTAAGAAATATAATGGATAAGATATTCAAAAGAGGAACTGCAAGATGTAGCGTATTCTAAACTTGATCAGAACAGACTCCTCTAGCCAGGGAGAGAGAGGGGTCTACAGGAACCACTAGTGCTAGAAGGTGGTGAAGCAGTGAATCTGAAATCCTGCAAGAAGAGTGACTCTGGGCTTCTGCGATCGGGTGTGTGCTCCTGTAAATGCAATAGGACAAAAAACACCTATGAGCTTTTCTTTAAAATCTTATGGAAAGATAAAAAATAATCATTCCAGACAAGCATTAAAGAAGAAAATTCAACAATGGTGGGATATAGTACAGTGAATATTTTTAAAATATTGTTTTTTTAAAATATGAAATAAATTTAAAATTCAATAAAATCTGGGTAAATCATAAAGGGAGAATGACATTTTGAAACATTGGCAATGTATGCTTAATCTTACAGCCAAAAATGTCAATCTATTTTTAGGATATAGATAAAAATATCATATCCCTTTTTTAAAATAAGGATATGAAGATCCTTAATTACGAAACTTAGTGAAAGTGCTCACTTCGGCAACACATATACAAAACTGAGTGATCTTCTTCTTCTTCTTCTTCTTCTTCTTCTTCTTCTTCTTCTTCTTCTTCTTCTTCTTCTTCTTCTTCTTCTTCTTCTTCTTCTTTCTTCTTCTTCTT
>NW_004524727.1:3619611-3635623 GCF_000260255.1 Octodon degus
CTTCTTCTTCTTCTTCTTCTTCTTCTTCTTCTTCTTCTTCTTCTTCTTCTTCTTCTTCTTCTTCTTCTTCTTCTTCTCCTTCTTCTTCTTTGTATTTAGAACAGGTTCTACATGGTGTACAGGTTCTCACTGTGTAGATTGTAGTTGTAGTGATCCTCCTGTTTGCAGCCTCCCAAGTGCTGGGATTACAGGCGTGCAGCACCACACCCAGTCTCAGTCACCATCTCAGCAAGCCGCAGGAGCTAGGCTGGCCTGGCAGGGTGGGGAATCGAACTCCCAGCCACTGCATCTGCCTAAGCAGGTGCTTTTATCTGCTGCGTTATTTGGCCGGTCCTTGTTTTTACCTTTCTTAACTTAAGAGTTTCTATGAAAACTAAAATATCCTGCATATCAATATTTAAATCAATTTTACTTATGATATAATTTTACCTGTTTCATTATATTACAATAAATTTAAAATTCTCAAATTTAAAACAGTTTAATGTGAAGAATCTCACTTGGGTAAAATAATTTGATTTAATTCATCTGTCATTCCCTTTATTTATGCCTATTCACCTCTCTGTGTTTAGTAAATAATCTTTATAATGTCAGTCCACAAGAAATAGTAATATTTACATTTTGTGCATTGTTATATTTTAGTGATTCTTTTCTCTTGCAAGCCTTTTATTATTAGTATATAGAAAACTTACCTTATTGTTTCAAAAGTAACATGAAGATATATATGTATATCTATATTTATATTTATATATATATGGATGACACATATATGACACCACATGTCTTAATGATTGAAAGATGTAGGCAAAGAGATCACACTTTATTATCTTCTGCGACCTTGTGTCTAGCAGAGATATTGGTGACACCATCAATAAGGGCTTGAATGAGTGTAATGGTCGATACATTGTGTCAACTTGGCTGGATCACCTCAGCGCTTCCACACTCCGGGCTGTGGAGGCCCCGCCCCACGGGGTCGGGAGGGCCTGCCACTTGAGGAAGGATCCAGCATTTCACATCCTCAGAGGAACTTCAGTTTTAGTGAAAGTCAGCTTGGACTTCATCTCCTGGCTTCCAGTGCAGACTCTTGGGCCTCCAGCTCGGATCCTTCACCTTCCTGTTGCAGACTCGCTAGTTTCCATCTCAGATTCCTCAGCCTTCCATTGCAGACCCAATGGCTGACAGAGAAAGACTTGCACAAAATCACTTCAGTGAGCTTCAGAAACCTTCAGCACGCTTCCTCATTGACTCTGTGACTGGCACATCTTGTGTTATATCTGTTCTTTGTATTTTATCTGTTCCTCTAGTAAAATGTTGACCAATGCAATGAGTGATTGCTATAGTTTGCTCCTTCCTCTTAGTCTAGGGTTCTGACACTACTTTAACTGGGATGGTGTCATGATGCTTTGATATGGGAATACTTACTAATCTTAGTATTTATCCCAGGAGATCTATATAAAGACATTTATCTATTTACATCCCCTTTAAATGTTATGGAGAAAGAACATAAAAGCTATAGCCCAGGTGACATTTCCAACCTCCTATCTCACAGGATGGGTTTTGTGCTGTCCATACCACATGACTGCTTCTCTCCTGTGAGTGGTGGACCTCAGAACACAGGTAGGTAAAGGGTGCTAACATTTTGCCCTGATTAGGTCAACTGAACTCATCGAGAATTTTGCAGTGATGGTCTCCACTTTTGCTCCATTGATGGAGTGCATTGTGTCTGTGCTTCAGCCTGAATCCTCACTTTGCTGATGGGACCACTTGCTCACAATCTGCATTCTCCTAGCCTGCTTAGCTACAACTTGCATTGGACAGCATCCTCACCCCAAACATCCCTGATGTCTTTTCAGGACTCTCTTTGAAAGTAGATTTTTTTTTAGTTTTTATATGAAATAGATCCCATTTTATCATCTTCTCTGACTTTGTGTGTAGTGGTAAAGTTGGTGACACCATCTCATCATAAAAAAAGCTGAAGCAGTGACTGACATAATTTGTCCTTTTGTCTTCTTTCTCTAGTATTTACCAGGGACAGTGATAATTTTTTAAAGAACAAATTTGTAGTACTTTAGAATTTTCCTGTGTATGACATTTGTTACATGTTCTCTGTTTTCTTCTTACCTCCTCACAGAAACTTTAAAAAAAAAATCTTAAATCTCTGTCAGAAAAACAGGCCTGGGGCCAGATTTGGAACTTGGTTTATAGTTTGTCAACTGCTGGTCTTTAACACCTCTGACACTATACGGAAGACATTTATCATCCTAGCTTTTGGGACTCTCGCCTCCTCAGCAATTATCAATTCAGTCCACTGAGTACATTAATTATCATTGGTGATTATAATCACAGGCTTAATCCTAGCTACAAAAACCTTTAACAATTCCTTTAACTCAGAAACAATCCTCACAGCTTTTACCTTTGTTCACTCTGCATATTTGGTCACCTCAGAATGTCTGTGTAACTCGTGTAGTTCAAACTAAGCCTCCTGTGCACATGGGATCCTAATACACTGCTTGAGAGCTTGATGAACCGGAGACCAGAATCCTGTTCTACCTTTTCTTACTGGAAATTTAACCATCAGAGGAATGATTATCCATGATTTTTATGGCTCAAGGGCAAATTTGTACATAACATAATGCAAATATTTTCTTCTTAATTTACTCTTTTCATTTTAGCCATATAAGTAAATAATTCTCAGTGAATTTTCTGTCTGCTTTATTTTTTATTTATTTATTTATTTATTTAGTGTGTGTGTGTGTGTGTGTGTGTGTGGCCAGCTCAGCCCACCAGGGGGCGGGCTGGCTGGCATGTGGTGCTGGGGGATAGAACCGCGGTCCCTGGGCTTCGGGCTTCGCTAAGCTTGTTCTAAGTAGGTGCTTCAGACCACTGAGCCATCTCACCAGCCCCCAAAATTTATTTATTTATTTATTTATTTATTTATTTATTTATTTATTGTGTGTGTGTGTGTGTGTGTGTGTGTGTGTGTGTGTGTGTGTGGCCAGCTCAGCCCACCAGGGGGCGGCCCTGGCTGACATGTGGTGCTGGGGGATTGAACCGCGGTCCCTTTGCTTTGCTAGATTTGTTCTAAGTAGGTGCTTTAGACCACTGAGCCATCTCACCAGCCCTTCTGTCTGCTTTATAGTTTGTAATGTGGAAATGAATTTTGTCAAAGTCCAAAATATCTGTTAAAATTTTATAGTAGAATGAAACGATATAGTGAGAGGTGTATTCAAGAGTGTCTCAGATTTTCTGAAAACATAAAAGACTAGGCACTGAGGTACAGACATTGCAAAGCAAGGATTAAAATGTGCTATTTTGGTATATTAGTTCTTGAAGTTAAAGTTACTTGTCACATAGTGGGCGTAAGGTCATTCTGACTTCTATGGTGTCTATTAGAAACAGAACATGCTATTTCCATGTGAAACAAGATCAGTCTGAGCTAGAAAGAAAAGCAGCATCTTGACTTCTGAAGATGAGAAGTTAAGAATTCTGTAAAGGCCTAACATAGTTCATGTTTTCAGACTCTACATAATTACTTGCTTCTTTACAACTACTTATTTTTGATTCAAGGCAGGATTTACAATTAGGTGACTAAGTATTAAATCTACACATTTCATTGAGTTGTAATTTCTTAATGCGAGCTCCCATGACTTGTACGAACATTTGTAAATAAATTTGTATGCACTTTTGGATAGTTGATTTTCTTAGTCCCTTCTTTTCATTGGAACAAATATCTGACACCACAATCTAAAAGAGATAAATAAGAGTGTCATTTTGGCTCATGATTTCAGTCCAGTTAGTTGGGTCCAATGCAGGAAGAGTCAGGGGAGGGAAGCTGCCTAGGTCATGGGGCTCAGGAAACAGGAAGTTGAGGAAGGAGCTGGAGAGGCAAATACACCCTCAAAGCCACCTACCTAGTGATGATGCTCCATTTAGCTCTGAATTCATCTGTGGATGAATTGACTTATATATTTACAAAAACTTTCTAAAATTATGGTGTTTGATTCTCATTTTAATGATAAGGAAACAGAGAAAAAGTTTGGATAACTTTGTCCTCCAGCTAATGGATTGTGTAGGAAATATCTGAATCCAGATCTTTAATTGTACAATTTATTTTGGCAATCAGGTTCTTGTGAAGGTATTTATTATGTACAAGAAGACAGAAGAGTAACTTGAACTGTGTACCTTCAAAAGTCTTAAGGATTGCATGGAAATTCTCTCATTAATGTTTTCAAGCTGTACTCTTAAAAACTAAGCACAACAGAATTCATCATTTTATTTTTCAAAATAATCTCTCTTAAACCCTGTGTTGGGCATGCATTTTTGAGGATTTCTGTTTTTAGTAATGTGCTGGTTATTATTTTCATGACATGCCCTGAAGGATTTTCTGTAGATGTGGGGTAGCTTCACTTTTGAAAATAAAATGGATTTGTAGTCAGACTGGACTAAGCATCATAGATGTGAGGGCCCAAGGACCACATATTGCCCCGTGCACCACCCTAGAGGAATAGTATCACACTCTACACTTCAAAACTTTCAACTGAATGGATTTCCACAGGTGCAGGCAAAAAGTTCTAAACTCATCTGCCTATCAGCTATAAATAGATACAACAGTAGGCAGTGTTATTTTAGATTTGAAGTTACGAGATTTAAAAATTTCATGAAATTTGTTGCCTCTAGGTATTGTTGATTTTGTTATTACCAGTATAATTATGCTCATATATTTTTCATGAAATTCTTCAATGAATATTGTATAACTCAAGTGTAATATGTTTGGAAATCAAAGGTTATACCTCAAAATTTCATTTTATTCTATAAAATAATCATGCTCTTAGTACCCATTTTTTAGAAATTATACCATTATTGTACTATGAACATGCAATTGATTATACTTATGTTGCCTCTGGCAACCAGCATACATTTTTGGATAAATGTTTATCATTGATTAAGAAAGAACATGCTATCATAGACCCATTGGAAGGAAGAAAAATTACACTATTTCCCATACCTCATCCTGTGAATAACTTTCATCATGATGATAGGAGTGGAAAACGGTACATCTACTTTGGAAGAAAATTTGTTAGTTTATTACAAAAGTAATCAGAATCTTACCATGTTATCCAATGATCATTATTCATAGGATTTATTCACAGGAGCTGAAAAAAAGTGCCATCACAAAAACTGAAATTCTAAAATAACCAAGATGGTTATTAAGATAAACAGATCATTAGATCATGATACATTATGATAAGGGAAATTTATTCAGCTCTGAGAAGAGAGTTATCACATCATGAGAAGCCATAGAAACACATGGAATGTGGGCTTTGTGGAGAGAGAGAGAGAGAGAGAGAGAGAGAGAGAGAGAGAGAGCAGGGATCAAGCTCAGACCTTGCACTTGCCAGGCAGGCACTTATGACAGTGAGCTGTATCCACAGCCTGTGAAATGTGTTATTAAGTGCAGAGGCCAATCAGAAAAGACAACATGTATGATTACAACTATATGACATTTCGGAAAAGGAAAGCTATGGCCAAGGCAAAATTAGTGGTTGTCAGCCCTTGTGGGGTTCAATCAAACTAGCAGCTTTCAAAAAATAGAGTAATGAAAAGACACTTGGTGGTACTGTTATGTCAGATTCATGTCATTAGACACTGTCCAGACACAATGAATGCAATAGCTAAAATGGTACAATGTACATAGTTTGGATCATGACATTTTCTCAGTGCTGTTGCATAAATTAGAACAGAAGCAACATCGTGGTGTAAGACTTTGATATGGGGGTGTACTCTCCATGTGTAAGAATAGGAATCATTTGGGAAATCTCCATACCTTTCTCTCAAATTTATTATGAACCAAAACATTCTTTTAAAAATGTAAAGATTTTCTTTATACAGAAAACAAGCAAATGAAGAGAAAGGGCAGGGCATTGATGAGCATGACACAGGTCGGATATCTCTATCATTCGTTAAATAATCAGGGCTGGGGATACAGCTCAGCGGCATAAGCACCAACCTGGCAAGCATAAGGTCCTGAGTTTGATCCCCAGTACCACACATACACACACACACACACACACACACACACACACACACACATAAAAATTAAGAATCTTCAGTGACACACAACCTCCCTGAGTTTACAGGGCTGAATAGCCTGTGTTTCACAATCCAGAATGGGAAACAGAACAATGCACAAAATACAGGTGAAAAGTTAGTGCTTAACTACTGAGATTTGGCTAAGTCTAGGGTTTGAAAAGCATGTTTGAAACTCTCTGGGATCAGATCAAGATGTCCCAAGACAGAACAAGAGCACAAAGTGTCGTTGAAGAGATGGTGAATGCTTAAATTTAGAAAATATATGCAGAAAAAGAAACATTGCCATTAACCTCCCATGCCAAAGTACTGCTACCTATTTCAAGCACACTCATTCCATCATCCTTGCCACTTTCTGCAACAGCTCTGGAGTCCTCTTTCCTGAAAGTCTTTAACTGTCCTGGCTGCCTTGATGTCATGAATGGATTGAAAATGTCTTCCTTTCATGGTCATTGTGACTTCAAGGAAGAGCTTGGAGTCACACAGTGCCAGAACTTGTGATTGAGATGGAGGAGAACACACAGTCATACTTTATTTGATAGAAATGGTTGTAAATATTTTGTAACAATTCAGGATGCTAAGGCAGTCACTAAAAACACACAAGAGGCATTCCAGAAGCACTTTAGAAATTGAGAATGATATCCTCACATATTTAGAGTGAAAAGGACATCCTGAGGTAAATTAAAGGTAATGAGTCATTTTATAGTAATATTTAAAATTAAAATGCTCACCGTATTCTTTCACCATGCTCCTTATGAGCTAACCCCACAGAGAACACAAAAATGTAACCTAACAGTGCCCCATCTTACCTTTCAGTTGCTCTTTGTAAGAATTCCTGTGTTCTCTGATAGAGCCACCCAGACATTGTTCCAGTCAGTTATGCTGAATCACTTTGTATACAGAATACCTATCTCCATGAGGTCCTCATCTCAGAGTGTGCACTCAGTCATTCTTCCTAAATTGTTTTTTGGCCTTAATGAAATACTGAATCAGAGAGTCCCTACTGCTCTTTAATGGGCAAATAACTCAGCTTTATGAAGTTTACCTAGTGCTACACACAGTAGGCAAAAGAGAAAGTAGTCCAATTCAAAAAATTACATTAACCAGGACTTAACTCTGATGGAGTCTTGCACATATCTCGTTATTGAATGATATTCTTTCTTGTGGATGACTTTTCCTTTCCATTTTTTATTTCTAAAGAAAGAACAAATCAGTATGTGGTCAATTCACTTTTCAGCAATTCTTCCCCTTGTGATGGGCTAAAGTGATTTCACATTAAGGGAAAATGAGGTTTTCTGCTCTTTATAAATTGCTAATGAGTTTTTTGAACAATTGGAGCTCTAACCTGATTCATAAAAGAACCTTCTCAGGTTTGTCATTAATATGTGTATAACAATAAGGCAAAAGAGAGATAGCAAGAAAGTTGATACCTCTTGCTGTGAACTATTTTGGTCTCTTCATTTAAGCCTATTAGATTATTTTTTTTCCTGAGACACTGCTAAGCAAATGGATGTCATTTGACAGTGAGCCTCAGATGTCTCTACAGCTAATCTGTCTCCTGCATGAGAAGGAAAACACTGGTGCTGTACTGCAGGAAAGATATTGAAAGAACCAGTTTTTATATTTAGTTCTATTAATCAACAGCTTGGGTAATACTGGTCAATTTATTCTTCTGCTTTGATTAATTTTCCATGTGTCAAATATATGTAAATGGAATTGTTCCTGAAAAGCTAAAAGGACTCTCAAGTTCTCATTATTAGTATACAATGATGTTGATGAATGAAAAATTGCTCAAAATCCATTCTTTCCTTTGGAGTAGTGATTTCTCCTGGAATGATTTCTAGTTTCTTAATTCCCCTTCCCTCAAATAAGGCAATAACTTATTTTATATTTATATGCAAATACAGGAAAACAATGTTGCAAAAAACTTAACTGATGCCTGCTTTAGCTCAACTTGCTTTTCATATCCCTTAGCATAGGCAATGTAAAGAAGCCAGTTGTTATTTTAACACTTATGCTTGGAAATCTCCTTAGATATGCATATTCATAAAGTTATTAGGGGCATATTTGTAATATTCCATACAATGGTAGATGGCAAATTTGCTAATTTTCCTACAATGCATGAAGCTCCCCTTTTTTGTGTAGGCCTTATGAACTCTCTTCTTAATTTCTCTCTCTCTCTCTCTCTCTCTCTCTCTCTCTCTCTCTCTCTCACTTGCTCATTCGCTCTCACTCTTGTTCTCTCTCACTCATAACCAGGAATTCAGCTGATGTTCAGCTGGTTGAACTTAAGGCTTGTGCAGTGAACAACATCACCAAACCTGCCTCTCTTTTTATTTTTAAAATAAAAATCTTCCTAAGTTGCTAAACTGCCAAGTCTGGGCATTAAATTCTCATCCTCCTACCTCAGCCTTTCTGAGTACTTCTAAACTTGCAGGGAAGCATGACTATGCCTCGTTCTACAAATTTTTTAGTCTTATAACAGCATCCTGATATTAAGGCCAGTATGGCAAATTCTGATGATTTTATTTCCACCTGGCTATCCTATTGCTATCAATCTGTCATTTGAAACTCTTGTTTCATATAATAGACTTTCCCACAAAGTATAATGGCTTTACATATAAATGATTTTATCACTTATTATATTATCATTATGATTCTGAGGCCCAGGGATTCAGGTGATGGGCTCATGTGTGTTTTCACTATGAGGGGCACAAGGGCTGGGAAGCCTGGCTGGAGATCCCTGCCCTCACTCTCATGTGTCCACAACTGAAGTTTGGGTAGATGATGGCTGAGCAGAGCAATGGGACTGGACTAAGCCTGATAGGTGCACCACTCCCGTTCCTTCTCCAGGCTGGCTCTGCATACTGCTGACTCAGCACTGACTCTGTGCAGCCCTGTCTAGAATTCAGACAAGATGTTTTGGATTTCTCAGAACTCAGACACACAAGCTTTGTACATCCTGAAAGTTGATGCTAGGAGTAGCATAGCAACATTTTGGGATCTTCTCTCATTAAAATAAGTCACATACCAAGCTGAGGTGTCAAAAGAGAGAGTATCAACAGGATATAAACACTAAGGCATCATTCTTGGATTCTACCAGTGCAACTGACTTTTCCATTCATGGAGAAAAGATTGCCAAAAGTAAAGGGTAATTCTCTGAAAACTAGGAAAATTGATTAAGTCTCCTGGGGAAGAATTTCAAAATAATAGAGAATCATAGAGAGAAAATTACTGCTTTCTATCAGAAAATGACAATAGAAGGGCCAGCAAGATAGCTCAGCGGTCTATGGTTCCTGCTTAGGCAAGCTTAGGCAGGCACAGGGAACCATGGTTTGATCTCCTGCACCACATGCTGTGCCAGCCCTGCCCTCAGGGTGGACTGAGCTGGCAAATAAATAAATAAATAAATAAATAAATAATTTTTTTAAAGAATGAGGCAGCTTAAAAAAATAAAAGAAAATGACAGTAGAGATAAAGAAAATGACAGTAGAGATGAAATGAACAGGAAAAAGATACTTCAGTGAGAACTTTAATAAGTGCAATTCCCTGGGAGTAAAATCAGCATAGACAATGAATTTGCCTCTAGTACCACTTCAGATTCTTTATTATGTCACTAATAGGGATCAGAAGCCCTCACAATCTTTCACACATTCCTTTTAAAAGCTTGCACATTTGAAGACAGCCATGTGTGTGTTTGTACATCAAGCAAAAACTAAATAGTAGGATAACATAATATGCCCTGTTCAAAATCATATGTTTTATTATATATATATATATATATATATATATATATATCCACAATAAAAATTAAATATGCTAGAAATATTCATTCATAAAGCCATTTGGGAACCATTCTTGGTAATATTTGTTTAACATTATCATCTTTGTCTCAATAGCTATACTTCTCCCAAACACATATATACAATCCTATATTAATTAAGGTTTTTAAGAACAGAGCTGATACTATTGTGTAACATGAAGTGACATTTATGAAGGAGAATTACATAATCAAAGTCAGGAGCATCCACAATGGTCATCTTTTACATCAGAGATAAATAATCCAGTAACAGCTGTGTCAGGAAGATGGAAACCACAGATGTCAAAAGGCTATGACAGTAGAGAATATACCCACTCAAGACTGGAGTGCCTTAAAACATGCACCTTCCTTCTCCTTTCCCTTGCCATTTCACCCAGATTATAAACTCATTGGTTGGTGCCCTCCTCACCTGGGGTGTGGCTTTGTTCCATTCCTTGGTGTGGTGCCTTCCACATCAATCATCAAAAGAGAGGGGGCCGGCCAAATAGCTCAGCAGACTAAAGTGCCTGGTTAGGCAGGCACAGAGGCTGGGGTTCAATTCCCAGCATGCAGTGCCACCCCTGTCCCTGGAGCACATTGAGAGGGCAATTGAGACTGAGCGTGGTGGTGCACACCTGTTATCCTAGCTCTTGGGAGGCTGAGCACAGGCAGATCACTACCAGTCCAATCTACGTAGTGAGACCCTGTAGAGCCTGTCCTAAATACAGAAAAAAGAAGAATGTCATCAGCAGACACACCTAGAGCTGTGCCTGACTAATCAGCCAGCCCTTTCTTAAGATTCTTGAACTGACATCATAATTAGTAGTCATAAATACTTTAAACATAAGATATTTTCCAGAATTACTGCTGAATGCCTGTGTTTCATGAATACATGAATTATAGCACATTTCTATTTTACTTACTTGAGAACAAAGTATAACTGTGCAGTAATCTTGTATGAAGTTCATACACATATTGGAATGCAAGGAGCCAAAGGCAAAAAGAAGCAAAATTTATGCTTCTTCCAACATAATTTGAAGGACAAGCAAAATTCATCTTTCATTTCCAACAAGAATGTGTTTATCCTGAGGGTTAATTCCTGCGAAAGAGGTAAATGATGAGGTGGAAGCCCTAGAATGTTAAGCTCTGTGTTTGATATGTTTACTATATTTTATATTTTATATCTGTGCATCAATAAAAATTTATATAGAATTAAAAGGATAAAATTTGCCTTGCAAGGAAGCAAAATTGTTTGTTTCATTTATTTAAATGCTTCACCAGAGAGAAAATTGTGTGACTGTGTTGGTGAGCATTGACTATATACATCACTGCCAGAGTTTTGGTAGCATTGAATCCAACTAATTATAGGCATGATGCAAGGCTCTTTTTGAGACATGCTGACACAAAAGTAGAATATGAAGCAACTGGTAAGCCAGAGATTCAATAGGCAAGCTGAGGTGTAAAGTTTTCTGGATACAAGCTCATTCATGGGTATCCAGTGTGTGATGCTCCAAATTTCTCAGCTCCAGCACCCTGTACATTTGGCCAGTTCTTCTCTTGGAGTTGAGCTTCTCAGTCATGAGTTATAGTTGATTTATTGGGTAGTCATTCACCAGTGTTTCATTCCACATATACAATACCCATAAAAGACTTGGGCCTTTAGAAGTCCCCTAGGACATATAAATTATTTTTCTAAGTTGTTCAGCTGGTAACAACTTGGAGGTATCTGAAAAGGAAAATGGATAACCAGTAGTATCAGAGTGGATTGGTTTTACTTATTACTAACTGAAACCACAAGTAGTATTTTTAATTGAAATGTAAATTTAAACAGAAAGCTGATTATATGAAAAGCCTTATAAGTATTACTTTTTTTGACCCAATAATTGAGAAAATTAAACTTGAAAAACAGGATATGGTAATATTATGAACAAAGATTTCTACTCTGATATGAATTAAAAAAGCAAACAAGAATGGCAGAATGATATGTTAGGAATTTCTAACAGTCGAGGGACAACTGAACAAACCAATATATGTAATTTCCCAATAGAATTATTTTCTTCTGTCATTATTTGTGATAAATAATAATAATAAACTGTACAACTTTCTCATAATTAACAGGAATCAATATTAATATTGGGGTAGTGAGAACTTCAATTAGAAATATATTTGTTTTATTACTGAAATAAAAGCAGTATTACTAATGCATGTCTTGTGATCAAATAAATTATAAACAATAAAATGTGCTTACAAGGAATTTTTAATAATAGAGAAAATGTCTGTAATTTTCATTGAAAATTATAAAACACAACACATAAAGTATACAATCCATGTAAAGCAAATTTAGAAAGTTGAATAAGTAGGATTTATTGAATGGTAATAAGATATACTTTAAAAAAAGGAAATCTTTGTACACATTTATAGATTTCTAAATGGTAACACTTCTTAGTGAAGAATGAGAAGCAGTTTAGGGATAAAAGCAGATTTGATGGTAGATGCAATAATACTACAAGCCAAAGTAAATTAGATATACTTTGGTAAGTGTTTGCTGTTATAATAGAGTTTCTCTCATCTGCAGTACATGAGCTTTTTGTACCTGCAGTTGACTGCAACTGCTTTTCCCAGAGCAATAAAACACAAACTTTTAGGGCCGGTGGTATAGCTCAGCGGACTAAGTGCTTGCTCAAGGAAGTGCAGGGGCCAGGGTTTGATCCCTGGCGCTGGTTGCAGTGCCGGCCCCGCCCTTGGGCCCGCTGAGCCGGCGATGGAGTCCGGGCTCGGTGGCACGCACCTGTAATCCCAGCCAAGGGGAGGCAGAACCAGGAGGATCGCTATAACCTACGTAGTGAGACCCTGCACAAAAAAACAAAACAGAACAAAAAAAAAAACCCAAACTTTTATTCTACTCAACTGTCTCATTATTACAACTACAGTTTTACATCTTGATTTGTCCTTGATTTGTGTTTTTTCTCCCTAATATTTCCTTTGAAGTGGGGAAGGAGCTTGATAAGCTGAATATCTCCAGGGCTGTCATTGTAATGACAAAAAAGCCCCCCCCCCAGGTAGTAATAGCTTAGTTTCTTCATTGTTCAGGTAATAGTCCCAGTTCCAGTTTCTGTTACTACTACATCCTAGAAATAGCTGGTCCCTGGATGTATAGCTGGACATTATAATGCACATTGAATAAACCAATCAAAGACATCCAAGTACTCTGCCTCTCTGCTTTTGTTTTCCAAACAACCCCATAAAATTCCCCATCCCTGGGCCTTCAAGGCCTGAGAGCTTGAGGTACAATTGATTCTAGTCAGTGCCTGTCCAAAGTTAAATAAATCTGCCTCCAATCCTGAGTGTCATTTCTGTGTTTCTGCTTGCCACTGCATCATTAGAGGTAAGAACAGACAAGTAAACAAATCAGAATGTATAATTTTTAGACAATGGAGAATAACTGTCCCTTGAGCAAATACCTGCTTGCTACTTAGTCATATTTTGTTTATCCCAGATGACACATAGAGTAAATGGCAATGAGATCTTTGGTCTGAGTTGCTTCCTGCACAACAGGAATGGCCTGGTTGCATTGTGCAAAACATTTGACTATGCCCTGATGAGAGGAGTGTTCAAGGGCTGTGAAAAGAGATGTTATTTGAAATACAGAGAAATGAGCTGAGGATGACTTTGAGGAAGTAGTAAATGCAGGCTTCAAATTGTAATTGGCCAAAACGTGAAAGGATATTGTTGGAAATAATAGCAGAGAGGGTTCCTTTGAAGGTTGTAAAGAAATTAGAAGAATGGCTCATTTGCATATAAAAGCATTTCTAATGAAAGACAATATAATTAGTGAGAAAAAGCATCATAGCAGGTATCCTATGTGAGAGGATAAATTGATGGGACATTCTGAACAATTGCAAGAGATAAGGCTTATTTATTTAATTCTTGTTTTCAAAGACAAGGTCATTTATTATCACTTACAACTCAAAAGGCTTTGAAAAAGACTTAAAGGATATCTTTTGTGTATCTACCATTGTCTTTCCTTGTACCTTTATTCTTCCATACAGACAAATTTATGAGCAATGTGTTACAGTAAATTTGCCATTTCTTCAGGTATATTAATCAAAGGAACATATGTGTATATTCCTTATACTTTCTTAGACACATATTAGCAGGTAGATTCGTCCTTCAGGTCTTCTGAGATAGTAAACTCATAACTGAAAATCCTACCGGGGTCTGCCGTGTTTTAAGAAAAAAAATATATTGATAGAAATAATAACAATGGAATGTCATAGACAACTTAAGATTTTTAGAAGTGAAATTTTATAGTATCATTCCGAATCCATTAGCATGTTTTCTTGCCACTTTTTCACCTGTGTAAGTACAGTGGCAGTCCATATGTCTACTGAGGTTTGAAAACATAGAACTGCACTAGAAGTAGGAGAACCAGACAGAATAATGGCTCATCCATTTTGTATACTGATCATTTGGACTTCTTTATTTCCCTCCTTTACTTTCCCCTGTCATCTGGCACCCTTCTCTATTTTCAAAACGATGTCCACCATCTTCTATAATCTCTCCTTAATTTCACTTTATCTCTTTTCTAGGTTTCCTTGACTTAAGAACCTATAACTCCCCTATTGAGCCTAATTTGAAACATGCAAATTATATCTATAAATATATTCTTGCTAGATTTTTGTGAGGTAGAAGTTATATATAAGGAGTGATTGTTTGAATGTGTGTATCTATAATCCTTAGCATGGAAAAATATGTGCTCTAAACATGTCTTTGTTAAATTTTGCAAACTTGGGAAAGGTAAAAGAGAAGTCTTCAAACCATACAAAATCAATAAATCACACCATATTTGAGGTAAAAATTGATGGATCTTTTAATTTACACATAAGTTGCGTATATTGTACTATACTTTGAGTTCCTAACAAGAAATTATTTTGAAAAGCAAATCACTGATTTCAAAGCCAACTTCAAAGTAAATTTATTTTTCAAAGTAATTGTATAATGGATAAATTGCTTTCTTTTAGCATTACCCACAATAAAATATTCTTACAAAATAAAAAATGATTCACTGTTTCTACTTAGGTACATTCTTTAGTTTTAATGAAACTGTATTATTAATATGATATGATTTAATGTGGTAATAGATCAATTTGCACTGGAAAGTTTGGCTCAGAATAAACCCATTCAGTTCCATAGCATCAGGCAGTTTTGGAAGGTTGGTCTTCCACACACTATCTTACTAAATACTATTGATTTTTTTTTGTCTTAGTTGACTCTTAAACATCTATTAGTGAGCTGAACTTCTTTATAATATATTAAAGTGGCATTACCACAGGATTGAACCCAGGACCTTCACTTTGAGCCACATCTCCAATCCCTTAAAAATATTTGAGATGGGATCTTACAAAGTTGCTAAGTGGCCTGGAAGGGGCTGTGACAATTTTCCTCCCTGATCTCCAGAGATCAAGGATTATTGGTATTCACCACTGTGCCCACCTGAGCAACGGCCTTTTGATTGATACAGGAACACAAAAGTTGAATGGCATCCAAGAACAAGAGGGCCATAGGCTGCACAGCAGGATCCAGCCTGGGTCTGCAGTGCGTGGCTTGGGGGAGAGTGTCTTGGCCACACTGGGAAAGAAGTGTTTAAAAGGAAAGATTCGGTAAGATAACAAGGAACTTGAGAGGGAGGCGAGAGCTCCAGGTACAAGAAGAGCTCAGCTGAGGGAGAAGCACAGAAGATTCAGCAGGTTCATGTGGGATGTGAGGCCACACACAGGGGTCTAGAAACAGGGATTTTCACTCTGGTGAAATCTTGCTCAGAAAAAATCCATACGCTTCCAGATTTAGGGAAGTCTTTTCTAAAAAAAAAATTAGTTTTATTGGTGCAATTTAGTTAAGTGTAATAACCAGGTGAATTATAAGGAATTTCTGTATGTACATGATACATCTTGATTTCTCTTTTTATTTCCATCCCCATCCCTTCCTTTCAAGCTCCCTTCTCCTCCCCATTCACACAGTGCCATTTCCTTTTTTGTTGTTGTTTAATAATTTTATTTTATTTAATAATTTTATTGAGCAGGGCCAGGGAGATGGCTCAGTAGAATAAGTGATTGCCGGGCAAGTGCAAGG
>NW_004524727.1:3635723-3643453 GCF_000260255.1 Octodon degus
TTAGTAAGACACTTACAATAATTAATACATTGCATATTGTTGTCTTTATAGTATTTTTCATAGTATAAGATGCAGACATGATATCCTATCTAAACACTACTAGTTTAAAACTTTCTTCTCATTGAAACTTAGTTCAAAGAGAAAGTAGCTATATATTCATCATTTTATGTTTTTCTCATTTTTTCTGTCCTTACTAACTTTCCCTGTCCCCCTGAATACTTTCTTCCCATTTGACAATATCTATTACACATTTCTGTCCTTATTTACATTTTCCAATTTCTCAAACCAGGGAGATAATGCAATATTTACACATATGTCTGATTTATATTTTTAAATGAAGTATTAGTTATAGATAAAAATTTATAGCTGTATCAAATGGATGGACTTTGATGTCATAATTTAGAGAACACTTATTGGAGTTGTTTGTATTTGTGAAAAATCTGAATTTAGGATTTGATTGCAAAAAAAAAACCCAGTAAAGTCAAACATTAAAAAGAGAAATATCTTAGACAACAAGCTTGAATAGTTATCATTTTATATTTTTCTTAAACTTTGTATCAGTTCTAATGTCTTATCCATTATTTTTCTATTCTCTTTAAAATAAAAAAAATATATATATAAAAGAACACAAGGTTTAGGTAATCCAAAGAATTAGTGAGACATTTGTACTAGCATAACATGAGCAGGAAATACTCATTTATTTAAGAATAAAGCAAAATAAAGATCCTAAAGGGAAGCATACAGCCTGTAACTGAAATATGTCCCATAATGCAGATAAAGTCAAACTACAAAATCATGGCTATAAAATATTTTTAGTTTACCTTTAAAAATAATGGAGGGAAGTAGGAAGATTAGGTAGAAGATTAACAGGGAAGACTAACTAGAGGCTAATGACAGGTAACTAAGACACCACATCTGAAGGCAGAAGTGAGGATATAACAGAACAAAACACAAACATTTGAACCATGCAAAGTATGACACTACTAACATAAAAAATAACTGCACAAATGAAATATAAATATAAAAAGGAACTGCAATAAAACTAAAGGTAGAAATACTAATAGTGCTTTAAAAATTAGAGGCAAAACTCACACCATACCAAACACTATGTGTCATTAACATTCATATTTTCAATAACAGCAAGATATTCTCACTAAAAATATGTAAAATAGAAAGACATGAAAAGGAAAAAGTACCAAAACAATATATTGGAGAGCATTGCCCTGTAATGAAGAAACAAAAGTACACCTAAAAACAGAACACATAAAACAAGCAAAACTTAGCAAAGATGGAAGAAAATAGCATAATATAAAAGCTTTCCATGTACATTTTTCCAGATAAAATAAAAATTAAAAATTTCTATGTAGCTGATATAAGAAAAATCTTTACACTTAGATAAGAAAAAGACTACTACAAATTGCTTAATTGCAAAAATAAGTAATTATAAATTAATGACACAATTTTAAACAGGATCTTCTATTTATTAATATTAAAACTACATGTTAAAAACATTTGATAAAGGAAAAATTGTAGGAGAAATGTGAAATAAAATAAAATAAAATAAAAAATGTACTTCATATATTTTTCTTGTATTGAAGGAAATGTTTATGATTGAAAGCTACATCAACAAATATGAAAAATTGATAAATTAAAAACAAGTAAAATGTAAAAGAAACAGCAAATAAACAAAAGGTAGGAAAAGAAAAATATATATTCCAATTGTGCTAAATACATGTACCATATCCACACAAGGAATATAAGCATCATGAATTACAAATATGTACTAATGAAGAAAATCTAAAACATAAAATAAAAGTAGAAATTAATGATTTTAAAAGCAGAAAATAAGAATGTATATATGTTTAAATGAAAAATTAAAAAATGGATAAAACAATTAACCTACTTACTCATAAATAAAGTATGAAGATGTATAAATTTACAAAATGAAAATGAAAAAATAGAACAGAAATATCAAAACTTTCAAGGCATATTGGAAATACTATTTTACAGAAATAAATTTCAACAAAGCTGAATTTCACAAAGAAAATTAAAATGCTCAGGCAGAACAGTTCCTATACCAGGAGTTATAGTGTCAAAGGGTTCCCCTACGAAAAACCAAAAGCCAAAAAGATTTTTATTAATTCTCAAAAAGAGAAATAGGTCATTTAAGAACCTTGGTGGACTCTAGGCACCCCATGGACTCTGGTGAGCTGTGATCTCCCTTTTTCCCAGCACACAGGCACAGAGCTTCTGCTGGCACAGGTCCAAATTTTTAAGAACTTAGGAAATCTCTGAGTGCCTTGCAGGATGCAGGAGAGCTGCGATTTTTAGGCCCAGCGAGTGAAGGTACAGAGCTTTCCTGGAGCCATTTAAGAATTTTGGCAGACTCTTGTTGGCGTGCTGGCTTGGGGTGATTGCTGGGAGCTTTAAAACTGTGTAAAAGGGGGCAGTCAATGGTCTAAAGTGCTTGCTTAGGCATGCTTAGGCAAAGTGTAGGGACCGCGGTTTGATCCCCAGCACCACATGCCATGAGCTGACCAAAAAAAAAAAAAAAAAAAAAAAATGAAAAGGCAGGTGAAAAAGGCAATCTCAATCCTGTAGCCCACCCAGAACAAATCCAGGGGAAAATGACATATAACAACTTGGAAATCACACACCTGATATCTCTGAAATGATAGCAACTGAGGTAAAGCCAAAAGATCATCAGGCTGTAGCAGAAATAAGATCGGAAATTATCTGTCAGGTGCAAAAAGAAAGGACAAAAGTCATGAATGAATTGCCAAGTACTTCTAAAGAAGATATAGATACAAAAGCAGAGGCAGATAGGAAAATAATAGAAACACTGAATGAATAATACAAAAAAGAATTAGAATGCAAGAAACAGATACAAACATATATACAAGAAATTAAGAACTCCATTGAAAGCTGGCAAAACCACTTGAATGAAACTGAAGATAGACTTTCAGGCCTCAAAGATAATGTTGCAGCTAATGGATGTGAAATAAAATATCTCTTAAAACTAACAAGGAACCAAGAATTAACTATTCAGCAGCATAAGATAATGTAAAGAAAAAATAATACAAGAATCATAGTTGTCAATGAAGCAGTGGAAGAGAGTGTAAATAACATAAAAAGACTATTTGTAAAAATACAAGCAGAAAATTTTTTGCACATATGAAAAGAACCTGACACACTGTTCAGTGAAGCATAGAGAACTCCACACTGCTATAATCCCAATAAATCTACACTTCAATACATAATAATCAGGCTGGCCAAATAGCTCAACAGATTAGAGCACCTGCAAGCAGGCACAGGGGCTGGGGTTTGATTCACAGGCCTGCTTGCCATGCTGGCCCCGTCCCCAGGGTGCACTGAGCTAGCAATTGAGACTGGGCATGGTGGCACACAGCTGTAATCCTGTCACTTGGGAGGCTGTAAACAGGCGGATCACTACAAGTCTGATCTAGTAGTGAGACCCAGAACACCCTGTAGGCCCTTCCCTAAAATTACAAAAAAAGAAGAAGAAGAAGAAGAAGAAGAAGAAGAAGAAGAAGAAGAAGAAGAAGAAGAAGAAGAAGAAGAAGAAGAAGAAGAAAGAAAAGATACACAATAATCAAGAACTCAGAAATTCAGCAAAAGAATAAAATATTAAAAGCTGCTAGAGAGAGAAACGGATCACCTACAATAGAAAGCCTATCAGAATCATGGCAGATGTCTCAACACAAACTATCAAATCAAGAAGAGCTTGAAGTGAAGTATTTCAGGTCCTGAAAGAAAATAACTTCTAATGTAGATTGATGTACCTTGCAAAACTGTCACTTCATGTTAAGGGAAAATTGCAAGAGGAAGAGATAACAACTGTAAATATATATGGAACCAAAGTAGGAGCACTCTCCTGTACAAGATAAATTTTAACAAACATGAAAAATCAAATGAAAAACAATATAACAGTAATGGGGGAATTTAACATGACACTCTCACAAAAAGATAGATCAACAAGATGAAAAATCAGCAAAGAAATAAAACAACTAAACATAACTTATGAACAAAATGACTTGGTAGATCTCTACAGAATGTTTCACCCAACAACAGAATACACATTCTTCTTAGATGCACTTTGAACATTCTCTAAAATAGACCATATACTAGCACACAGAGCACTGTTAAGTAAAAGCATAGGAACTGAAACTATCCCATGCGTACTATCTGATCACAGTCCAATAAAACTGGGAATTATTGGAAAAATAAACTTCAAGAACACCATAAACACATGGAAATTAATAAAAACCTCCTAAACAATCAAGGGGTCACAGATGAAATTAAAGAAGAAATTTAAAAAATTTACAATTAAGTGAAAATGCAGATAAAACTTACTGAATCCTGTGGGATGCAATGAAAGCTGTCTGAAGAAAAAAAATAATTATAGCAGCAAATTCACACATTAAGAAAACAGAACAAGCCCAAATAAATGAATTTCTGCTGCAACTAAAGCTCTTAGAAAAAGAAGAGCAAGTCATATCCAAAGAAGGCAGAAAAAAATAAAGATGACAGCAGAAATTAATGGATTGAAGATAAAGAAAAACATACAAAGAATAAATGAATCAATTTGAAAAATGAAAAAATGATAAAACCCTAACCAAGCCAATCAAAACAAGGAAAGAAAAACCTAAATTCATGAAAAAATAAATAAATAAAAAGGGAAAAATCACTACAAACACTAGAGAAATTCGGAAGATCATCAATATCTATTTTCAAAATCTTTGCTCTCACAAAATGGAAAATACAGAGGAAACAGTTTCCTAAGTACATATGAAATGCCAAAGCTGTGTCAAGAAGATATAAAAACTCTGAATAATCCAACAATGAGAAATGAAATTCATAATGTAATAAACTAAAAACAAAGAAAAACCCAGGTCCCAATGTATTCACCGCAGAATTCTGCAAGAAATTTACAGAAGATTCAATGCCAACATTTCTCAAACTCTTCAGTGAATTTGAAAGGGAATCAGTTTTCCCAAACTCATTCCTGAATATAAGTATTACTCTGATTCCAAAACCAGAGAAAGATCCAACTAAAAAAAAAAAAAAAAACAAAAAAAACAAAACAAAGCAAAACTATAGGTGATTGTCTAAAATATATGGATGCAAAAATCCTCCATAAAATACTAGCAAACAGAATGCACAAATCATTAGGAACATTATATATCAAGAAGATTATACATCAGGAATAAGTGAGATTCACTCCAGGAATGTAGGGATTGCTCAACACATGCAAATACATAAATGTAATACACCACATCAATAGAACCAAGAAGAAAAAAACCACATGATCATCTCAATAATTGCAGAAAAATCTATGACAGTGCAACACTCATTCATGATAAAAACCACACAGAGAATTAGAATAGATGGTCTACATCTCAACTTGATAAAAGCTATCTATGAGAAACCAACAGCCAACATCGTACTAAATGGGCAGAACCTGAAGGTCTTCACTTTAAAATCAGGAACAAGACAAGGATGTCCACTGTCTCCACTCCTATTCAATATTGTTCTGTAATCGTTAGCCAGAGCAATTACACAAAAGGGACCAATAAAAACAATACAGTTTGGAAAAGAAGTGAAATTATCATTATTTGCAGATGACATGATACTCTATATTGACGACCCCAAAACCTCCACCAAGAATCTTGCAGATTTAATCATCAAATTCAGTAACATAGCAAGATAAAAAGTCAACACCCAAAAATTAATAGCATTTTTGTATACAAACCATAACCACACTGCAAAACAAATAAGGCAAACAATATCTTTCACAATAACATTCAAAAGTGAAATAATTAGGAACCAATCTCACAAAGGCATAAAAGATTTATACAGTAAAATATGTTATTCTATGGAAACAGATTAAAGAAGACTTGTGAAAGTGGAAAAAATATTCCATGCTCCTGGATAGAAGCAACCAACATTGTGAAAATGGCCATACTCCTAAAATTGTTATACAAATGCAATGAAATTATGATTAATATACTATTAGTATACCTTGCAGGCTAGAGAAAGCTCTCCTCAAATTTATTTGAAACCAGAAGACTCAAAATAACAAAAGCAATTCTGGGAAACAAAGGAATGGCAAGAGGTATTACAATTCCTGACCTGAAATTATACTATAAAGCTATTTTGATAAAATAAGCATGGTACTGGCATAAAGACATACTGGGGGAACAATGGAACAGATTAGAAGATGCAGACACAACTGCAAACACAATCAGGGACCAAACATGCACACTAGAAAAAGGATATCTTCTTTACTAAATGGTGCTGGAAAAACTGGCTTTCCACATGCCTAAAGCTAAAACTAGAACCATGCCTATCACCATGAACAAATCTATAGTTAAAATGGATCAAAGATTTAAACATTAAAACAGAAACAATAAATCTTCTGGAGGAAAATGTAGGTAGAAATCTTAAAGACATATGGGTAGGTAGAGAGTTCATGAACAAAAAGAAAACTGCCCAGGAAATACCTAAATGAAACAAAAACTGATATCTCATCTTTTGGAGAAGCTTTTGCACTTTAGTGCAAATCTCCAATAGAGTAAAAAGAAAGCACAAAAACTGGGAAGAAATTATAGCTGACTGTCCCTCAGAAAAAATGCTTTTTATCTAAAACATATAAAGAGTTAAAAAAAATCTGGGTCCTCACATTCAAAGGCCTAATCCAATAATGGTCATCTGAGATGAATATACACTTCTCAAAGGAAGAAATATAAATGGCAAGTAAATATATGAGAAACTATTCACCATCTTTGGTTATTTGAGAAATGCAAATCAAGAAAACATTGGTCCCTGGCACATTCAGCATACTGAGCTGGCCACTGAGTCTGGATGTGGCAGTGCATACCTATAATCCCAGCATTAGGAGGTAGAATACAGGAGGATTACTATGAGTCCAACCTAAGTAGTGAGACTCTGTACCAAATATATTTTAAAAAGAAAGCAAAACACTGAGATTTTGTCTGACCCCAGAAAGAATGGCTAATATCAAGAAGTCAGCCAATAGAAAATGCTGGAGAGTCTATGGAGAAAAAGAAACGCTTCTGTACTCTTGGTGGGAGGGTAGACTGGTAGAGCCACAGTGGAAATCAGGGTGGAGATTTTTTCAAATCTAGGATTGGAGGACCTATTTAAGCCAGCTGTTCCCCTCCTGCATAATTTACCACAACTGAATAGCTCATACCACAGCAAGATATGTGTAAATATGTTTATAGCAGTACCATTTGTCATAGGTAAATCCTGCAAATAACCCAGATGCCCATCAACTGAAAAATGGATAAGGAAGATGTGGTATTTTTTTATACAATGGAGTAATATCCAGCTATAAAACAGGATAAATTTGAGACTTTTGTCATTAAAGAATGTAACTAGAGAATATACTGTTTAGTGAAATAAATCAGACTTGCATGTATAATAATCATATTGTCTTTTTTTTGCTTTATTTTATTTTTTTAATTTTTTGATTTTTCAACAAATAATACACTGCATATATTCTTCTTAGTGGTTAATTGCTGTACAAGATGCGGACTTATGAGCCTATTTACAAACACCATTAGAAAAAATCATTCTATTCATTAATAGAATGTAACTATATATCTATCCCAACCACTTTGAATACACAGATACAAAATGGACATTCATCTGTATACCCCATTTTTTCTAAGTTCCGTTATTGA
>NW_004524727.1:3656962-3669447 GCF_000260255.1 Octodon degus
GGGGGGTGGCCCGAGGGGGTGGGAGAGGGTCCTGCCTATGCTGCGCCTGGGGTGGGACTGGTCCCGCCGGCGCAGGGTAGCAGGAAGCTCTCCACACACTCACCGGACCTGGGCTAGGACTGGTTCATATTGTCTTCTTAGTGTGAGAATCTGAAAGGGAAATGGAATCTAAAGGGTGCAACAGATACTGGGAAAAGGGGAGAACTGATTCAAATGGAAAGTTACTGAGTTGAGGAGAAGGACAGGAAAGGGAGTAGGGGAAAGAGATATATCTGTGTATTTAAGCAGTATGGTTTGTAACACTGTGCTGTATATTTGTACTCATCTATGGAAAGAAGCAATTAATGCTTTAATTTGTTTCATATCATTTTTTTCAATTGTTTCTACTTCTCTTCTATATTTCTCATGCATTTCTTTCCTTTTTTCTTTCTTCTTAAATTTTACATGCATATATCTGGTAATATGAATAACTGGTTGGAAGACAACACTATGTATTACAACAAATAATGTGAAATTCATATTACTTTGTGAAGTGAAATTCTATACTACTTGTAATCTTTTCTGTTTTAATTCTAAGTAATATTTTCATTCAAAAATAAAAAATAAAAAATAAATAACTTGAATATAATTATGGTATCACAAAATACAAAAATTAGTAAGTGAAGTAAAGAAGCAGCTACAGAAACATAAGCAGGAAACCCAATCTGAAAAACACAAAATGCAACCTCAGAACCCAAGCCCACCCATAACAAAAATTAGTAAATTAAAAAATTCTACTAATAGAATATAGTAAAACTTTTAAAAATAATTTTATTGAGCAACAAATAGCAATGAGACAGTTTCAAAAACTTTTAATATGACAGTTTCAATAAGCAATACATTACATATTTTTGTCTTCATAGTGGGTATTCATAGTACAAGATGCAGACATGATATCCTGTCTACAAACAATATTAGTACAAATTTTCCTATACATTGAATTAAGAGAAAGTAGCTGCATACATACCCTAACTATTTTGAATATACAGAAACAAAATGGCCCTTCATTTTATTCCTTTTTTGTTTAGTTTTGTCACAGAAGGGTATTCCCATTGTCACTTAAATATTGTAGGTGCATGAATTCAGCAAAATATTCCAATATAGTCCAGTAGTCCATAATAGTAATGGGTTATTCCTAGGACTGGCAATGTCAGAAGTTGTTGACTTGAGCCTTTTACAGCTCAGAATATTAATATGGCTTTACATTTTATACTTATTTTTATACTATGCTGCTAGATAGTTAAGACTAACATATGTCAGGCATATTCTACCTGTATTGATATGTTAAATTTGAAGTTCCTAAAGAATATGAAGAAAACTTAAAAAAGAGAAAACAATTTAAAAGATAGTAATGACCAATTACATATTTTTACTCAGAAATTTAGAAATCTAACTATAGACAGCATGGTAGCAGCACAATCCTATGACAATTTATTTTCTTGTCTCTTGTTTTCATTTAGTACCCTTTAAAAAAACAAAACATTTACTTGACTGTCAGTATGGCAGTAATTGGTATGACATGACAAGCAGTATATATTTAGAAGACCAGAATGACAGGCTTTCCAAGCATGGCCCTACCATTACACATTGCTAGCTTCAGCGCAGTTGATTAGTTCACAGGTATCAGCATATAGAGTTAGTCAGGTTGAGAATCCTAGCAATTATCTGCTAGTTTCAAAAACATGCTAAAGATTCTCAGGATCATTGCCTTAACCATCTTGTGTGTATAAATGTATGCTTTGACCCTGTCATGTTTCCTAGCTTTTCTCATTGCCCTCTCTTCATTGTCTAATCTTTAAGTTCTCATTTTCCTTTTGTGTTAAAGCTTCTTATTTATATTTATTCTTTTGAGATTTTGCACTAGAGAGACTATATGATATTTACACATGTGAGTCTGGTTTATTTAACTTATGAGTATATCTTCAAGTGGCATCCACTTGAATATAAAGGCTTTGAGTTTATCATTCTTTATAGCTGAGTAGTACTCCATTGTATAAAAAGACCACATCTTTTTCATCCATTCATCAAGTGACGGGTATCTTGGTTGTTTCCAAGATTTGGCTACCTCAAATTGTAGCCAAAACTATAAACATAGCTATAAACATAGGTACACATATATTACTAGGATATGACGTTTTAGGTTCTTCCAGGAAAATTCCCAGTAGGCGAATAGCTAGTTTGAATGAGATTTCCAGTCCTAGTTTTTTAAAGGAGTCTCCACACTGATTTCCACAATAGTTGTGCCAGTCTATATTCCCACCAGCAGTGCAGAAGGGTTATTTTTTCCCACAGCCACTCCAACATTTGTTATTGGTTGATTTCTTTTTGATAGATATTCTTTCTTGGGTGAGGTGATATTTCAGTGTTGTTTTGATTTGCCCTTCATGGATGGCTAGTGATGTGGAGCATTTTTTTTCATATATTTATTTGCTTCTTTAATTTCCTCCTCTGAGAAGTGTGTGATAATCTCAGTTGGCCATTTCTGGAGTTGCACTTTAAATTTTAGGGCCCTATATTTTTTAGTTCTTTATAAAGTCTAGGGAGCAGACCTTTCAGTGCTGATTAATTAAGATTTTTTTCCAAGTTTTTGTGTTGTCTTTTCACTTTATTGGTAATTCCTTTTGTAGTGCAAAAGCTTCTTAATAAGAAGAGTCCCCAGCTGTCAATTCTTTCAACTATTACCCATGCAATTTGATTTTTGTTAATGATCTCTTTGCCTAACCCTATATCTTCAAGAGTTCCTCCTACTTTATCTTCCAGGAGAATTAGAGTTTCTGTTTTAATGTTCAGATCTTTAATCCACTTGGACTTTAGCTTAGGGCATAGTGATAGGCCTGGGTGAAGTTTTAGCTTTTGGAATGTAGATGAGCCATATTTTCCAGGACTTTTTGTTAAAGAGCTTATGTTTCTTCCAGTAAGCATATTTGCATACTTTGTCGAAGATGAGGTGGCTTAATATTTTAATAGAGGGTTCTGCATCTTCTAATCTATTCCATTGATCCTCAGGAATATTTCATTGCCTGTACCATGCTGATTTTATCACAGTAGCCTGGTAGCATAATGTCAAGTCAGGAATTGTAATGCCTCCTGCCTTGTCTTTGTTGCCCAGGATTGCATTTGCTGTTCTAGGTCTTTTATGGTTTCAAATAAATTTTAGGAATGATTTCTCTAGGTCTGTGAGATATGTTGGTGGTAGTTTGATAGGGATTGTATTAAATCTGTACAGCAATTCTGGGAGTATGACCATCTTCACAATGTTGACTCTTCCTATCTAGGAGCAAGGAATATCTTTCCATTTTTAGAAATTCTCTATGACCTCTTTTTTCAGAAGTATAATTATTTTTAAAATCATCAAAGTATTTTTTATTTTTAAACAATACAAAGTGTAGATAGAAAAAAAGAATGACATTAGAAATGATACAAGATATCACTAAAGAAATTAAGAGCAATTCAACAATAGCTGCTGTATTTTCTGAGGTTATCTTCAAATTGGTTGTTACCATAATTAGATTACCATATATCAATGTGTTTTATATATTAAGAAAAAAACAAGAGACACAAATAAAGTAATTTCACAGGACAGACCTGGTACAATGCTAGGAGGACCTACCCCTTAGCTCATTGAAGTGGCTGCTTCAACAAAGCAGCCAGTCTCAGGTTGCTGTGGTTCAATCCCCACAACTCCAGCCAGCCAAACATGTCCTGAAGGCATTCTGAGCCAGCAAAAAAAAAAAAAAAATCCTACAATGCTGTAGATGGTTAGATTTCTTAATTTCTGTGTAAAATTATGTAATTGTTTATTCATATTATTTTAAATATCATTTTTTTTTAATTTTTGTCTTCATACTCTGCAGGAACTTAAAGTTTAACATATCAATATGTGACGGAAAATACCTGTTCCAGGTTATGCCTAAGATTTTTGATTTTCAGACAGATAGGCTAAACCCAGCTGCATATTTTGTAGGGTAAAAATAAGCGTGTCTTTTGGAGGGTTAACAACTTTAGTTTGCAGTCCAAAAATTAGAGAAAAAGAAAGGCTACAAGGACAACCAACGTTTTGGCCCTAGTCTTTCAAGGTCAGTGAGGGTTCAGGACATAGGAGAACCTATACTGTAACATAATGTAATTCAGTTGTGTCCCAAATTTTCTGATCAAGGAGATTATGGGGCCACAGAGGAATGAGATCGATGATGTAGAGTGTGCCTAAGAAGAGTCACATGGAGAGAAAACTTTCTCTCAGCCTTTCACAGAGAGCAAATTGCTCAAGCAATGGTCATGACACATCCACATGGCTGGCAGTCACAAGTGATCTACAAACTGTGGTGCAGGATTTTAGGTTAAATCCTGAGGGGATTTTACTGACCTTATCAGAAACAAAAGTTACATTTCTTGTTATATAGTTCTTGCTCTTTCTTGTTCTCAGCCATCCAGAAAAGTATGAAAACGAAGTATAAAAAGTAAAGCCACATTAATATGCTGAGCTGTAAAACACTCAAGTCAACAACTTCTGATATTGCCAGTTGTACAGAAAACCCACTACTACTATGAACTACTGGGCTCTACTGGGAGATTCTACTGAATTCAAGTACCTACAATATTTAAATGACAGTGGAATGTCCTCCTCTGAGAAAACTAACCAAAAATGTGGTATAGAAATGAATGATCCTTTTGTATCTATATACTCAAAATAGTTAGGATAGATATACAGCTCCACTCTTGTATTTCAGTGAATATTTTTATAACAGTGTTTGACACAGGATATCATGTCTGCAACTTGTACAATGAATAACCATTAAGACAACAATATGCAATGTATTAATTACTGTCAATATGCCAGGAATTGATTGTGAAACTGTCTCATTGATCTTTGTTTCTCATTGAAATTATTAAAAAAGAAAGAAAAACAGAAAAAAGAAAAACAAATAAAACAAAATTTATGAGATTCAAAAGAGGAAAAAAACATCATTCATAGGAAAAAGAACGATTGGATTAACTGTTCCTGTAAAAAGACCAGCAGAAATCAGCAATAGAATTAGAAATGCTAGGTTATTACATTCCCAATGCTTAAAATATATCCAGGCCTAGCACTATGCACAAAATTACAATCAAAATGGATCATGCAAAGATTTTCTAAGCACATTAAAATTAGACATTTTCCTCTGTAAATATTAACGTGTATAGACCCTAGAACTTAATCCTTATTTACACCTTCTTTGAATAATTGAAGTTCTTGTAATAGTAGGATTTACAAAGGGTGTTTTTCTGGTTACAGACATATAATAATAGAGTACAAAGTAAATTAAATATATCAAATAACTCTTTTTCACTTGGCAGGAAGATTTCATTATTAAGAAATATATTCATATTCTTGGACATTAGAATTAAGTTAAATGGCCAACCAAATAGCTCAGCAGGCTAAAGCACCTGCAAGCAGTTGCAGGGGCCTGAAGTTCAATCCCCAGGCTTGCTGTACTGGCCCTGCCCCAGGGTGTGCTGAGTTGGCAATTGAGACTGGGCTTGGTGGTGCATGCTTGTAATCCTAGCTCTTGGCAGGCTGTAGATAGACAGGACACTACAAGTCTGATCTGATAGTGAAACCCTGAACACCCTACAGACCCTTCCCTAAACACACACTCACACACAAAAAAGAATTAAGTTAAATATAAAGTTATTGTATATTTGTGTATTGGAATAATAAAGGTTTCTGCATCATCCCAAATGATCTAGACAATTAGTATAACATGTATGCAAATTATACCTTCATTTTCACAGAAAAAAACCCACTAAAATTTATATGAAATTACAAAATAACTAGTAGACAAAACAATCTTGAGCAAGCACTACTGAGGTGGAAATAATCATATTACCTGATGTTAAATTGAATAAAAAAGCAAAGTAAACCAAACATCATGGTAAAGTAACAGAAACAAACATATCACCTGGTAGACTAGAATGTGTGCTCAGAAATGAGCCCATACTCTGATGGCTAGCTGATTTTTCACAAATTTCACAAAACATTTCATGAGAAAAGGGAAGTCTCTGTATTAAACATCTTTGAGAAACCTAGGCCATTCCTTTACATATGAATTAAATTAGATCCTGGGCAGTGATTGTTGGGTACAATCCCACAGCACAGGGAACAAACCTAAAAATAGGCAAAAGGAATTTCATGAAACTAAAAACCTTCTGTTGTTTCAATGGAAACAACAAACAGAATGAAGACCTAACCCAAGAGTTTGGAAGAAATATTTGTATATGAAATATTGGATAAAGAAAAATATATCCAAAATATGGAATAACTCAAACTATTCAACAAGAAAATAAGTAAACATTTTTTTAAGTCCATAAGGGACATTTTTCAAAAGAAGACATACAAATAACCAGTAACTATATGGAAAATCACTTCAAGAAGTTAGTCATATGGGAAATATAAATTAAATCGCCAGTGAGATTACCGCCTTGTACATGTTAAAATCGCTGTTATTAAAATAAAATACAAATACATTGGCAATGATATATAGAAAAGGAAATATTGCTTGTACAGCACCGGTGGGTATTTAAGTTAGTGTAGTCATTTAGAGATACAGTAGGAAGAGACCTCAGAAAGAAAATAAAATCACTGTGGCATCCAGTCTCACTGCTGGGTATATATCCAAGGGAACTGTGAGCAGCACACAGAGATGTCCAAACTCACATTTCCATTATACCTTCATTCCCCAAAGCTGATATGTGTAAGCAACTTAGTTCACTGTAGGGATCCATTGGTCTCACTGCAATTGGTTCTACCTGGGAAGAAACAGCAGTAGAAATGACAAAAATAGACAAGAAGGGGCTAGGGAGGTGGCTCAGTAGAATAAACGCTTCCCTGGCAAGAGCAAGGGTCTGAGTTCAATCCCTGGCTCTGAAAAAAAAAAAGATAAAGAATAAAGAAAAATAAATAAGAAAACAAAGGCTGGTCTAGGTGGTCACTGGCCTGCCAGATGGGCAAGACTAATGCAACACACAACGAAACAATCCTTTATTTATACTTTTGCAAAGTTAGTAACACATGACACAAGGTTGCCTAGTGACTAATAGCTGACCTTAACCACACAAGATGTTTATCTCAGGACTGAGGTACCTTGTTTGCTTTAGGCACTGAGGCCTAGTCCCACCTACACACATGTGATCAATTTCCTAGTTTGCATGGCTCCTAACAGTGCATAAGTGTGTTTGGTCATGTACACATACATAAACCTAAACAGTGCATTATACGCTAGGGAAAATTAAATGTTCATCCAAAATGGAAGCCAAGGTGGATCTATTGTAGTTCAAATGTTCAAAGCCAACTTCTGGTTTCTGTTATACACATTCAACAAGTCAGAACAACAATTGCAAATGTATTTCTAATAGTGTGAATCAAATTTTCACTTTAATGAAAATGCTCAGAAAGTGATACACAATAAGATTAATTGTTCCTTGATGGTTCTCCCACAAGAAATTCGAGATAAAAGCTCAGTTAAACTTATCACTGTGTCATTCTAGGACAAATACTGTTCTGTATTCTGGCTTTCAGACGCCAGAAATGGGTCATTACAAAGTATCTGAATAACAGATCATTGTAGCAATTGATGTTGTCTTGTAATCCATGCTGCAGTGAAGTGTGTGTGTGTGTGTGTGTGTGTGTGTGGCAAAGCTGTCCTGAGATAAACATCCTGTCCACTATTAGGTGCTAGGCAACCATATGCCGTGTGTCACTAACTTTGCAAAAGTAAAAATAAAGGACTGTTTGTTGTGAAAGAAAGAAAGAAAGAAAGAAAGAAAGAAAGAAAGAAAGAAAGAAAGAAAGAAAAGAAAGGAAAGAAAGGAAGAAAGAAAGAAAGAAAGGAAGGAAGGAAGGAAGGAAGGAAGGAAGGAAGGAAGGAAGGAAGGAAGGAAGGAAGGAAAGGAAGAAAGAAAGAAAGAAAGAAAG
Organism: Octodon degus; assembly: GCF_000260255.1. Classification (NCBI taxonomy): domain Eukaryota; kingdom Metazoa; phylum Chordata; class Mammalia; order Rodentia; family Octodontidae; genus Octodon; species Octodon degus. The sequence continues at coordinate 3,664,953 of NW_004524727.1, forward strand.
AAAGAAAGAAAGAAAGAAAGAAAGAAAGAAAGAAGGAAAGGAAGAAAGAAAGAAAGAAAGACACAAGATAGGATAGATATACAGCTACTTTCTCTTAGTTCATTGAGAAGCAAGGTTTGTACTAATATTGTTTAGACAAGATATCATGTCTTTATCTTGTCCTCTGAATAACAACTCTGAAGACAACAATATGCAGTGATTTTTTAATGCCTTATCAGTAATGAAATGGTATCAAAATGCTGGGACACATCAAATAGTCACTTGGTAAAATGGAGTAGATTGGGCTGTAAAGACCTGTGAAAGTTCTGAGACAATCACATGAAATCCAAACTCTTTAGATATTAAGACAATTTAACTACCTTGTTTTGGACATGAAAATTATTTATTTGTAATATTGTGAGGCTCCAGACATCTTATGCTTTTTCCAGTCAAGTATGGGCGATGTAGGAGGAATGTTACTTAAATCTTTATCTGTTTATTCATTGAATTAATAACTTTAATTTTTTGATTTTTTTTTCTTAAACACTTTTTGTTTGTATTTTAGGGAAGGGTCTACAGGGTGTTCAGGTTCTCACTGCTAGTTCAGACTCACAGTGATTCTCCTGTTCCCAGCCACCCAAGTGCTGGGATTACAGGGGTGTGACACCATACCCAGTCTCAATGGACATCTCAGGGTGCTCCAGGCCCTTCTTCCTGCATGCAGATGCTTTAATTCTCTTAAACATTTTTAAATAGCCTGATAAAAAATGTTGAAAAAAGATATATAAAAATATCAATATTATTCTCTTAGGGTCTCTAAAGCAGAGAGCAGATGATATAAAGTGGAATTACCAGGAAATATGCAAAACTAAACAGATAACCATTTAACCAACTAATCAACCAACCCAGGTCCTTCCTGTGCTGTGTTTAAATACATATCTCAATATTTACAGATCACAATACACACATATATATATAGAAAAACGTACCTACATACATATTTCCATGTTTGAGAAAAACAATAAAATAGTAGTACTTAACCAGCATTTCCATCCTAATAATTATATTTTTCACATTAACATGTTTAAAAATTCATTCCCATAATCTACAATATTATAAACTTTTTGTGGATGTGAAGATTGAACTTCATGGTATTAAATGAATGGATTCTATTTTTGAAAATTCAAAGAGCTACTTTTGAATCCAATTTTCCCAAATCTTGTTTTTAATGCACATAGTATCTCACAAAGATATTATTAGGAAACACATTTATTAAAAAACATTAAAATCACGCATGATAATAAAAAAGTAGCATAAACATGATGCAAACAGTGCAATCAGACTTGGAATACCCGTTCTCTTGTTCCCTTACTAACATGAGCTGCTTTATCACCAGTATATTTCTAAATGTTGTGAATTATGCATTTGTCTACGGCTTCTTTCTGGAGTAAATAAATTCAATGTATGCATTAAGAGGAGGCCATAAATCAGTTCCTGCAGCATACAATTGTTTTCTAGTTTCTAATCAACACTACCCAAATATCCAGTCTCATTTTTCTCATGCTACAATTTTACAGAATCATTACTCTTTTTTTATTATTATTACGCCATTGAAAGAAAGATGTTTGTTTTTCTGCTATGTACCTTGCTCCTGACATCATTTGCCAAGAAAAAACTATATTTTACTTGAGATAAAATGCTTGTGTGATGCTAAAATGACAGTCAGTCTATCTATAAAATGCCAGTATGAGAAACAGGTTAATTCCATTAAATAATGACAGCACGGGCGAGATCAATCATGTGATTGATTGAGTGAAACATCTTATCACTATCCAGAATTTTGCACACACTTGGTGTCAGTTAGCATATGGAGAGAAGCACGGAGCTTGCTGTGACTGAGAGGTGGATAAGAGTCCTTTGAACACCACCATGGAGTAGAACTTGTGTCCCACAACTTGTTTATGTGTAACAGATTTTGTTATGCTCCCATCAAACAGGAAAGATAAGTAATATTCATAGGGTTTACATAATTACGATGAACATTATGACCATTTTACAAAATCAAGCCATTAAATCGAATAGCACTCAAAATACTCTCACTTCAAAGAGGTAGAACTCAAGATGAGGTGACTTTGAATGTTATGTAAAGTTCAGAGCAACAGTGGTGACATCTAGACTCATTTAATAGCTGATACAGTGTATGACAAAGGTGGCTTGACAACACCATCCTTAAGGGTTGTAAATGAGCTCTTTGCATTCTGATTTTTTTGTATTTATTTTTCCCATAATTTTATTGAGAAGCAAATAGCAGTGAGACATTTTGAAACCAAATTGGTAGGACAGTTTCAATAATTAACACATTGCATACATTCTTCCTAGTGGTTATTGGCATTACAAGACGTGGACATGATATCCTACTTACAAACACTATTACAACAAATCCCTCTATTCATTAAGAGAATGTAATTATATATCTATTCTAACTATTTTGAATACAAAGATACAAAATGGACATTTCTGTATCCCCTTTTTCTGTTTAGTTCCATTATTTGTATATTATAGGTGTGTTAACCTAGCAAAATATTCCAAAAGAGTCCAGTAATCCATAATTGTACTGGATCTTCCTCTTCACTGGCAATGTCAGAAATTGTTGACCTCAGTGCCCTACAGCTCAAAATAACAGCATGGCTTTACTTCTTATATTTCGTTTTTATACTTTTCTACTGCATGGTTAAGACAAAGGTAAAGCAAGACCTATGCAACAAGAGTTGTAGCTTTTGGGTCAGATAAGGTCAGTGAAATCCCCTCAGGATTTATTCTGAGATCCTGTACCTCAGATTGTAGAACCTTTGTTAGTGTCAGCCATGTGGATGAGTCATGGCCATTTCTTGGCCAATGTGCTCTCTGTGAAAGCCTGAGAGAATGTTTTCTCTGTATGTGACTCTCCTTTGGCACACTCTACATCGTCGATCACTTTCCTCTTTGGCCCCATAATCTCCTTGATCAGAAAATTTGGGACACTACTGAGTTATGTGACATTATAGTACAAGTTCTCATATGGCCTGAGTCTTAATTGACCTTGGAAGGTTAGGGCTAACATGTTGCCTTTCCTTGTGGCCTTCCTTTTTCTCTAATTTTGGTCTAATTTTTGAAAAAAGATAAGATTGAAAATCCATGTGCTTCTTGAGTACCTTCCAGAAAGAACTTTTGGGAGAGGATATCAATGGAAAAGACCCTATGCACATGCTTGAGATAAATTGGTGAACCATACCATCTGTACCCAGTACCCATGGCCTAAAAGAGAGAACCTCATCATTTAGCCCACAGTAATTTAGCTCCAAATCAGGAAGGTACTGGAACACTTGCCCATACCATGACATGAAGGAAATAGAATATCAAGGCAGAAACTAGAAATGGAGACAGCCTTCTGGGTCACATGCACAGTAACTGGACTCTTCTACCAGAATCCTACCTCCTAACAGCAAATCAGCTATAATGTCCCATAATGCAGCTCACTCCCCAGAGCTAAACCTATGGTACCATTGAGGCTTTGGGGAAGCATCTTGCTATTAACCATTGAGGGTAGTGTAATTACCTTCCTTGTATAATGTAGACACTAGTCAAAGTTTCTTGTCTTCTCCTATAATACTGCTCAAATTCTTCCATCTGAGGTACTTTTCTGTAGGTTTAAAGAGGTTTCTGTCACATGTAACTTGGCTGAAAAAGCATGCTAGAGTAACTCTCCCATATGCATTGCTACATATGAATACTGCAAATCATACTCACAACAGGTAGTATTTTATAATACTCAAAAAAGATTAGCTGCTTCAGCATTGGATATATTTACACATGGCATCTCCACAACTACATTTCCTTTTAAACTTCTGTAAACAGAGATATTAAAGGTTTGCATGAATCCTAAACCATGAAGGTCTAGAAGTTGTCTCTTTCCAGGGCAATCCTAGGATGCTTTAGTGTCACCATTCTGGGCACTATGCCATGCCATCCACAGCTCTGCCAGGATGATCATTGTTGCCCTATATGTACACAAGTTTGATGCAGTCTGGAGCACCCCTTTCCTACCATGCTTATGAGCACAAAACTTTCCCTTCATGAGAGGTCAATGGCAGGACTAATGACAACTCAAACTCAATGGAATTTTTACAGCTCATGTAGGCCTTATGCCCATCATATTTGTTCATTTATTCTGCAAAATGGAAATCTCTACTATAGTGCCTGTATTCCACTCTATGTCTGATAACTTACAATTAGTGGTTTATACTTATCAATTTCTTTTTTATAATTTTTGTTCATTTTGATAAGAAAAAGTTTAAATAATGATGAAACATTTCAAAACAGGTTAGTACAATGTTTGCAATAATTAATACATTGCATATTGTTTTCTTCATAATAGTTATTTAGAGGAGAAGATGCAGACATGATATCTTCTCTAAACAATATTAGTACAAATTTTTGTTCTCAGTGGAACTAAGAGTGAGGAGTTGTATATCTATAT
>NW_004524727.1:3669547-3684230 GCF_000260255.1 Octodon degus
TTTTCACAAAAAATTGTGTTTTATTTACACTCTTGTGAAGTTAGTAATGCATGACACTAAGTTGCTTAACAACTGATAGAAAACATTAACCAGATGGGATATTCATATCAGGAGTGAGGAAACTTGCTTGCTTTAGGCTGGGTCAAGTCCCACCTACACATATTTGATCAATTTCCTAGCTTCTTGACTCCCAACATATCTCCCTTCTTCATTTTGATTTTTAGAGATGGGTGTTCCACTGTAGTTAAAGAAGCTGTATTTGGAGAAGTTTTTAAAGGACCTTTTCATACTTGAAACCGGTCTAAAGATTGTAGGTACTTGAATTCAGCAAAATAACACAATATAGTCCAATAGTCCAAAATAGTAGTGGGTTATTGGCAGAACTGTCAATTGTCAGAAGTTGTTTACTAGAGCCGTTTCAGCTAATCATATTAATACAGCAATACTTTTCATACCTCGTGTTTATACTTTTCTGCTGGATGAATAAAACCAAGTAAAAGCAAGACCTATATAAGTAAAAATGTAACTTTTACACTTATCAATTTCATTCTTCACAGAATCCTTGGGAATTACATATATAACAGCTTTATTTCTTTGTCCATTAAACAAACAAAAGCATTTGATACATTTTTAAAATGTTTTAAGGTGCTCTCTCCAGTCCAAACCCAAGTAAGCTGCTTGAGTGAGATACTCTGCTGTGCCCTTAGAACACGCCACCACTCCAGAGCACCCCTCTACGTCCGACCAGTGAGTGAGAACTTCTGCTGCGTTCTCGGGACCCTCAGATCTAGCCCAAGCCCAGGCCCAGCAAGTGTGTGGGAGAGCTTTCCCTCTCACCTATGCAAACTTGTACCATTCAGACCCAGCTCAGGCCTGGCATACAGACCTGGGGTGAAATTCTGCAGCAACAGTCTCCGCAGAGAGAGTAGGCGATAGAACCACCCAGCTAGTACAGGAGCAGAACATCTTGCAAGAGGAGCACAACAGGTTCACTCCCAAGGGCTGCAACAGGAAGCAGCTGAGCATAGCAGCCAGAACCAAGCCAGGTACAACTCAATAATTTCAAACTTTGCAGATTTGAACCCAAATTTCAGTAGGTACTAAGGTTATAGCTGCACCAAAACTCGACAACAAAGGTCAGAGGAAAGTGTTATAGAAAATGAAAAAGAGAAGGAGCAAAATGCAATCTCAGACCACAAGCCCACCCATAACAAGTGTAGAGGACACTAGCACAAACAAATTGGGAATCACATGGATGAAATAAGTGAATACTTAGCTTCTCAAATAAAAAAGTGCAGAAATGTATAGAGCAACTTAGATAGGAAATAAAAAAGAAATATCTGAATTAATAGCATCTGAAGTAAAGAATCAAATGCAGAAACATATGGAGGAAATCCGATTTGACAAACCTCTGCAGAAAAGAATTAATAACTGCTTCTAAAGAAGGCATTGATAAAAAAAATGAAGGAAATTAGAAAATGTTGGAATCTTTCAAGGAACAATCTAAGAAACAAATAGATTGCATGAAGCAGAGTCAAAGAGTTATGGAGGAACTTAAAATCTCAATCATAAGCTTGCAAAACCATTTAGGTGAAAGTGAAGACAGAGTTTCAGATGTTGAAGATGCTGATGCACCTAGTGAAAATGTAAGAAAAGATCTCTTAAAAAGAACCAGGATGCAGGAAAAATAATTCATCACCTGTAAGATGATGCAAAGATGAACAATGTAAGGCATCATTGAGAAAGGGGACAATACAAATGATATTTAAAAAATATGGGCAGAAGTAATAGCAGAAAACTTACCAAATATGAGGAAACAATCTGACATCCAGGTAATCAAAGCATAGAAAACACCAAATAACTTCATCCCAATTAAAAACACACTGAGACATATAATAGTCAAAATCCCAGAAATGCAGAGTAAGAATAATATGCTGAAAGCAGTTATAGAAAAGAAGAAGATCCCATTGAAAGCAAAAGCCATCAGAACTATGGCAGTCTTCTCTTGCCAAAGCATAAAGCCAAGAAGAACATGGAGTAGAGTACTTCAAGTCCTCTATGAAAACAAACTCCAGCCCAGACTACTATACCCTGCAAAACTCTCTTTTAAATTTGATAGATAATTCAAATACTTCCATGATAAACAACAACTAAAGAATTTCATGGTGACAAAGCCAACCCTACAAAGACTACTGAAAGTTGTTATAGAGAAGGACCAATATAATCAGAAATCCATGAACGAGAACAGAAGCAACCAACTAAATAGGGCAAAAATTAAACACAAGAGAAAAAGGAAAAATGAGTAAACAACAGCAGGTAAATAACATGTCAATCATAAGTCAATACATACCAATTATCACCATTAATGTAAATGGATTCTATGCACCAATTAAAAGAAATGGACTGGCACAGTGGATTAGGAAATCCAACAATCTGCTATATACAAGAAATTTACTTAAATCTTAAATTCATAGGCTAAAAGTCAAAGGACAGAAAACTATACTACATGCCCCAGCACTTAGGAACAAAGAAGAAGTACCAATTGCGTTCTCAGACAGTCTCAACTTCAAAATAATAATGATCACATGAGGTAAAGAAGGCCGCTTTATATTGGTTTGGGGAAAAATTTAAGAGGAAGTGGTAACACTGATAAATATTTACACACCAAACATGGGAGCACCCAACTATGTAAGACAAATCTTAATGGACATGGAAAATCTAATATCCAATACCACAGTCTTAACAGGAGAACTTAACACCCCTTTATCCCAAAGAGACAGGTAAAGGAGACAAAAAATTAGCAAAAAAGCAGCAGAACTTAACCAGAGCTGGGAACAAATGACTTGGTGGACATATACAGAGTGTCCCATCCAAAAACAGCTGAATACACATTTTTTCAGCTGCATATGTGTCATTTTCTAAACTGGACCACATACTAATCCATAGGTCATGCTTAAGTGTATGGAAGAAAACAGAAATTATCTCATGCATATTATCTGACCACAGTGCAGTGAGAATGGAAATAAATGACAAAAGAAACCAGAAAAAAACCCTACATACATGTAAATTAAACAACACTACTCATCAACCAATGGGTTATTGAAGAAACTGAACAAGAAAATGAACAATAACAGTGAACATGCAAGCACAACATATCAGAACTTATGGAATGCAATGAAAGCAGTTCTCAGAGGGAAATTTATAGCTGTGAAATCAAACATTAGGAAAACAGAAAGGGAAGAAATAAACACCATAATGTTGCACTTCTAACATATACAAAAGGAAGAGCAAACCAAACCCAAAGCCCAAAGACGGGAAGAAATTGTAAAGATTAGTGTAGAAATTAATTCAATTGAACAGAAGAAAACACTTCAAAGAATTAACGAATCAAAAAATTGGTTCTTTGAAAGATTAAATAAAACTGGTAAGCCTCTGGATAACCTCATCAAAAATAGGAAAGAAAAAAAAAAAACAACTCCAGGTAATAAGGAATGAAAGGGTGTAATTAACAACGACCTAGTAGAAATTCAGAATAGCTACTTTGAGAATCTTTACTCACACACAAAAGAAGACACAGAAGAAATGGACAGATACCTAGAAAGGTACAAATTACCAAAACTGAATCAAGAAGATATAACAACTCTCAATAATCCAATCACAGCCAATGAAATATGAAATGTAATGAAAACCTATCAACAAAGAAAAGTCCAGGTCCTGATGGATTAACAGCTGAATTCTACAACAACTTTAAGGAAATTATGATCCTCATACTCCTCAAACTCTTCAACAAAATTGCAAAGGAAGCAATTCTCCCAAAATCATTCCTGGAGGCAAGTATTACATTGATTACAAATCCGGGCAAAGAAGCAAATATTAAAGAGAATTACAGGCCAATCTCTCTCATTAACATAGATGCAAAAATCCTCAATAAAATGCTAGCAAATAGAATACAGCAAATCATCAAGAGTATTATGCACCATTACCAGGTAAGATTCATCCCAGGCATGCAAGAATTGTTCAATACATGCAAATCTATAAATGTAAGATATTACATGAGTAGAGTGAAATCTAAAAACAACATGATCATCTCAATTGATGCAGAAAAGGCTTTTGACAAACTCCAACAGATATTCATGTTCAAAGTCCTACAAAAATTGTAATAGATGGCCTCTACTTCATGCTGATAAAAGCCATTTATGAAAACCCAATGGCTAACATAATTGTAAATGGGTAAAAATTCAAAACTTTTACTCTCAGATCTGGTACAAGACAAGGATATCCTCCAACACCCCTCCTATTCAATATAGTTCTGGAATCATTAGCTAGAGCCATTAGACAAGAGAGAGTAATAAAATGAATAAGAATAGGCAAAGAAGAAGTTAAATTGTCCTCATTTGCAGATGACATGATATTTTACTTCCAAGACCCAGACAACTCCACCAAGAAGCTACTAGAATGGATAACAAATTCAGTAGCATAGCAGGATACAATGTCAATACCCAAAAGTCAATAGCATTCCTCTACACAGATAACAAACGCACTGAGAGGGAAATTAGAGAAACAATACCTTTACAATTGTACTGAGAAAAATGAAATACTTTGGAATTAATCTAACTAAAGAAGTCTAAGATCTTTTCAAGGAAAACAATAGTACTTTGAAAAAAGAGATCATAGAGGATTTCAGAAAATGGTAGGATATTCCCTGCTCCTGGATCTACATTGTGAAGATGGCCATACTCCCAAAATTTCCGTACAGATTTAACGCAATCCATATCAAACTACCATCAACATACCTCTCAGACCTAGACAAATCACTGCTAAAGTTTATTTGGAAACAGAAAAGACATAGAATAGCAAAGGCAGGAGGCATTACAATTCCTGGCTTGAAATTATACTACAAAGATACTGTGATAAAATCAGCACGGCACTGTGAACAAAATAGACCTGGGGATCAGTGGAGTAGATTAGAAGACAAAGAGGCCTTTACAAACACACTCAGCCACCTTGTCTTCGACAAAGGGGCCAAACCTGTGTACTGAAGAAAGATAGCCTCCTTAACGAATGTTTCTGGAAAATATGACTCTTTACATGTCAAAAAGAAAAACTTGACTCAGGTCTATCACCATGCATTAAGTTAAACTCAAAATAGATTAAAGATCTAAACATTGAAACAGAAACAGTAAATCTCCTGGAAGGGAAAGTAAGAAGAACTCTTGAAGACATTGGGGTAGGCAAAGAGTTCATGAACAAAAATCAAATTACAGGTGTAACACTTGAAACAATTAACAACTGGAACCTCTTCTTATTGAAAATTTTTTGCATGTGAAATATAAGAGGATGCTACTTGAAGATACACTCATAAGTGAAATAAACCAGACCCACATGTGTAAATATCATATAGTCTCCCTAGTATAAAAACTCAAAGGAATAAATAAGAATGCAAAGCCATAACACATTTAAAAGGAAAGTAAGACCTTGAAGATTAGTTACTGAAGAGAGGGGAAGGAGACAAGCTAGAAAACATGACAGGAGCAAAGTCATGCATTTATACACACAAGATGGGAAAGGCAATGGTCCTGAGAATCTTCAGCATGTTTTTGAAAATAGCAATTAGTTGGTACCAATCACACTGACTATATATGTTGATACCTGTAAACGAAGCACCTGCACTGAAGAAAGAGGAATATGTAATGATATGGTCATGCTTGGGATGCCTGTCATTCTGGTCTTCTAATTAAGTACTGCTTGTCATAACATACCAATTACAGCCATACTGTCTCTCCAGTAAAGGTTTGTTTAAATAAAAAACGATATTAAATGAAAACATGAGACACAAAAAGGTCACAGGACTCTCCTGTTACAAGGCTGTATATTCTTAGATTTCTAAATTTCTGTGTGAAAATATGTGAATACTTCTTACTTTTTAAAATATTTTTAATCTTTTTAATCTGTTTTCTTCACATTCTGGAAGGACTCAAGGTTTAACATATCAATACTTAATGGAAAACATCTGTTCTATGTTATGTCTAAGACGTTTGATATTCAGGCAAATAGTGAGGTTAAGCTCAACTGCCCATATTATAGGGTAATATATCATGAAACTTCTCTTCTGAAGATTTAACAACTTAAGTTTACAGACCAAAAATTAAAGAAAAAGAAGGGCTACAGCTACAGCCAGTATTTTGGCCCTAGCTTTTCAAGGTCAGTAAGGACTCAGGAAATAGGAGAACATATCCTGTAACTCAAATTTGTCTTAAATTTTCTGATCAATGAGATTTTGGGGCCAAAGAAGAAAGTGATCAATGATGTAGAGTGTGCCTAAGGAGAGTCACATGAAGAGAAAACATTCTCTCAAGCTTTCACAAAGAGCAAATTGGTCAGTCAATGGCTATGACTCATCCACATGGCTGACATTGACAAAGGATCTACAAACTGAGATGCTGGGTTTCAGGTTAAATTCTGAGGGGATTTTACCGACCTTATCAGATACAAAAGTTACATTTCTTGTTATATAAGTCTTGCTCTTTCTTGGTCTTAACTATCCAACAGGAAAGTATGAAAATGAAGTATAAAAAGTAAAGCCATATTCATATGATGAGCTGTAAAATGCTCAAGTCAACAACTTTGGACATTGACAGTCTTATGGAAAACCCACTACTATTATGGACTATTGGACTATATTGGGATATTTTGCTAAATTCATGCACCTACCATATTTAAATGACAATGAAATGCCCTTCTCTGACAAAACTAACCAAAAAAAGGGGGATACAAAGGAACGACCATTTTACATCTATATACTCAAAATAGTTAGGACAGATATACAGCTCCATTCTCTTAATTAAATGAGTACAGATGTTTGTTCTAATAGCTTTTGAGACAGGATATAATGTGTGCATCTTGTACAATGATTAACGACTAATACAACAATATGCAATGTATTAATTATTGAAAATGTACTAGTTATCATTTGTGAAACTGTCTTATTGCTATTTATTTCTCACTAAAAATATTTTTTAAAAAATTCTAAGGTGACAAACATCCTATGTTGGACTAGAATACAGAGTCATCTGAATTCCAAATTCAATCCATTTTACTGCATTTTAGTTCCTGTAGTATTGAGAGATACTATATTGGGCTTCCTGACTGAAAAGTAGAATATTTGATGATTCATAAATTAAGGAGGTAGCAGACCACCTCCCCCCAAATAAAGACCCATTAATTGTGTCTGCTGGGCTCTGGCAATAGCTCTGTGGTACAGCACTTGCCCAATATGCACAAAGCCATGTGTTCTGTCCATAAGAGTCTGGGCATTGTGAAAATTACATATCTGAGGTGGTTAAAATTGAAGTAGTTAAGGGCAGTGCTCCTTCTGCAGGTTCAAGGTACAGTCTGTTTCATTGCCTTCTCCAGCTTCCAATGTCTGACCACATTCCTGTACCTCCTTCTTTTCAAGCCAAGACTGTTACTCAAGTCCTTGCTCCATGATTCAAACACTTACTCTCTCTCGGAATATCTTTCAAATTATGTTTCACTCAGGCATAATCAAAGAACCCCTCTCCTCAGGTCACTGGATGAGAAACCTTTCATGCATCTGTAACACAATTTCTCCTTTCCCCTGAAATATCTTAATCATTTGTTCTGGAGTACATGAAGCATTACTGGAAAATATGGTGAGCATTTTTAACTTATCATAATAAGAGACACATTGCCATGAATTCCTTTCAAAATTCTTTCTCTTTCTAGGAACACACTGGCCTCATAGATTTTTCCCCAGTCTGAAGCAGAGTGTAAGTAGTTACAGTTACACTGCATTGATGTCCTGAATTAATTAAAAATTTTGTCTTTCACAATCCTTCTAACTTTGAGGAAGAGTCAGAGTCCTGTGGCTCTAGATCCAGTGAATTAAGAGGATGAGGATGCAGTTTGTAAGTTTCTATGTACCGCCTTTCTGCTGAATGACATTTGGCAGCAGCATTCCCTGCATTTTTGATCATCCTTACAAAGACACTGAGGAAAGAGGACTCCAGAGGTACTTCAGAAAGTGGTAAGAATGGGATGAGTTTGTGTGAAGTAAGGGGAAGGATTTGAGGGAGATTAATGGAAGTATGATTTAATTGTAATAAATTTTAAAACTTCAAATGTCCACCATATAGTTTAATCACAATTTATGAAGGTCTGGAGAAGAGCCATAATTCTGCCTACCATAGCGATGTTAGTCAAATCCCCTCATGTGACCATTGCTTCCAAATTACCTACCATGTACCAAGAATTGTGCAAAGTGCTAAGACTCATGAGATGAAGAACAGAAAAAAAACTACATGTATTCACTTTGCCACCAATTAATAAACAAATGCAGTGACCAGTAAATGTGCAATTGGGCAATTAGGGTATAAATGGAGCAGACAAAAAAAAGTGTTGGCTTAATGAGCATTTGGGCTCTGCAGTACTCATTTGCTATGTGCTAATTACAATTCATTATGTTGCATGAAGTCAGGTCTGGCATCCAGATTTAAAGTAATCTATTAGTTCCCCAGTGTAAAATGATCAAACAATGATATGTAATCCAACTGTGTAATTTTATTTCATTGAAATATTAGATCCTTAGATTTAAAAATACATTTTCAGGAGAGGTACTTTTTGTATGCTATAGGCCAGTTTCTATGTTATGAGAAAAGATGCCATGTTTTCTATGCTATGTACACACTGATGCTATGTTTTGAGAAAAAGAACTGTGAAGTAAGAGTGGGCATTATTATTTATAAGAAGAATGAACTCAGTAGGCAAGAAAGAAAATAGGAATGCAGTGACCTCACATTAGCCAAGAACACCTGGTGTGTCCCAGCAATTCCTTTCCATGGGTGGGCGAGCTCCAGCTGGAGCTGTTGTTCTGCTTTCACCAGGAAGGCACTCAGAGACCTGTGGGACCTGCACCCCACTGCCAGTCAAGTCCTATATACACAAAGCATGGGACAGACTCACACTGTAAAAATCACTATGCACAGAATATGTTCAGCAGGAACAATCAATGCATGTCCTGATTCCTGGAGAACCCACCAATAACGAACACAACCCAGGGTGCTTTTGGGTCACCTCCAGGAAAGCCTGATAGATCCTGCTGTGCTTAGGAATTTACAACGTGCTTTTAGGAGCACTATGTTGCTTGATATTAATCAATGGCATCTTTGAGTTCTGTATAAAGTACTTTCACCATTTACTTTACTTCACTTGTTTTTTTCTGACCCTTACAAGAGGTTGCCACTTTGTGGGAGACTGCCTTAGAATGATGCAGTCACATCCCAGCACTACACAAAAGGGGGTGTGTGGTGTCACACAGCTATGTGTTGAATGACAAATGCTTTCTAGATCAAGAAGTGGAATCAAAATGTCAAATGATGTTCCTTATATTTTATGGGCGTAGATCTTTTACCTTTTATTTTGTGATTACATTTTATAAAGAGAAATATTTGAAATATTCTAAGAGCACTGATGTCAAATCAACTTATCCTTCAATGTTTTCTCTTCCATTGTTTTAAAATCTTACAAACTAATTTATCAACCAGAAACAGAGAGTGACCTATGTTTCCTCCAATGTTCAATAAAATATTACTTTTGTCAAGTGGATGTATGTGGGAGTTGTTATCCTAACCAGCAATCATTTTACCTTGCTACTAAGTGTGGAGGAGCCAGAATGGACATAAAACGCTGATCCATGCCAATGCTCTGAGTATCAGCAAAGAGAGCTCACAATTCTTTGTGGTTTTACCACTTTTAATTCTCTAATCTATTTCACATGGGAGATTATAATTGTCGCTGCAGTTGTGTAATGGACCAATGTGCCAGCCCCAAGTGTAGGTGATAGACTGTAAGTCACCAGTTGGCTAAACTAATGCCACCTGAAGCCTAACTACAGTATAATCAGAGCATTTTAATTTCAAATAGATGACTGGACTATGTGTGGGCAGTTATGTAAAAGACATGCAAATTTTTCTTTTCAGAGAAAATCTTGGAAAATATATATCAGACTATGAGAGGATAGAAGACAGAAACCTCAAAACAGAATCTCAGCTAATTTTCCAGCAATTGGCTCAAGCAAAGATACAGTCTAATCTCTCATTTCATTCAATAGCAGTCTTATTTATTTATATTTATTTATTTATTAAGTTCACCAACTTGACACTGGCACTTGCCAGTGTTGATTACAAGTACAAGGTATGATTGATGAATGTGGTGAATAATTACAGTTTCTTTACTTAGTACAGTAAAAGATTCTTCAGCATTATTCCCCTTCAAAATCTCCTCTACTCTGATCACACTCATCCCATTGTCCTTGTCACTTTCTGCAGCAGCACTGGAGTTCTCTTTTCTGAGGGTCTTTAGCTGCACTCTCCTGGCTTCTACAGGGTCCTAACAGACACAAAATGTCTCCCTCTTATGGTCATTGTGACTTTCGGGAAGAGCCTGACATCGTACAATGCCAGATCTGATGAGTTAGGTGGATGAGAACAGTGTCATGTAATTTTTGAGGCTGGCTTTCCCTTGTATGACACTTGTAAGCAACATTCACCCAAGTTTTAATCATTTCTCATAAAGACACTTAGTAAAGAGGACTCCAGCATATATAGGGGCATGACCTAAGTGGACTCACTCTTCATGCTCCTTACAGAGATGTTGGGGATTACAAATATGTAGCAACAGAAGTACCCAACATCTCAAATTAGGATTCTTTTTATCAGTAAAGTCCTGACTAAAAGATGGCATGGAAAGAAAAAAAAATACTTATAGCTCAAATAGAAAGAGGAAACTGTGAGATTCTACGAGCTCTCAGAAGATAAATAAAGGAACTCTTAGAACCTGGATCTGTCAACACACTCCTTTCAAACTTGATATGTATCTGAGCTGAATGCTGAAAGATATCACAGAAGAATCAAGATGTGAGTTAAAGTAGACATTGTCATAGAAAATAGACAGTGAAGAGAAGTTTCTCAGTGGCACAGTGTTTAAGGTAAGTTTTAAGAATCCATATGTATTCAGGGTAATTGATTTAAGGTCAGTGTGGTCATCTACCTGGGGTTAAAACTACAGATCTAGTAGAAGAACACACCACTGAGAGTCTTATAATCATAAGGAGATTTGGAATCTTCACAAGAGGCCACTGGGAACGATTGAGATATGTCACTCACCACTGTAACTCTTCATTTCCCAACACTGTGATTTGTTCTTCAGTTTCTGACCACTTGACCTCTTGAGGATCTCATCTTTGCTTTTGAATAACAGATAAGTTAAATACAATATTTCCATTTCAAGTCTCTTAGACCCTTATTTTCTGTTTGGTTCTGTTTTGGGAAAGATATATTTCTTTATACCTTTTGGAATTCAAACTTACATAATTTAAAAAAAAAGCTAGAATCATATCTCAGTCTAACAATATCTGTAAAACTAAAGTTAAACATGTTTCATTTTTAGAAATAAAATTAAAAATGCTTCTCTTAAAGCAACTTGACTCAGGAACTGAATTAGCTTTACAGAAAACCTGCAAAAGGGGAGAGGTAACATAGCTAACATTGACTTGCCAGTTGTGCTTCATGTTTTTCATCCCTTTCAAAGGCACTGAATTCACATCAGTCTGCATCAAATTGGGAGAAAAATACTTTTGTAGACTGAGAATGCTTTCATTTCCACAGCTAGACTTGGAATTTTCCAAACAAGATGGATAAAATACACTCATTTGTGTTATGCCCTTAGAAAACTAAAGACCTCTGCAGGCTCTGTAAATGCATAAGCTAATCATTTGCTATATTCCAAATATTTCCAATTTGATTAGTTCCATCTCCCAATGGGAATGGCCAGTGCAAAAAGGACTGGCAAGTTAGAAGCTGCAAGGCAGAATGGCTAGAAACACAACTGCTCAAATCAGAGCCCTGGATTTCATCCAGAATGAAATGTTTACCATGACAGGCATTTTGAGACAGTTCATTCTATATCTCAGGCACTTCATCATTTAAATAGTATAGCCAGCTCTGCTAACTCACAGTATGGATAAACTTAGGACTAAGATCATACATGACAACATCTTCCCTATCAGAAGTACTCAGTAGGACTTTAGACTGTTTCAGCCCTTTAGAACTCTAGAGTGCAGAGCAAACTTTTATGACTATGAATCATTGCTGTGCATGAAGCTGTCTTATGTATGAGCAAGGCACATGACTAAGGCAAAGGAGAGAGTAAAAACATATAATGACAATAGTGATGGCTGCCTTTTGGTGCCAATGGGACAAAAAGATTCTAGGATTTCATTTGGGTTCTTGTGGATGTTTTGAGACTATTTGTGCAGTAAACTGAGTTGAATGGGTCCCATTCAATCAACTAATGAAGTGAATAGAACAAAAAGCTGACCTTTCCATATTTGGGTGAAACTCTGTCCTGACTAATGTACTGGGATATTGGTCTGATCTGCTCTGAAGCTTCAACTCTTCTTGGTTCTCCAGCCTATAGTCTGTAACAGGAAGCAACATCATCAACTGTTTTTACAGAACTTAGACCTTGTCAGCTCCTGTAATCAGATGACATTTGAAGGTTCTCTTTCTCTATAATATATGTATGACTCTGGTTTCTATTTCTTTGCAGTCTCTTTATTAAAACATCAATGAATCCACAGAGGACTTTTAAATCAAGAGGAAGCAAGAATATGACATCCTGGAGTCAATTCTATTATTTTTAAATTTCACTCTTGCAAATTTGCCTACAGGGTCAAATTCATTTATGACATCAAGGATTCATGGCACTTTTATAGTCATTTACAGGAATGTGCAGAGTAGTGAAAAATTTGTCATCTGTCATGAACATTCTCAGCTGAGGTTAAACAGAGTGACAATCTGTGCTTTTCTATCAGTTTCTATCCAGTGAGAAAGTGTCCAAGCATACTGTTCACATTTTTGTGCTTCTCAGTGATTCATATTTTAACATGCCCCAAGAGTAAAGTGCTAATGTGCTGGCTAGTCTTCCAGTACACAAGAAAGCTTTGATTTCCTTCTGTAAAATATATAAGAGCTATGTAAGTGTCATTCTGCCACATAGCACTATGGGCCGTGTGTTCACTTAGTTGTTCTCTCTAAGCAGAAACTACATAAAATAAACTTACGATTTGATCAGGTGGTGGAGGTTCTGTGGTCAAACTCACTAGGATAATTGCTCAGTATTCACCAACTCAGTGTCATCGGTAAATACACTTCAGGCAGTGGCTGCAAACAAAAAAATACAAGTCTTTCCCAACTACTCCACTTACTAAATGTAGGAGACTAAGGAAAAATTGTAAGGTTTGTTTCCTGAACATGTGTTCTAGAACATACCAAGAAATGAAAAGCCTTGTCTAATGATAACCTGAACAGTAAGTGAAAGAGACTGTGGTTTCTTCTCTAGGTCAAACTGCTCAGAGCCATTAAACATATGACAATGGAGAGATGTGGCACCCCACCTGCTGCCATGGTGCAGGGCAGAGTCAGAGTTCTGGCATCATCAGGAGAGTCCTGATTGTGGGAATCATCAATAGAGAGGGATACTGTGGCTGACATAACAGGTCAAAAGGCCAGATAGAGACCCAGACCAAGCCCAGGCCCTGCAAGTGTATGGGAGAGCTTTCATGCTTCCCTACACCAGACTGACCTCTCTGTGTCAATTCCAGGCCCTCTGTATGAGTGAGACCATCCATCTCAGGACCCCTCCAACCCTCTGGAACTAGCAGAAGCCTGCCATGTTATAATTTCTGCTGCTCTCTTAGGATTGCTCCAGACCCAGACCAAGACCAGGCCCTGTGAGTGTGTGAGAGAGCTTCCTCTCTCCTTTGTCCCCCTGGACCACTCTGGACCCAGGCCAGGCCTGGCACACAGGCCTGGGTTGTAACTCTGCAGCTGAAGTCCCTGCAGAGAGACTAGGGACCAGAACCACATAACTAATCCAGGAGCAGAACATCTGGACAGAGAGGCACAAAAGGTTCACTAAAAAGGGCTGCAGCAGGAAGGTGTTGAGCATGGCAGACAGGCCCAAGGCAGGTACAACTGAATGAACTGAAAGTTAGTAGATCTGCACCCGAATTTCAGGAGATGCTAAGGTTACAACTGCACCAAAGCTCTACCTCAAAAGTCAGAGGAGAGTGCCATAAAAATGACAAAGAATAGGGGCAAAATGCAATCACAGATCCTGAGCCTAACCAGAACAAGTGTAAAGGACACTAGCACAACTGAAATGTCTGAATTAATAGCTACTGAAATAAAGAAGCAACTGCAGAAAAGTATAGAGGAACTGAGATCAGAAATAACCTCTGGGGGAAAAAAGAAATCTCTGAATTAACAGGGTCTTAAGTAAAGAATCAAATGCAGAAACATATAGAGAAAATCAGATACAGATAATCTGTACAGTAAAAGAATTAACGACTGCTTCTCAAGAAGACAGTGATAAAAAGATTGAGGAGATTAGAAAAGCAACAGATTTTTTGAGTGAGCAATACAGGAAAAAAAATAGATCACAAGAAGCAGAGTCAAAGAAATATAGAGGAACTCAAAATCTCAATCAAAAGCATACAAAAGTTTTTTTTCTGCCGAGTTCCGGGAGCCCCCAGACCCAGTCCTAGCCCAGACCCAGTCCTAGCCCAGGTCCGCAGCAGGAAGGAGCTGAGCACAGCAGCCAG
>NW_004524727.1:3687094-3689302 GCF_000260255.1 Octodon degus
TGTTTATCAATAAAACTGTAGAAAAAAAAGCATACAAAACCGTTTGAGTGAAAGTGAAGATAGAGTTTCAGATCTTGAAGACACCATCGCAACTAGAGAAAAGGTAAGAAAGTATATCTTAAAAACAAGTAGGATACAGGAAATAAATACTCATCACCTGGAAGACGATACAAAGATGAAAACATGAGACAAATAGGAATCAATGAGAAATAAGGAGTCAATACAAATGATATAAAAAAGTATATAGGCAGAAGAAATAGCAGAAAACTTTCAAAATATGGGGAAACAATCTTTCATTCAGGTAACTGAAATATGAAGAACTCCAAATAACTTCAACCCAATTAAAAACATACCGAGACATATAACAGTCAAGATCCGAGAAATCCACCACAGAAACAGTATACTGAAAGCCACTAGAGAAAAGAAACAGATTACTTGTAAAGGAAAACCCATCAGAATAAAGGCAGACTTCTCTTCACTAACCATGAAGGTAAGAAGAGCATGGAGCAGAGTACTTCAAGTCCTCTATGAAAACAAATTCCAGCACAGAAAAACTATCTTTTAAGTTTGATGGAGAAGTGAAATACTTCCATGACAAAGAACAACTAAAAAATTTCCTGATGACAAAGCCAACTGTACACAGACTACTGAAAGATGTTCTAGAGCGGGACCAAAATGATCAGAACTCCACAAATGAGAACAAAAGGCACCCAGTAAATAGGGCAAAGAATTAAACACAGGACAAAAAAAGGAGTAAACAACAGCAGGTAAATAACATGTCGATCATAAGTCAATACATCTCAATTATAACCATCAAAGTAAATGGACTCAATTCACCAATTAAGAGAAATAGACTGGCACAGTGGATTAGGAAACAAAATCCAACAATATGCTGTGTATAAGAAACACACTTAAGTCGTAAAGAAATTCATAGGTTGAAAGTCAAATGATTGAAAACAATACTCCATGGCCCAGCATATCAGAAAAAAAAGCAGGAGTAACAATCCTGTTCTCAGCCTCAACTTCAAACCAAGAATGATCAAAAGAAATAAAGAAGCTCACTATATATACTGGTTAGGGGGAAAATTCAAGAGGATGAGGTAACACTCATAAATATGTACTCATCAAACACAGGAGCACCCAAGTATATAAGGCAAATCTTGTTTTTTTTTTTTTTTTTTTTTTTTTCCAGGAATTGAACTCAGACCCTTGCTCTTGCCAGGGAAGTGCTTATTCCACTGAGCCATCTCCCCAGCCCTAAGACAAATCTTAATGGACATGAAAAATCTAATATCCAATATCACAATCTTAATTGAAGAAGGTAACACCTCCTTACCCCAAAAAGATAAGTCAAGCAGACAAAAATTTGTGAAGAAGTAGCAGAATTGAACCAGAACTTGGAACAAATGGACTTAGTGGACATATAAATAGTGTTCCACCCAACCACAGGTGAATACACATTTTTTCCAAAGGCACATGATTCATTTTCTTAAATAGACTACATACTAGTCCATACGCCATGCTTAAGTACATGCAAGAAAACAGAAATTATCCCATGCATATTATCTGACTACAGTACAATGAAACTGGAAATAAATGATAAACAAAATAGAAAAAACCCATATATTCATGGAAATTAACAACACTCTACTCTTCAACCAATGGGTCACAGAAGAAACTGAACAGGAAACTGTACAATATCTACAATTCAAAGAAAATTCAAGCACAACTTATCAGAATTTATGGGGTGTGATGAAAGTAGTTCTCAGAGGGAAATTTATACCTGTGAACTCACACATTAGGAAAACAGAACGGGAACAATTAAATACACTAATATTGCATCTCCAACATCTAGAAAAGGAAGAGCAAACAAAATCCAAAGCCCAAAGACGAGAAGAAATCATAAAGGTTAGAGCAAAAATTAATTCATTTGAGATGAAAAAACAGTTCAAAGAAATAATAAAGTATAAAACTGGTTCTTTGAAATATTAAATAAAACTGATAAGCCCTTTGCTAACCTCATCGAAAAGAGGAAAGAGAAAATTCAAATCAAAGCTATAAGGAATGAAAACGGTGTAATTACCACAGTCTCCGTGGAAATTCAGAAGATTTTCAATAGCTACGCTGAGAATTTTTACTCTCACACAGTAGAAGACAAAGAGGAAATGGGCACATTCCTAGAAAGGCTCAAACTACCATGACTGAATC
>NW_004524727.1:3689402-3690999 GCF_000260255.1 Octodon degus
AATAATAAAAACCTACCGACAAAGAAAAGTCCAGGTCCTGAAAGAATCACAGCTGAATTCTAAAAGACATTTACAGATGATATAATTCCTATACTCCTCAAACTCTTCAATGAAATTGAAAAAGAAGCAATCCTCCCAAAATCATTCCTGGAGGCAAGTATTATACTGATAACAAAACTCAGAAAAGACACAACTAATAAAGTGTACTACAGGCCAATCTCCCTCATGAAAGTAGGTGAAAACTTCAATAAAATCCTTGCAAATAGAACACAGCAAAACATCAAGATTATACAGGTTAGATTCATCCCAGGGAAGCAAGGATGGTTCAATATATGCAAATCCATAAATGTAAAGTATTACATCAATAGAGCCAAACCTAAAAGTCACAGGATCATGTCAATTGATGCAGAAAAGGCTTTTGACAAAGTCCAACACTCATTCATGCTCAAAGTCATACAGAAAATTGGATTAGATGGCCACTATTTCAATGTGATAAGAGCCATCTTTGAAAACACAATGGCTAGCATAATTCTAAATGGGGAAAACCTGAAATCTTTACTCTAAGATCTGGAACAAGACAAGGATGTCCTCTATCACCGTTCCTATTCAATATAGTTCTGGAATCATTAACTAGAGCCATTAGACAAGGGAGAGTAATAAAAGGAATAAAAATAGTTAAGAAGAGGTTAAACTGTCATTATTTGCAGATGACATGATACTTTAGTTGGAAGACCCAAAAACTTCACCAAGAAGCTACTAGAATTGATACACAAATTCAGTAGCATAGCAGGATACAGAGTCAATACCCAAAAGTCAATAGCATTTCTGTACACAGATAACAAACACACTGAGAAGGAAATTAAAGAAACAATATGTTTTCCAGTAGCACTGTGGAAAATGAAATACCTTGGAATTCATCTAAGTAAAGAAGTCAAAAAACTTTTCAAGGAAAATTACACTACTGTGAAAAAAGTGATTGTAGAGGACTTCAGAAAATGGAAAGATATTCCTTGCTCCTGGATAGGAAGAACCAAATTTGTAAACATGGCCATACCCCCAAAATTGGTGTACAGATTTAGTTCAATCCCTATTAAACTACCACCAACATACCTCACAGATCTAAAGAAATTGTTCCTAAAATTTATTTAGAACCAGAAAAGACCTAGAATAACAAAGGCAACTTTGGACAACAAAGACAAGGCAGGAGGCATTAAAATTTCAGACATGAAATTATACTACAAAGCTGTTGTGATGAAATCAGCAAGGTACAGGCAACAAAAGGCACCTGAGGATCAGTGGAATAGATTGGAAGATGCAGAAGCCTGTACAAACACACTTAGCCAAATTATATTCAACAAAGGGGGCCAAATATACTCACTGAGAGAAAGACAACATTGTTAACAAATGGTGCTGGAAAAACTGGCACTCTACATGCCAAAAACTAAAATTTCACACTGCCAGCACTGAGCCAAAGTTAAAATGAATGCAAGATCTAAGATGATATTTCATTTTCCTCGGTGCTATTGTAAAAGGTATTGTTTCTATAATTTCCCTCTCAGTGTGTTTGTTGTCTGTGTAGAGGAATGCTACTGACTTT
>NW_004524727.1:3692869-3695905 GCF_000260255.1 Octodon degus
GCATCTTGTACAGCAATTAACCATTAAGAAGAATGTATGCAGTGTGTTAATTATTGAAACTGTCCTACTGATTTGTATTGAAACTATCTCATTGCTATTTGTTTATCAATTAAATTATGGCAAAAAACTTTGAAAGCAAAACAAAACAAAAAATGATCTAACATGAAAACAGAAACTCTAAATCTCTGGACAATAAAGTAGGAGAAATTCTTGAAGATATAGGGGTAGGGAAATAGTTCCTGAATAAAAATGAAATCACACAGGTAAGACATGAAAGAATTACCAAATGGAAAATCCTGTTACTGAGAAGTTCTTGCATGTCAAAAGAAATTATCAACGAGGTGAAAATACAACCCACAAATTTAGAAAAAATCTTGACCAACAATCACTCTGACAAAGGTCTGCTCTCTAGAATTTATAAAAAAACTAAAAAAAAATTAGGGCCCCAAAATTTAAAGGCCCAATCCAGGAATGTGCATCTGAGATGAACACACACTTCTTAGGGGATGAAATTAAAGAAGCAAATAAATATATGCAAAAATGCCCCACATCAGTAGCCATCCATTAAATGCAAATTAAAACAACACTGAGATATCCTCTCACCCTAGAAAGAATGACTACCATAAATAAATCGACAAACAACAAATGTTGGAGAGGCTGAGGGGAAAAGGATCCCTTCTCCACTGCTGGTGAGAATTTAGACTAGTGCATCCATTATGGAAATCAGTGTGGAATCTCAAAATCTAGGACTGCAAATCCCATTCAAACTGCCTTATCCCTCTACTGGGAATTTTCCTGGAGGAACTGAAAACATCATATCATAGTGATATATGTGTATCTATGTTCATAACAGCACAATTTGTGATATCCAAATCTTGTAAACAACCAAGATGTCCATCACCTGATGAATGTTTGAAATAGATGTGGTATTTTTTTTTTACAATGGAGTATTACTCAGCTATAAAGAATGATAAACTCCAAGCCTTCATATTAAGTGGATGCCACTTGAAGATATACTCATAAATGAAACATACCAGACCCACAAGTGTAAATATGGTACGGTCTCTCCAGTGTAAGTACTCAAAAAATGTAGAAAGTTATAACACAATTAAAAGGAAAGCAAGAACTTGAGGTTTAAACAATGAAGAGAGGGCAAGGAAAAAAGCAAGGAAACATGACAGTGTCAAAGCATACATTTATACACACAAGATGGTTAAGGAAATGATCCTGAGAATCTCCAGCATGTTTTTGAAGCTAGAAGTTAATTGGTAGGATTCTCACCCTGACTAACTATATATGCTGATACCTGTGAACTGATCAACTGCATTGAAGATAGTAGTGTGTAATGGTAGGTTCATGCTTGGAATGCCTATCATTCTGGTCATCTAAATTTGTACTGCTTGTCATGATATACCCATTACTGCGACACTATCTCTCAAATAAATGTTTGTTTTAAAAATGGTAATAAATTAAAAAGAGAAAAGAAAAAAGTCTCAGGACTGTCCTGCTAAAATGCTAAATTTCTGTGTAAAATATGTAAGTGTATATTCCTATTTTTAAATATTTATTTAGTTTTTTCTTCATATTCTGTAGGTACCTTAAGTTTAACATATCAATACTTGATGAAAAGAGCTGTTCCATGTTATACCTAAAATATTTTATATTCAAACAGATAGTGATGTTAATCTCAACTGCCTATGTTGTAGGGTAATAACAATAATAAGCTTCTCTTCTGGAGGGTTGACAATCTAAGTTTGCAGACTAAAAATTAGAGAAAATGAAAGGCTGCAAGGACAACCAATATTTTTGCTCTAGCCTTTCAAGGACAGTGAAGATTCAGGACATAGGCAAACCTGTACTGTAACACCATGTACCTCTGTTGTGTCCCAAATTTTTGGATCAAGGAGATTATTGGGCCACAGCAGAAGGTGATTGATGATGTAGAATGTACCTAAGGAGAATAATATGGAAAGAAAACTTTCTCTCAGGCTTTCATAGAGAGCAAATTGTTTAAGCAATGGCCATGACTTATCCACATGGGTAACACTGACAAAGGATCTACCAACTGAACTATGGGGTTTCAGGTTACATCCTGAAGGGATTTGATTTACCTTATCAGATACAAGAGTTACATTTCTTGTTATATAGATCTTGCTTTATCTTGTTTTTAATCATCCAGCAGAAATGTATAAAAACAAAGTATAAAAAGTCAATCCATATTTATATGCTGAGCTCTAAAAGGCTCACATCCACAACTTCTGGCATTGACAGTCCAGTAGATAACCCACTACTATTATGGGCTACTGGACTATATTAGAATATTTTGCTGAATTTATGCTCCTAAAATAATTAAATGACAATGCAATACCCTTCTCTTACAAAATTAAACAAAAAGTGGGGATACAAATGAATGACCATTTTCAATCTGTATATTCAAAATCGGATAGATATACAGCTGCATTCTCTTAAATCAATGAATAGAGAGATTTAGTCTAGTAGTGTTTGTGGACAGGACATCATGTCTGCATCTTGTAGAAAGTATTACCACTAAGACAACAATATACAATGTATTAATTATTTTTTTCAACAAATAATACACTGCATATATTCTTCTTAGTGGTTAATTGCTGTGCAAGATGTGGACTTGTGATCCTATTTACAAACACTATTAGAACAAATCATTCTACTCATTAAGAGAATGCAATTATATATCTATCCTAACCACTTTGATACACAGATACAAAATGGACATTCATCGGTATGCCCCATTTTTCCTAAGTTCCATTATTGAATATTATAAGTGTGTAAACTCGGCAAAATATTCTAAAAGAGTCCAGTAGCCCATAATAGGATTGGGTATTCTGATGTAATTCAGTAGTGTCCCAAATTTTCTGATCAAGATTATGGGGCCAAAGAGGAAAGTGATCGATAACGTAGAGTGTGCCTAAGGAGAGTCACATGGGGAGAAGACACTCTCTCCGGCTCTCACAGAGAGCACATTGGCCAAGCAATGGCCGTGACTCATCCACATGGCTG
>NW_004524727.1:3696005-3697428 GCF_000260255.1 Octodon degus
TCCTTCTCATCATTTTGTGTAGCACTGTCTTCTGACCTTTGTTGTAGATCTTTGCTGTAGTTATATCCTTCTCATGTACTGAAGTTCAGGTGCAGCTCTACAAAGTTTGGACTTATCCAGCTGCGTCTGGCTTAGGTCTGGCTGCTGTGCTCAGCTCCTTCTCACTGCTGACCTTGAGGATGAACGTATTGTGCCCCTGTGGCAAGATGTTCTGCTCCTGATCCAGCTGGGTGGATCTATCCCCTATACTCTCTGCAGGGATTGCAGCTGCAGGGTTACACCTCAGGCATGGATGCCAGGCCTGAGCTGTACCTGGAGGGGGCAAGGTGAAGTAGGGTGAAGTGGAAGCTCTCCCACCCACTCACTGAACCTGGGCTAAGACTGGGTCCGGGGGTTCCCGGAACACCGCAAAATTCCTACTCAGGGTGCGGGGTGCGCAGGTGCTGCGGAGTGGTGGTGGGTGCCCAAGGGGGTGGGAGAGGGTCCGGCCCACGCTGCGCCTGGGCTGGGACTGGTACCACAGGCGCAGGGTAGCAGGAAGCTCTCCACACACTCACCAGACCTGGGTTAGGACTTGGTCTGGGGGCTCCCCGAACTGGGCAGAAATTCCTACAAGGCGGGTGGGGTGGGAGAGGTAAGGTGGAGTGATGGGGGGCTGGCCGAGGGGGTGAGAGAGTGTCTGGCCCATGCTGCGCCTGGGCTGGGACTGGTCCCGCCGGTGCAGGGTAGCAGGAAGCTCTCCACACACTCACCGGACCTGGGCTAGGACTGGTCTGGGGGTTACCTGAACTGGGTAGAAATTCCCACTCGGCGAGTGGGGTGGGGGAGGTATGGCGGTGTGATGGGGAGCGGCCCAAGGGGGTGGGAGAGGGTCTGGCCCACGTTGCGCCTCGGCTGGGACTGGTCCCGCTGGCGCAGGGCAGCAGGAAGCTCTCCACACACTCCCTTGCAATCATCTTTGACAAGAAAAGTTTATTGAAAGATGTATTATTTATTGACTTCTTCTAAGAAACTTTTTGTGTCAGATTCTTTTCTAACATTATTTTTATTGTTTCCACTCTGTGGGATAACATGAAATAACTAATGTGCAGTAGTATGTTGTTGCATTGAAAATGAAGGCAACCTAAGAAAGGTCTTGAAGGCTACATATTTAAGTAATTAACTATTAAGAGATTTAGGGAAAATGAATTCATCCTTTTACCATGAAGCAGTCATTGTTGCTATTATTTTAATTTTTCCTTCTTTGGTATTGGATTCCTAGAGTCAAAATTACAGTCCACGTTATAAGGAAAAGAAACAAATATGCATAATTATGGTTTAGGTTTAGGTCTCTGTCTCTCTCTCTGTCTCTCTCTCTGTCTCTCTCTCTGTCTCTCTCTCTGTCTCTCTCTCTGTCTCTCTCTCTGTCTCTCTCTCTCTCTCT
>NW_004524727.1:3697528-3702913 GCF_000260255.1 Octodon degus
CACTGACAAAGGTTCTACAATCTGAGGTACAGGATCTCAGGATAAATCCTGAGGGCATTTCACTGACCTTCTCAGACAAAAATGTATTAATTATTGAAACTGTGCTAATAATCAGTTTTTGAAACTGTCTCATTGTTAATTGTTTCTCAATAAAATTATTTAAAGCCAAAATCAAAAAAGCAAAGGCCATATGTTAATTTGTTATCAGAAGCAATATATTCCTAGCAACAAAAGGAAACATAGGCATGGTTTATTAATAAAAAACTGTACCCAAAGTTTACATCTAAATAAAGTTATTGATTCTTAAATATCATACTGTCATTATTATAAAACATGCCTTTATTTTTAAATTCAATTATTTAATTTTGAAAAGTAAAAACAAAAGGAAGAAAAATTCTGAAACAAAGACAGAAACAGAGTAACATACAATATGTACAATACATATTTTCAAAGCAAGAATAGCTGTTTAACAATGCTTGATATATTATCTATTTTTATCACCAAATCTGTTGCTTTTATAGGAAGGCTGAGGTAATTATACTAAAAATCTCCATCAGTTTTTTGAAAATAGCAGTTAATGTGTAGAATTTTCAAATTGACTTACTGTATTCTGATATCCTGGACCTAATCAACTACACTAGGACAGCATTGTGTAATACAAAAACCATGCTTGGGGGCTGGTGAGATGGCTCAGTCGTCTAAAGCACCTACTTAGAACAAGCTTAGCAAAGCACAGGGACCTCAGTTCAATCCCCCAGCACCACATGCCAGCCAGCCCTGCCCCCTGATGGGCTGAGCTGGCCACACACACACTAAATAAATAAATTTTTGAAAAAAAAAAAAAACATGCTTGGATACCTGTCATCTTGGTCTTGTACATATATACCATTTCCAATGTCATATCAATTATTAGTGTACTCTTTTTAAAATAACTTTTTACAAAGGAAAAACATGTTTTTATTACATGTGCTAGCTGTCAATTTATTGTATGGTTATTTTTGATCCTCAAAAGCTACTGTCAGGCTGGTAAGATAGCTCAGCAGTCTAAGCATGTATTTAGGCAAATGTAGGACCAGGGCTCGATCCCCAGAGCCACAGGTCACAACAACCCAAGCATGGTGGCACATGCCTGTAATCCCAATGTTGGGAATGCTGAAAAGAGGAGGATCACTATAAGTCTGATCTGCATAGTGAGACCCTGTACCAAATACATTAACATTTTTTTAAAAAAGCTGCAGTCTTTTATTTCTCAAAGATTATTTTATGTGTTTAATTCCTCCATATACTTAGAATTATTCCACCTTTTGGTTTTACAGTCTTTTTTTCCTATTTTAATCTGCTGAGATTTTTTGCTCTTCCTTCACATTTAAAATTCAAAGAGACTCAAAATGGATTAATATTGTATCTTTAGTGTGGAATGGTTGTTATAAAAGAATTTATTTTAGTAACTGAAACAGTTAGATGTATTTCAAGTGAATACAAGGGGGGGTCTGCCCCTTAGCTCAGTTCTTTAAGTGGCTGCTTCAACAAAGCTGTCAGGATCAGGTTGCTGTGGTTTGATCCCCACAACTGAAGCCAGACAAACCTGCCTTGAAGGCATTGGGAGCAAAAAAAAAAAATCATTCAAGTGAATACAAGAATAAATGAGTATAGTGTAATTATCTATCAATTGATTAATTGAATGTGAGTTGAAGTAAAATGTTGAAATATTCAAAATACTCTGCCAACATATAGTTTAAAAATGTTCAGTTACTATAGCATATATATATATATATATATATATATATATATATATATATATAGACACACACACATATATATGTATATGGTTTAATTATGTAGAGAACAAGTAGTAAAGGAATCACTGCTATTTTAAAGTGAAAACCTTTAGAAGTGATCCAACAGACATTTAAAAAGTCCTATTATTTATATTTTTATTATTAAGTTGTCTTGGTGTAGGTACACATTCTCATTAGAATTTGTTTGTCACATGTACAGTTTGGACTTTTTCTTCCATTCTACATGTTGTCTCTTCACCCTGCTCTTTTCCTTTGTGGTTCAGAAGTATTTTAATTTGATATCATCCTCATCACCTAATTCTGTTTTGTTTTTCCTCAGTGCCTTTGCGAATTTATTTAAAACCAAAATTACTTCATATCCGAAGGAAGGTTTTCCTGTTTTTCCTCCTAATACTTCATATGTTTGGGTCCTACATTTAAACCTCATATCACTTTCATAGATAGAGGTCTCTTTCTGTCACCTGTATGTGGCAAGCCAGTTTACGCAGGACCATTTAATGCGGAAACTCTTATCCCCAAGGTGTGTTGCCACCGTCCTTCTTCAGAACGAATTGGCTGTAAGTGTATGGGCTTATTTCTCCATTCTTTGTTTTCTTGAGTGTTTGTGTCATATGAGAAAATGTTCAACAGCCACAATTATCAAAGAAAGACAAATCAAAGAGATGATGAGACATCATTTCACTTTACTAAAAATGACTATTAGCAAAATCAGAGTACAACAAATGTCATTGACAATGCAGAGAAAATTTTACTAAAGGAATTGTTGGTATGGTTGTAAATCATAACAACCATCATGCAAAACATCATGGAACTTGGCCAAAAAATTAAAGCTAGAAATAGGACATGATCCAGCTATCTGTTTGATATGCATCCAAAGTAAACAAAAGCAGTATATCAGAGAGAGAGAAAGAGAGAGAGAGGGAGGGAGAGGGAGGGAGAGAGAGAGAGACAGAGAGAGAGACAGAGAGAGAGAGACAGAGAGAGAGAGAAGCATTTCTGGCACTATTCATATTAACCAAGATATGGAATTAGTGTATCCATCTGTGAAAGAATGGATAAAGAAAATGTGCTATATTTACAAAATGGATTATCATTCTGCCATAACATCAATGGAGAACTGCCATTCAGAAAAGTATGGATGAGCTTCCAGGATATCATTATATGAAATAAAATAAGACAGGCACATAAAGACAAACACTACTTGCTCTCAGTCATACTTAGAATCTAAAGTAGTTTGCGTCTTACCAAGGATAGTCAAATAGCAGTTACCAGGGTCTGAGAAGTAGAGAAAGGAAAGAGGTAGTAAATGAAGTTATCAACATCTATGAAGTTGTGGTTGGATAAGTTGGGTAGAGGAAGTAGGTTCTGCTATCTTCTGTACTGTTAGATGACCACAGTTATAATGATACATTGTACCTTTCAAATATCTAGAATTTGGATATACTCTCAGGGGAAAGAGTATATTAATGGTGGAGGTGATGAACAGACTAATAAATTTGATCACTAAAAATTATATACATATATGAAAGCAGAACATAACACCTCAATAATATGTGTAGTCATTATTTGTCAATTACTAAAAGAAGCAAAAAAATCTAAAAGAAATACCTTTTGTAAATGATAAAAAAAGAAAATTAAATATCCAAGAATTTATCACTTGCTATGGTAGACTCCAGAAAAGTGAAGCGGGAGATACCAGAGTTTTATAATCTTCCTGATGGGAAGGTTTACCTGGTAACCATTCCTTATAGCACCATGGAAATACAGTCTCTTAAAAATTATTTTAATGAGTTAGTCCTTTTTCTCGTACTTCCCAGCAAAATGTCCATGTCCACAACTCCAGCACTTTATCTGATTATAATTTTTTGGTGAAAATTCCATTGATTCTTTATGCTAAAGGTGATGAATTTGGAAGGCTCAGGGCATGAATGATGGTCAATGAAACTTAAAAAGAACTCTACTTGAAGACTTCATTTCCCAGTATCAACCATTGTACCTTTTGATCTTGGTGATTCCTAGCTGGTGAAGGCTGCAACTGCTACTACCTTGAATGTAGAGTTAAAACACAGCAGGTTAAGGTCAAAGGAATCTTAGTGAAGCAGACAGAAGATTTGGCATTTTCTGAGTGGATTACTCATCATTGTTGATCTTACAATGTAAAATTAATGCCTTCATTACTTAATCCACTTTGAAGTGGATTTCTATTTCTTTCAACAAAATCTTCCCTGAGAGAAGATATCAACTGGATCTTGTAGAATAAATTGAATGTGACAGGCATCTAGCAAAATGCAATGTAATAAACAGTGCTGATGGACAGTGTGACAGTCTTTTTGACACTTGTGATCATTTTAAAGGCTTGTCCCTTTTTCCTTTCACAGAGGGGTGGGTTGTGCCTCATGCTGCATAGGAATACACATAAACATACCCATATGTGGGATGAATATTTACTTTTAGAAAGCTTAGAAAATATGGTAGTTTTGAGTGATAATTATTTTCTAATACAAAGAATAGGCACTGAAATTAATTCTATCAATTTCATATCATGCATAAGAGTACTGGATAGTACCTTTGATTTCAATTTTTTCAGAAATGGCCTGTACATAATGAGAAATATCTATATTTTCTCAATCATTACCCAATGCTCCTTTGTATCTCATTGCTGAGGTAGGTGATTAAAAGGGGACATAAATTCCAATCCAGAAGGTCAAGTTCAATACCAGTGGGCATTTGTTAGTGAAGACACACTAGTGATCAGCTCTCACAGAATTGTTCTCTCAGACCAAAGAGAACTCCAAATTTCCACTTAGAAAACCACGTTATACTGGCTGGGCCAGGCTGAGCACAAAAAACTGACAATGACCCTAAATCTATCAATGTTTGGTTTAATATTATAAAGCAAAAAAATGTAAACCAGCACATTATTGTATTATAGTTGCCTATTTATAACTGGGGGATTCCAAGGCTCCACAGGAAATGTCTTTCTTGTGAAGTGAGGACGCTTGTCTTAGTGCTAGAAACTGCTTACTAGGATTCCATGACTGCATTATAAAAGAAAAAGAGATGTGCAAGCAGGTACTGATAATGGAAGAACTATCATATGACCTGGTTTTAATGGGCATCCCCATGTATTGAAGAATCATTTCATGCACTGAATGCACAATAAATAGAGCCAAATGGGCATCACATCTCCTTATTTTTAATTATCATTTCAGGCATCTATGGCCACATCCAGCTCTCACCTTTAATTACATTTGTACGTTTTAAATAGGTTTACTTTTGCTGTTGAAAGTCCACTGTTAGCCCAGATTTGCCCTTTTCCCACTTGCCTCCTCCCTACCAGTCTGCACACATTCCTGCTAAATCTCTTCCTGTGAGCTAATTTCTGCAAGCAAGATAGTGTGTTGAATATTAAAATACATTTTTAAAACGTGAAATACTTGCAGTCATCTTTCTTTTTTTTTGAAAATTTTATTGATAAACAGATAGCAATGAGACAGTTTCAAAGCAAATCGGAAGTACAGTTTCAACAAATAACACACTGCATATATTCTTCTTAGTGGTTAATTGCTGTACAAGACCCGGACTT
>NW_004524727.1:3710749-3719240 GCF_000260255.1 Octodon degus
TCTCTCTCTCTCTCTCTCTCTCTCTCTCTCTCTCTCTCTCTCTCTCTCTCTCTCTCTCTCTCTCTGTATTTAAGAAAGGTCCACAATGTCTACAGCATCTACAGGGACTCACTACATAGATCAGACTTGTAGTGATCTTCCTGTTTTCAGCTTCCCAAGCGCCAGGATTATAGGCATGCACGACCACGCCCAATCTCCATTGCTGTCTCAGCGTGCCCCAGGGTTGGGGCCAGCACAGCATGCCGGAAATTGAACCCCAGCCTCTGCCCTCTGTCTAAGAAGGCACTTTAATCTGCTGAGCTATCAGACCAGCCGTGTGGTTTAGTTTTCTAGATTTACTCTTTCTTTTAGTCTAGAATTGATTTTATGTGCTTCCAGTTAGCCATATGTATCTGGACAGACACCACGTTGATTTGTTCTCTCAGACTCTATTTTGGACAGATGAACAAATTAGCAGTAGAGATTGACCACACCGAGTTCCACTACATGGAAGTTACAAATTATGTTGACTCCAAATACTTGAAATATTTTCGGTCTTATTTCAAGTTTTCAGTCTTATTTTACCCTCACCATCTTCTTAAACATGTTTTTTGTCTTTATCTCGTTTCAGTGATAATTTACTTGGATTCTTTGACAGATTCTGATGTTTCATTTCATTCTTTCCACTTTGGAAATATCCCTTGTGGTCATTCTGGGTTTTCATCTGCATTTGTTATTCCTTTTTGTTATTTTGTCCTTTGGTCTGGCTGCTTGCTGACTTGGATACTTAACCTCACCTTGGAGGATGATCTTCATCCTCTTCTTTTAACTCTTTCATTTCTTTTTCTTCCTCTCTCTCTCTCTCTCTCTCTCTCTCTCTCTCTCTCTCTAACTCTCTTGTTCTCTTTTAGAAGTTGTTTTCATCTTACACACTAAATTTTAGATTAAAAGTAGAAGTTTATGGTTTGCATATTTCTTAAACTTCCCTTTGGCAATATTTTTCTTCTTAACTGAACTGAACCTTTTATAGGAAACATAAAGTTGGGCTTATTTTCCTTACCTGTTTGAGAATACTAATTGCTGAATTTAACTAATTTGCCTCTATATAAGTATATTTGTACAAGTAGATTTCCATTTCATTATTTTTCATTTGTTCCACTTAATATAGTTTTTACCTCATTTCTAATCTCCATTGACAAAAACATTTTTGCTAACTTTTCAAATCTATAAGAAATTTATATTTGAGCTATAAATAATAAAAATTACAGTGGGTGTGCTCAGAGCAGGTGGCCTAAAGAATGGCTTCTCTGTTTACAACACACCCAACAGGAATTTAGGGTCACTGTGACAAGGGGCACAACACTTGTGACTTCCCTGTGAGCAAAGGTCCCACACATGTACTCCATACACTTCCACATGGCTTCTGGACAGCGCCAATGTGATAAGGCTATGCGGCATTTAGTGAGGGAGGTAGGCATTGTCCACTGATCCATGGTGATCCATGGAAGTCCTAGAAGTAAAGACTGAATTTCTATTTTCAATAAATTAAAAATAATTAAAAAATTACATTCATATTCATTTACACACATTTACTTCATATATTATCGATATTTCTATGCTAAGAAAAATAACTTGAACACTCTGTTAGACTCATTTGTTTCTATCTACATCTGACCTTTTCATACATTCATTCTCTAGAATTATTGTCCTAACATCCTAATCTTATTTTAAGTTATTTTTTATACTTTTCTGCTAGTTTTTATGCATATTCAACTACTGACTTATTATGCAAGATGAATAATGACTCTGTGTGTGTGTGTGTGTGTGTGGTTTAGTTACCTGGGACATATATATTAGCTTTACTCTTAAACATTGATACACAACAATAACCCTCAATATTGCCAGCTTATTGAAATAAGTGGAACTCCAAAAGAATATTTCACATCTATTTCTACATTTGTCCTCTCTTTATTTAAGTTCTTTACCCACATTCACATTTCAGTTAAAACACATTTTTTTAGAGAGACTCTGCTCACCAGTACAAATATTTTAGCACTTTAGAAATTTAGTTATTTTTCACCATACCTTGAATAACTAGGAAATCACTCTTTATCATCTATGTTTTAAAAAGCTTCTTAAACAGTTTTCAAATTTCTAGTAGTCATTCTCAAAAACATATTTGTCAATTCTAAGTGGCAAATAATAGCTACAAAGTCTTTCTCTTTTATATAAATATGTTTTGCTTTATATCTCATTGTACTCTTCTAAAATAGTGTACTTTATATCCTTTATGAACATTTTTAGATGTGTTGTAATCTCTTTGTTTTTAGGCACATGGAGAGAGCATTCTCTCAGATTTTCATAGAGAGCAAACTGGTCAAGCAATGGCCTTGAATCATCCACATGGCTGACATTGACAAAGAATCTGCAAACTGTGGTACATGGTTTCAGGGTAAATCCTGAGGGGATTAGAGTGACCTTGACAGATGAAGAAGTTACATTTCTTGTTATATAAGTCTTGTTTTATCTTAGTCTTAACCATCCAGCATAAAAGTATAAAAATGAAGTATAAAAATAAAGTTGTATTAATATGTTGAGTTGTAAAAGGCTCAAGTCAACAACTTCTGACATTGCCAGTCCTACAGATAACCCACTATTATTATGGACTACTGGAGTATATTGGGTTATTTCGCTGAATTCATGTACCTACAATATTTAAATGGCAATAGAATATGTCATCTCTGACAAAACTAAACAAAAAAAGGATAAAAATGAAGGACCATTTTGTATCTCTATATACAAAATAAGATAGATATACAGCTACTTTCTGTTAATTCAATGAGAAGAAAGAGTTGTACTAATAGTATTTGGACAGGATATCATGTCTGCATCTTGTACTATAGATAACTATTATGAAAACAACAATATGCAATGTATTAATTATTGTAATTGTCCTACTAACCTGTTTTGAAGCTGTCTCATTGCTAGTTGTTGCTCAATAACATTAATTTAAGATTTAAAAAATATACAATCTTTACTTTTATTTAATTTTAAAGAGAAAAAAAGACAAGCTAAAAACAAATAGCAAAACAAAGAAAAAAATAGATAATATACAACAAAAACAAGAATAGAAAATTAATAATGATTGGTATACTATGTATTTTTATTTTATCATCAACCTTGCTCAGATTAAGAGATACAGTTTGCAAGTTTGGACAAAAAATTGAATATCGATCAGAGCATTCATTAAACATTAATATTTTTTGTTGACCTTTTTATTTTATTATTTTTAATTTATTTTAAAGAACATATAATAACTGATAAGACATTAGAAACTGTACACATTTAGATGAACAAGTTGAGAGGTAGTCAACCATGTTTTTTTATTACACATTGCTGATTTTGATGTAGTTGCTCAGATTTCAGATATTACCACATAGAGTTGTCAAAATGAAAATTTCAACTATTAATGCTTATTTAAAGTAACTGATGAAAATTGCTAATACAATAATCTCAGCTATCCAGTATATATACTTGCGTGATTTTTCCCTCTTCCTTTTAATTCTATATTTTCTCCTTTCCTTTGTCTTTATTATTTATTCCTTCTCCTCAATGACTTTTCATTTTCCTATGTGTACAATACCTTTCAAATGTTATTTATTCCTTCAATTTCTTACACTTGGGAGACTATGATATTTATACATATAGATCTGATCTATTTCACTTATGAGTACAGCCTCTAGTTGCATCTATTTACCTACAAATGTCTCCTTTGTCTTTCTTTACAGCTAAATGATACTCCATTGTATAAAAATACCATATCTTTTTTATCTATAACTCAGGTGATCATTAATTTGATGGTTTCCAAGATTTAGCTGTGAAAGATTGTGCTGCTGTAAACATGGGTGCACATATATCACAGCAGTATGATGTTTTTAGTTCTTTTGGAAAAAATACCCACAAGAAGAGCTGGGTTAAATGGGACCTCTAATCCTAGGTTTTTGAAAATTCTCCACACTGATTTCTATAGTGGTTGTTCTAGTCTACATTACTACCAACAGTGGAGAAGGTTTCCTTTTTCCCCACAGCCTCTCTAGCATTTGTTAGTAGTTGATTTCTTTCTCACAGCCATTTTTTCTTGGGTGAGATGGTATCTCAATGTTGATTTAATTTGCATTTTTTGAATGACCAGTGATGTGGAACATTATTTTCATGTATTCATGTGCTATTTGTATATCTTCCTTGAAAAAGTGTGTATTCATTTCAGATGGCCATTTTTGGATTGGGTCTTTGAATTTTAGGGGACTGATTTTCTTTTTTATTTCTTTATATATACTAGAAAGAAGTCCTTTCTCTGAGTGATGAATAGTTAAGCTTTTTTCCAATTTGCTGGTTGTCTTTTTACTGTTGGAGCTTTCTTTTGATGGGAGGAAATTTTTCAAAAAGATAAGATTCCAGTTGTTTATTCTTTGAAATATTTCCAGTGCAGTTTGGGATTTGGTAATGAAATCTCTGCCTAGCCCTATGTCTTCAAGAATTCCACCTACTTTCTCTTCCAGTAGATTTAGTGCTTCTGTTTTAATGTTTAGATCCTTAATCCATTTTGACTATAGTTTAGTGTCTGGTAACAGACCTGGATCTAGTTTTACTTCAATGTGGTGAGTCAGCTCTTAAGCATCTTTTTTTTTTTTTTTTTAAAGCTATCTCCTTAGCCTCATAAGTACCGTTTATTAAAGAGGCTATCTTTCTTTCAGTGAATGTGTTTGGCTCTTTTATCTAAGAAAAGGAGGCTAGGTGTGTTTGTAGTAGGATCTGCATCTTCTAATCTGTTCCACTGATCCTCAGGCCCATTTTTTTTTGTTTGAATTATTATGCTGATTTTATCACAGTAGCTTTGTAGTATAATTTCAAATCAGAGATTGTAATGCCTCCTGCCTTGCCTTTGATGGCCCAGATTGTCTTTGATATACTAGGTCTTTTTCTGGTTCCAAATAGATTTTTCTAATGTGTTCTCTATATCTGGGAAAAACATTGACGGTGCTTTGATAGTGATTGGATTAAATCTATTTCACAATTTTGGAGCATGATCATTTTTACAGTGCTAATTGCTCCTATCAAGCAATATCTTTCTATTTTCTGAAATCCTATTCAATCTTTTTTTCAGAGTATTGTAATTTTCATTGCATAGACGTTTTACTTCCATTGTTAGATTAATTCCTAAATATTTCAAAATTTTGGAGTTATTATGAAGTGCATTTTTCCTAATTTATCTCTCAGTGAGTTTGCTGTCATGTAGAAAAATGCTATTAATTTCTGCATCTTGGTATGCTACTGAATTTGTTTATTAATTCTAGGAGCTTGTGGGTGGAGAATTTTGGATCTTTCATATGGAGTATCAAGTCATGTATGAATAATGATAGTTTAATTTTTTCCTTACCTGGTCTCACACCATTCACTTCTGTGTCTTGTTTAGTGGCTCTGGCTAATATTTTCAAAACTACATTGAATAGGAGTGGCAATATTTGACATCCATGTCTTATACATGATTTTAGGCTAAGATCTTTCAGTTTTTCTCGATTCAGAATGATGTTGGCTGTTGGTTTTTCATTGATGCCTACAATCAGATTGATGTATAGGCCATCTATTCTAATTTTCTGTAAGGCTTTGAATATGACTGAGTGTTGGCCTTTTTAAAAATCCTTTTCCATGTCTATTGAGGTGATCATATGGTTTTTGGTTTTGAATCTATTGCTACAGTGCATTACATATATAAATTTGCACATGATGAATCATGCTTCCATCCCTGGGGTGAATCCAACCCATTGGTCATGGTGTATAATTCCTGATAATTTGCTGCATTCTATTTGCTAGTATTTTTTTGAGGACTTTTATATCTATGTTCATGAGGGAGATTGGCCTATAATTCTATTTTTTTGGTTGAGGTTTTCTCCTTATTTGGTGCTAGAATAATACTTACTTCCAGGAATGATTTTGGAAGTATTGCTTCCTTTCCAAGTTTACTGAAGAATTTGAGGAGTATTGTGATTAAATCTTTAAATTTCTTGTAGAATTCTGTTGTGCATCCATCAGGACCTGCACTTACCTTTTCGTAAGTTTTTTTGTTACAATTTCAATTTTATTGATTGATTTATTGAGAGTTTTTATGTCTTCTTTTTTGTTTAGTTTAATTTTATTTTGAAAAGTAAAAACAAAAGCAAGAAGAAAATCTGAAAGAAAGACAGAAACAGGGTAATATACAACAATACATACATTACAGATTTTCAAAACAAGAATAGCTGATTAACAATGGTTGATATATTATCTATCTTTTAACAATGTACAATGTATTAATTATTGAAACTGTCCTGTTAACCAGTTTTGAAACTGTCTCATTGATATTTGCTTCTCAATAAAATAAAATAAAGAAATGAGACTCTCCTGATTTCTGTTAGATCTGGGTTCAAGAACTGCTATGTTTAATATATCCATTCACTGTTTTTATTTAAACCATACACTGAAAAATCAGAATCTCTCCTTACACATGCATCCTTCTGTCTGTCCATGTCAGGATCCTAGGAAAGGAAACTGAGCTTCTTCATACAGTGCTCCAGTACATGTGTGTCACAGGAGAGGTCCTAGGAACAGCTGTGGCATAGGACAGTTTGGATGAAGGAGCCCAGAGACTGGGGCTCCTCGGAGCTGGGCTGCTGAGCAACATTTAGGAAACCACAGCTCCTTGGAACCTCAATTTCTACCTGTGTGTGTAGGGGGGGATTGAAGTATCTGAAAGAGACTACACAGTAGACGATCAGACCAATTATTTTTATGCTTTTATCTCATGCTAAGACATTAAAAATTGGTTCCCAGTATTACTGATCAATAGTATGGTCAATATCCAAAAAGCACAAAAATACTCACTTGCTATTTGGTTTTATTTTTTATGTCTGGCTACTCCTAAGTTCCCCCCCCCCCCCCCCAGTGCTGACAGAAACATATTTAAAAAAAAATAAACAATTTTATTTTATTATTCCATGCCTGTAGTGCACATCCATCCCAGGGAGCATGGGTGTGTACATAGCTTACCTCCATGCTTTCCTGTTCCCCTTCCCCTCCTCACCCCCCTCCTTCCATCTTTAGGTCTTCTTTCCCCATATTCATTATTATGATTTTTTAATTATGATTATGACATGTAATGTTCATATTCATTGTGGCTGTTTGGTACGAGTTTCTGATTCTTCTTGGTTATATTTTTTTCAACTTTTTGAAAAATCGATTTATGTAGTTATTTGGCACAGGTCTTACTATAGAGCTGACTCATAGTGATCCTCCTGTCAGCCTCCCCCCCCCAAAAAAAAAAAAAAATATATATATATATATATATATATATATATATATATTCTATTTTTATCATCACATCTGTTGCTCAGATTAACAGATATGGTTATGCAAGATTGGACATTTTGTTGCATACTACCAATTGCTTTCTAGTGTTTTAGAGTATAGTAATAATTCATATGACATTAGAAACAGTACACATTTAGAAGTTAAAGAGGACAGATATTCAAGCATTTTTCTATTACACATTGCTGTCCTCGATTTAGTTGCATAGATCATAGACTTCAGCATACAGAGTTAGTCAAGGTGAAAATTCTCCACATTAACTTCTATTTTCAAAACACTGGTGGAGATTTTTAGTATAATTACCTCAACCATCCTGGATATATACTGCCATGTTTTCCTCCTAATTTTTTTTTTTCTCCTTGCTCTCCTCTTGTTTACTTTTTAGCATTCTATGTAGAATTGTTTTGGTCAGCATAAATTTCTTTAATGTTGTTTGTCGTGGAAGTATCTTACTTCTTCATTAATTTGAAAGATAGCTTTGCAGGTTACAACAGTCTGGGTTGGAATTTGTTATCTTATAGGACTTGGAATATATTGTTACATGCTCCTCTTGACTAGATGGCTTGTGAGGAGAAATCTGCTGTTAGTCTCATGGGTTTTTCTTTAAATATAATCTGTTTCTTTCCTCTAACAACAGTGTATTGTTCTTGAACTGACTTTCTGGAATCTTGATTATTATAGGTCTCATTATAAATTTAACTGAGCTTATATTATTTTCAGTTCTATCTGCCTCAGTTACTGCTTGCCAGATTGTTTTTGCATATTTGGGAAGTTTTCTGCTATTACTTCTGCTCTTATACTTTTAATGTTTTGGGTGTTGGCTCCTTCTTTCTTATTGATGCCTATTAGTCTAATGTTGTTCACCTTTGCATCCTCTCGCAGCAATTTAACTATTATTTACTGGATCCTTGCTGTTTTTAAGAGATACTTCCTTAACTATTCAACAGCTGCAACAGTGTCTTCAAAGTCTCAATGTATATCTTTACTTTCATTCAAACAGTTTTGCCAACTTTTAATTGAGTATTAAATTTCCTTTTTAGCTCTGAACCTGTTTCATGCATTTTACTTTTTTCCTATATTATTCATTAAAGTTTCCATCATTCTTATTCTC
>NW_004524727.1:3719340-3725738 GCF_000260255.1 Octodon degus
TATATATTTCTTTTTTACATGGGAGATTATTTTTCATCTAATTTCTTCTATACCTTTCTGCAGTTGTTTCTTTGAGTTTCTATTATTTCAGAGATTTCAGTTCAGTGACTTCCAACTTTTTGTATACTAATATCTCCTGTATTTGTTCTGTGCAGGCTCTGGGCCTGAAATTGCATTTTGCTTCTTCTTTTTGTCATTTTCTGTTTCTGAGAGAGCTCTTTTATTTTGCTTTCTGTGATTTATTTGTGAACATTTGATAGTAGATAGCTGTATCACTAAAATCAGAGCATCTCAGTAAAGTGTCTGTTCCTTTAGCTTTATCTCCTGTGTCAGAGATTCTTGTCTTGCATGTGTGTCCCAACATTTTCCCTACTTTATTGATCAAGAATGACATCTTGGTTTCTGTTTCACTTTGTCCTCTGTCCTTTAATATAGGGTTTTGATGATGCTATTACCTAAGCATTTCCTCATGTTATTAACCAAGAGAGAACATGTGGTTAAGGCAGATACAATATCCTTTTCATAGTTGTACAATTAGTAATACTACAACAGCTAGTGAAATTTAGAAATTCACAGACTTTTATAACTAATGGTTCTGTACTTTAGACCATAGGAAGAAACGTAGGTATGTAACAAAACAGATTGTAGATTGGGAATTTGTATTTAATTAATTCACCTGAGTTCTGTATGGGCACCTTCCCCTCATGTACCTGGAGTCTTCCAGGCTAACTAGTTTTCCCAAGTTACCTCCTGCTGCCTCTGTGCCATGAAGATCCTCCCTGTAGATCTGGGCTGTAATTTGTGTCCTGTTGGGCCTAGCAGTGCACCTCAGGTCACTGGGTCTACTTCTACCAAACTTGAACTCCACCCGCTGGAACTGGCTGCTGGTCTGGAGTCCTTCTGGCTCTGCATCTCCATGCTGTACCAGCTGGGCCTGGCTGTTGGCCTCCTGTCCTTTTGGCTCTCCACCTTTCTGGACAGGTTATGCCTGGCTGTTCAAACATGTCATAATCTTAAATGCCCCTTTAATTGTGTTTATTATACTTTCATCTACCTTACCTTGTTTACCTGAAAACTACTTCTCTTTGTACATATAGGTTAACTATCATTTTTTCAACATAATTGTAACTTTGTTTTTATGTTTTTCCTTCTACATCGTTTATTAGTGCATACTGGTTATACAAATTAATGAGAGTCATTCAGCATGTTCCTCTATGGGTATCACCTACTATATAATTTCAGCCCTCCTCCCACAGCCCCATTGACTATCTGGTATCCTGGTTTCACTTTTTTGGGGGGGAGAAAGATTGAATATATCTAATACATCTTGATCATAACTGTCACTCATACTATTGGTCCTCACATGATCACATGCTCATCCGTTGTCTTCCACTAGTCTTAAGTTTCTTCCCTTCTTGTTTGAACCATCACTTTCTCTCTAAAAACTTCTCAAAGAATTAGATAAGTAAAATTAAATGTACTTTTTGTGGGGGCTGGCCAGATAGTTTAGCAGATTATAGCATCTGCTTAGGCAGACACAGGGACTGGGGTTTGATCCCTGACATGCCATGCTGGCTCTGCCCTGTGGGTGCACAATGTGTCTGGGCATGTTGGCTCATGGCTGTAATCTCAGGGCTTGGAAAGTTGAAAAC
Organism: Octodon degus; assembly: GCF_000260255.1. Classification (NCBI taxonomy): domain Eukaryota; kingdom Metazoa; phylum Chordata; class Mammalia; order Rodentia; family Octodontidae; genus Octodon; species Octodon degus. Next base: position 3,720,993 of record NW_004524727.1, read on the forward strand.
CAAAGGATCATTATGCGTCCCATCTGTGTAGTGAGAAACTGCAATGAATACATTTTTAAAAATGCACTTTTTTTGATCTTGCAACAATCTGCTGATGTTTTGAAAACTTTCAGTATAATGTATTATGCTTATTTACATTTTGTTTATATTAACTTAATTATAAACATCTTAGCACAAGAACAATGCCTTAGTCATCCTTCTTTGTAGTGTCAATTTCAATGCCTGGTAGAATTTCTTCAATTGATTAATAACATTGCAAGGTGTTACTGTTCTGAAAATAATGCATGCTCAAAAAATGAGAAGTGTTTTGCTGCAACTTGTGTGTGTGTGTGTGTGTGTGTTGCAGTAGTAGTAGTAGTAGTAGTAGTAGTAGTAGTACTATGAAATGCAGATCCAGATAGACTTCTGTAATTCCTACATTTCACTGTGTTAAAATTGAAAATGAATATAAGCAAATTATATTCATGTAATATGTATTCATCATGTATAATAAAATATCTTATAAACTATCAGGAATAAACAAGATGAAAATCATAAAATTCTGACCCCATGTAGAATTATTTGTAAGTGCCTTATTTGTAAGGCACTATTTTAATTGCTTATTTAAATTTCCAAGAAGCTGTTGTTTAGCTAAAGATTAGCACATAGATAATTTATTTAGGAGAATGAATTTGGTAATAAATGAGAGACAGAATTAGATATAAGATATTTTCCATTTTTGGTTTCAAAGACACAGATTGAATGTATCAAATTTATTTTATTGATTATTCTGTATTTCACTTTCCTCAATTAACACTTTGTTGAAGCTGATATCATTGAGACATTCATGCTGAGGCAATATGAGTTAATGGAACAAACAGCTAATGAACTTTCTTGGGTCATTGTTATTATACAAATCCAAGCAACATCAAAAATGGAGCAAGCTGGGAAGATGGAATAGAATAAGCACTTGCCTGGCAAGGGCAAGGGCCTGAGTCCAATCCCTGGTTCCACAAAAAAAAAAAAAAAAAGAGCAAAATTCCAATATAATTCCAATATATACAAAAGTGACTTCCGTATGTGTTGAGAATGCTGTTCTATGACACAATTGTTTAAAGGTAGATCTACCACTTTCCATTCATCAGATTGGACTGAAAGTTTCATTGAAGCTACAAATTAGTTGAAGTTTTCTTTTGCTGAAGGTATAATTGAGGCTACTCATGGTAAAAGAATCACATGCAAAGTTGGAAATTAAACTACTATGTTCTTGATATCCTCACCTCCTTTAAAGCAATGGTACATTGGGGTTTATATTCTTTTAATTTTTTAATCATTTTAATGAGAAAAATAGCAATGAAACAGTTTCAAAAGTCATTAGTAGGATAGTTACAATAATTAATATATTGCATATTGTTGTCTTTGTAGTAGTTATTCAGATGACAAGATACAGAAGTGATATCTTCTCTAAAGAATATTAGTACAAACCTTTCTTCTTATTGAACTAAGAGAAAGTAGTTGTATAACTATCCTAACTATTTTATGCATATATATATGTATATATAATTTTCCCTACTAAATGATCTTTATTTACATCTCCTTTTTCTTCTGTTTTTTCAGAGATGGGTGTTCCATTGCTGTTAGAGAAGTTGTATTTGGAGAAGCCTTTAAAGGACCTTAACATACTTGATGCCAGTTCAAATATTATAGATACTTGAATTCAGCAAAATAACTCAATATAGCCCAATAGTCCATAGTAGTAGTGGGTTATCAGCAGAACTGGCAATTGTTCAAAGTTGTTGACTTCAGGCTTTTACATCTTAGCATATTAATATGGCATTAATTTTTATATCATGTCATCTGCAAATATTATTTTAACTTCTTATTTACCTATTCTTACGTATTTTATTTCTCTCTCTTGTCTACTGGCTCTAGCTTATGATTCCAGAACGATATTGAACAGGAGGTGTGATAGAGGACATCCTTGTCTTGTACCAGATCTGAGAGTAAAAGATTTTAGGTTTTCCCACTTAGAATTATATTATCCATTGGGTTTTTATAGATGGCTTTCATCAAATTGAAGTAGAGGCCTTCAATTCCATTTTTTTTAGGACTTTGAACATGAATGAGTGTTGGACTTTGTCAAAAGCCTTTTCTGCATCACTTGAGATGATCATGTGGGTTTTACATTTCGCTTTATTTATATAACATATTACATTTATAGATTTTTGAATATTGAACCAACCTTGCATTTCTGGGATGACTCCTATCTGGTCGTGATGTATGATCTTCCTGATGATTTACTGTATTCTATTTGCTAGGATTTTATTGAGGATTTTTGCATCTATGTGCATGAGGAATATTGGCCTATATAGTTCTCTTTTTATGTTGTTGTTGTGTCTTTCCCTGGTTTTGGTATCAGTATAATACTTGCCTCCAGGAATGATTTTGGGAGAACTATTTTCTTTTCAATTGCATCAAAGAACTTGAGGAGTACTGGGATTATATCTTCCTTAAATTTCTCATAGAATTCGGATGTGAATCCATCAGAACCAAGACTTTAATTTGTTGGTGGACTCTTTGTTACTTTTTGAATCTCACTGGCATCACTGTGTTATTGAGAGTTCCTATATCTTCTAGATTCACTTTTGGTAAGTTTTACCTTTCTAGAGACATTTCCAATTCTTCTGTGTCTTCTATTCTGTGAGAGTATAGATATCAAAATTGCTATTGATGATATTGTGAATTTCCACAGTGCCTGTGGTAATTCTACTCTTTTCATTCTTTATTGCTTGTATTTGAGTTTTTTTTTTCTTTTCTCTTTTTCATTAGGCTAGCTAGAGGCTTCTCAATTTTATTTAATCTTTCAAACGACCAGCTTTTTGATTCATTAATTCTTTGAATTGTTTTCTTCATCTCAATTTTATTAATTTCTGCTCTCATCTTGATAATTTCTTCCCATCTTTGGGATTTGGGTTTTATTTTATTATTCTTTTTGTAGACGTTTGAGGTGCAGCGTTATGCTATAAATTGGTTCCAGTTCTGTTTTCCTAATGTGTGAGTTCAAAGCTATAAGTTTCACTCAGAACTGCTTTCACTACATCCCATAAATTCCAAAACATTGTTTTTGAATTTTCATGGAATTGTAGATATTGTTCAATTTCTTGTTTAAATTCATCTGTAACCCACTGTATGCTGAGGAGGATGTTATTTAATTTCCATGTATTTATGTGGTTTTTCTAGTTTCTTTTGTCATTTATTTCCAGTTTCATTGCATTGTGGTTAGATACTATGCATGGAATAAATTTTGTTTCCTTGCATATAATTAAGCATTACCTATGGGTTAGCTTGTGGTCTATTTTGCAAAGTTTCCCATGTGCAACTGAAAATATGTGTATTTAGATGTGGTTGGGTGGAATATTCTGTATATATCCATTAAGTCCATTCATTCCAAGTTCTGGTTCAGTTTTGCAGGCCAAACCTGCCCTGTGGTCATTCAGAGCCAAGAAAAGAAAAAAAATCCTTCTGATAAGATTATAGAATTGGATATTAGAATTTTCAAGTCCATTAAGATTTGAGGTGCTTCTGATTTCTGTGTACAAATTTAAAACTGTTACTCCCTCTTCTTTATTTTTCCCCTAACCAGTATGCAGTGGCCATCTTTATTTTGTTTGGTCATTCTTGCTTTTAAGTTGAGATTGTCTGAGAACAAGATTGCTACCCCTGCTTTTTTCTGAGCAGCTGGTCCATGTAGTATTCTTTTTCATCCTTTGCTTTTCAGTCTATGAATTTCTTTAAGTGTGTTTCTTGTATACAGCATATTGTTGGATTTTGCTTTCTAAGCCACTCTTCCAGAATATTTCTATTAATTAATGAATTGAGTCCATTTACATTGATGGTTATAACTGAGATGTATTGACTTATTATTGCCATGTTATTTACCTGCTGTTGTTTATCCCTTTTTCTCTTGTTTTTAATTGTTTGCCTTATTTGGTGGGTTATTTCTGTTCTCACTCATGGAGTTGTGGTCATTTTGGTCCTCCTCTAGAATATTTTTTAGTAGCCTGTGTAGTGTTGGCTTTGTCATCATGAAATTCTTTAGTTGTTCTTTGTCATGGAAGTATTTCACTTTTCCATTAAAATTGAAAAAGCATTTTCCAAGATATAGCAACGTGGGCTGGAATTTGTTTTCTTATAGGACTTTCTAGAGGACTTTGCTCCAATTTCTTCTTGACTTGATGGTTTGTGAAGAGAAATCTGCCATTATTTTGATGTGTTTTCCTTTAAATATGTTTTTTTTTCTTTAGTGGCTTTTAGTATATTCTTTCTGTGCTGGATTTCTGGGATCTTGATTATTATATATTTGGGTATGATTTTAATTGAGTTGATATTCTTTGGAGTTCTACATGCTTCGATTACCTGAATATCAGATTTTTCCCCCATATTGGTGAAGTTTTCTGCTATAACTTCTGCCCATATTCTTTTTATGCCATATGTATTGACTCCTACTTTACCATTGATGCCTACTAGCCTTACATTATTCATCTTTGCACCATCTTTCAAATGTTGCATTATTTTTCCTGCTTCCTAGATTTTTAATATATATTTTCTTACCTTTTTACTAGCTACAATGTTGTCTTCAAGATCTGAATCTCTATCTTCACTTTCACTCAAATTGTTTTCCCAGCTTTTGATTGAGGTTTTTATTTCTTGTATATCTCTTTGTTTATTTTTCAGTAATTTTATTTTATTTTATTATTTTTTTTCAAA
>NW_004524727.1:3730088-3751935 GCF_000260255.1 Octodon degus
CCTTCTCACGTACTGAAGTTCCGGTGCAGCTCTACAAAGTTTGGACTTATCCAGCTGTTTCTGGCTTGGGTCTGGCTGCTGTGCTCAATCCTTCCCGCTCCTGTCCTTAAGGATGAACCTGTTGTGCCCCTGTGGCGAGATGTTCTGCTCCTGGACTAGCTGGTTGGATCTATTCTCTACAATCTTCCCTGCAGGGATTGCAGCTGCTGGATTACACCTCAGGTGTGTATGCCAGGCCTGAGCTGTGCCTGGAGAGGGCAAGGTGAATTAGGAGGAAGAGGATGCTTTCCGCACACACTCACGGGACCTTGGCTAGGATTGGGTCTGGGGCCTTCGGGACGGGGCAAAAATTCCTAATGGGCGGGCGGGGTGGGGGAGGCACTGAGGAGTGCTGGGCGGGGACCCAAGGGGCTGGGAGAGAGTCCAGCCCACTCTGCGCCTGGGCTGGGACTGGTCCCGCCGGCGCAGGGTAGCAGGAATCTCTCCACACACTCACCGGACCTGGGCTAGGACTGGGTCTGGGGGCTCCCGGAACTCGGCAGAAAATCCTACTCCTTGTATATCTCTTTGAATGTGCGTTATACATTTTATTTCTTTCCTATTTTGCTCATTCAAGGATTCTAATTTTTTTCTATTCTCCACTATTTTTTTTATCAGTGTCATCTTTAGAAGCACTTAGTAATTCTTTCACTATAGCTATCATTTCATTTTTTTAATTAAGAGATTTTTTCTGTTTGATCTCTGGACCTGCTGTGCCAGCCCTTCCCACCCATGGGGAGTGAGAGACAGCAATTGAGACTAAGCAGGGTGGCGTGAGCCTGTAATCCTAGCTCTTGGGAGGCTGTAAACTTGCAGATCACTACAAGTCCAATTTAGTAGTGTGACCCTGAATACTGTGTACACACTTCCCTAAAAATACAGGAGAGACAGAAATAGAGACAGAGAGAGAGAGAGAGAGAGAGAGAGAGAGAGAGAGAGAGAGAGTATTTCTCATCTAATTTCCTGTATACCTTTCTGCAGTTGCTTCTTTACTTTAGACACTATTAATTCATAGATTTCTTTTGTATGATACCAATTTCTTTTTCTTTTTACTTTCTTTCTTTTTTTTTTCAGTCTTTCTTTTACTTTTTTTTTCTCTCTGTCTTTTTTTGTTTGTTTGTTTGTTTGTTTGTATTTTTGGAATGGGTCCAGAGGGTGTTCAACATCTCACTACTAGGTCAGACTCATAGTGATTCTCCGGTTTACAGCCTCCGCAGTTGCTGGGATAACAGGCTTGCACCAGCACACTCAGTTCTCATTCCTGTCTCAGTGCACTCCTAGGGCAGGGCCATCACGAAAGTCCCAGGGATTGAACCCCCTCAGGCACTTTAATCTGCTGAGCTGTTTGGCTGCCCCTCCCAATTTCTTCTATGCTAGTGTTTCCTGCATTTGTTCTGGGTGGGCTTGGGGCCTGAGAATTCATTTTGTTCCTTTGTTTTGTCATTTTGCATAGTACGTCTTCTGACCTTTGGTGTAGAGCTTTGGTGCAGTTATTACCTTAGCACCTACAGATATGCTTACCCAAGGGAGATTATGTGGTTACTCAGTTACAGTTTTGTATTTACAGAACTACCATTAGGAACACTAATAATGGGTAGTGATATTTAGTAGTTGACAAACTTCTGCAACTAATGAGTATGTATTTTAGAACATAAGAGCATATAGTATGCCTGTGTAGCTAAGCAGATATTAAATTGGTAATTTGCATTTAAATTAGTTCCACTAATTTCTATCTGATCTCCCCTCGATGTATATGGGGTCTGACATCAGACTAATTCATCCCAGTTACCTGTTGCCCCCTCTCTTGATAAAGAGAGAAAGAGAGTGAATGATCTCATAGATCTGGTTCTAGCAAAGTGTCTCAGCTTACTGGGTCCAGATATACCAAGTTTGAACTCATGTAGATGTGCCTGCCTTGAGTCTGGCTGCTGTGCTCGGCTTTTTCCTGCTGCTTCCTGTGGAAGTGAACCAGCTCTGCCCCTCTGTCAAGTTGTTCAGCTCCTGGATTACCTGAGTAAGTCTGTCCCTTAGCATCCCTGCTGGGAGTTCTGCCATAGGATTTCACACCATGCCTGTCTGATGGAGGAGGTTCCTGTGTGTTTTCAAATGGTCACACACACACACACACACACACACTGGGCCTTGGGGCTTGCTGGAAAGGGGTCCAATGAGGAGGCTTAAGGTGGCTGGAAAGCACTTCATTGTGGTTCATTATCCTGGCCAGAGTCCAAGGAAGTTTTGTTGTTCTAGTTAGAATTCTTTATTATTCCCTTTTTTCCCCCTCAGGGATTGTGAGCTTCTAAGTATATCTATTACAAGTATATTTAAGTAATTAAGGACACAATTTTTGGTAAATACAACATCTACTGAGGGTTGGGGAGATAGTTCAGTAGAATAAGAGCTTGCCTGGTAAGAGCAGGGTCCTGAGTTCAATCCTTGGTACAGTAAAAAAGAAAATTCTATTGACAAGCAGTCCAACTGTGGATTGAGCTGTGACTACCCATTTATCGAATGGCTTTGATTAACCTACAACAATGTAGCAGAAAATGCTCCCATCCACCCACTGTACTTCAGCTGACCAGGTGACAGTTCTTTGTAGTTTTGGTTGTTTCTGTCTGTTTAGAAACAGCTAGTTATTGTTATGCATTGCTGGTGACTATGGTGCAAATTGTAAACACCAATCAAATACATCCAAGTACTCTTCCTCTAGATCCCTTTAGAAATCATATAGACTCCCTCGTTGGATCTTTGAGGCCTGACATTTTTATAAGGGTGGATCCTTTTTCAGTACCTATCTGATTTAAAACAAATGTGCCTCCAAATCCTGGGGGTCATTTCCATATATTTGTTGCTGCTGCATGTGGTGCATTGAGCAAGAGGACTGAACATGCTGCCCTCTGTGGTCACAGTTGTGGCCCTTGTGGATAGAGCAAGGACCTCTCTAGGACCTGAAGGGAAGGCACAGCTTTGAGGTTTCTTGAATCCATTTTGAGGTATGAAGGAGGATACTTGGCTTCCTCCTGAAGGATGAACATCAGACACCACAAGGAGGAGGAAATAATCTATCTGTATGTCTGCCTACCTGCTTGAGTCTGGTAAGACCCTCAGGAGCACCCTAGTTAGTCTTTCTGTTAACCTTACTCCACTTGAGAAGAAGGAAACCTTGATCACCTCTAATAAGTCAGAAATCCCCTCAAGGGAAAGGGGTTATAATATTTAAACTCTGAGTGCCTATTGAATGAATTTGTGAGCAAGTGAACCAGGCAGAAAAACAATTAGTTTGTTCTGTCTGTGCCGCAAGATGGGGAAACACTGGTCACAGTGACTGATTGGACTCTCACTTGTGGTTTTGTGGTGATAACATGTGACATAAAGGAGGCCTTGACCCCTCTTTAGCTAAGTTGTACCTAAATCCCCATAACGGGTGCAGCTAGCTTGGCATCTAAATGTTCTCTCTCTGAGAGGCACCCTTTGTATGTTGTGCCATTGTTTAAGAGCATACAATATGCATATAGACTGTCAGAGATGATAATTGGCTAAAACCTACAGTTACTGACTGTAGGAGCAAGGGCTTTTGCAGAGTTAAAATAAAAAGGAACTAAAACACTCCTTTTATCATAAAAAATATAAAGAAAACAAAAGAAACATTCTTCCTAAGAATTTCACCTTGGAACACTCATAGGCCGCTATTGTTGCTGCCAATATCTATAGCTTCATTCTCTGCTCCCAACTCAACTGAAGCCACTTGAACTAGTTTCAGATAGTCATTACCTGCAATAAACCATAAAGGCTTTCCATGCAGAACATTTTGCTTCCTATCCTGGTCAATGCCCACCTGAGGTGGCTGTCATGTGTACTTTCTGAGTGCCATATTTTGTCTGAGGAAAGATTGGACCATAAGCTCTGATGAATAAGTTACCATGGCTTTCCCAAAGGTCACTCTCCTAGAAACATAATGTTCCAGTTCAGTGCTTCTCAAAAACATCAAAGAGGGGGACAAAAATCCTAACATTATGTCAAAAGTTTCTACTGTTACCAAGAAGCCTGATGTCAGCAAGAAAATCCAGTCTGATAGATGATCATACCTTCTGGCCAAAGATTGCTATATGAATTACAATTTGTATTTATACTAAAAATATAAAAACTTAAAAGCCCACTCAGATTAAAAGATAAAAACTCTCAAAAGCTTCAACTTAGATCAAATGGCAATACTTTAATCAGTGTGATGGGCTCAGACTAGGCTACGGTCTCCCTTTTTCAGCTGGCCCACTGCAGTTTATGGTGCCATCATCGAGGCAACCCTTGCCTCTTGCTCTTCCTTCCAGGCACAAATTTGCATCCTAGGACAACATCTCCTGTGTAAGACAGTCTCCATATCATTGTGGGAAGAGACCTCCTTTTCAAGATAGAAGCAGCCATCTCTTTTGCAACAAGCCAGTCATCCTCCCTTTCATTTAAGCATGTACTTGCAACACTGGACACTTGTTCCTGAGAGGAAGATGACACCTGCATCAGACTGAGACACATAAATGAACTTCAGAAATTCTGAAAACTCTCCTCTCAAAAGTATGAGCAGGAGACTGAACTTCAGGCCTGTCTGTTAACACTGCAATCCCCTATGTCATTGAAAGCACATAGGCATCAGCCACACAGAAGACATGTCTAGATTTAAAAATAAATACCTTCCTCTGCATAAAAGTTGCTCCCATAACGCCCTGGAACAGGGAAATCCTGAGATAAGACACATGTCACTTGGACTCAATTGCCACAAGGGGTTAATAACTCTCCCACTATTTTTAGGGAAGCTCTAAAAATAGATTTGGCCAAGCTCTCAACTCCTTCTCTCCAGGATAGCCTATTTCTTTGTCTCTTCAAGGCCCACAGTTTAGTCATGATCTCCTGGGCCAGGAGATTGGGCCATCAGGTATCTGTCTCTACTTGTGACATCCTTGCACAAACCCCAACCCCATGTGCAACAAACAGTAACCCATGCCAGAAGAGACTCAGGTACAAAGTCAACCACATATCCAGAAGTTTCAAAAACCCAAAATGTTTATAGACTGTCAAATTGCAGAAATCTGCCTCTCCTAGTTGTAGAGCCAGTTCAAAATCTCTGAGTTGCCAATGCCATTGCAATTGCTCTCGTTATACATTGTTTCAGTCTTCTGACACCAATGGCTTGCTGGTATACCTGCCTGGAGCTAGAGAAAGCCTTCTTCAACCTTTGATTGGTCCCTATCAGCCAATCCCTTTTTCTCTCCAGATGAAAAGACCCAGTTCTGGATTCAAAATTCAATTGACCCGCGCTCAACTTCCCAGAGTTTCAAACCTTGTTTACCTTTTTTGGAGAAGATTATTGCACATCTAATTAATGAAACTCAAGCTGCCTGGAAAGACACAAAACTCTACTACTATATCTGGAAGAAACTGGTTACAAAACACGAAACTGCAAATTTTTTGGAGCTTCTCCTTTCTAAAATATATTTATTCTTAGATGCACAAAAGCAATGATACTCAGTCTATCAGCCTCTTGGAGCACCCAATGGTCTATCTTGGAAAATACTTGCATCCATTTGCTAAGGGCTGCCTCCCTGCTTTGCCTCTGAGCTCTAATAGTACTGTCTTTCTGACCAAGAAAGCTAACAGGCTCACCTTAGGATAAGAGCCAACTGTCCAGGTACCACACGTTGTATTGACTGGCCAAACAAAAAATAGACCCTTTGACAGATGCTAAGTACACCTTGTTTACAGATGGAAGTAGCTCTGCTAAGAATGCAGTCCAACAAGCTAAGTACACCCTGGTCACCTCGCACAGTTATTTTGGCCAAAGCTTTCCTATTATTGTTTCCTAATGCTGCTTTGAAATTTCCCCCCAACAACACTAAATCTTAACTCCTAAACCTTCTCACAGGATCTGATTGAAAACTTGGCCCAAGTGTGGAAAAAAAAATAATCAGAGCTAGACTTGCCCCCACCACATATTTTGCAGGCTTAAGCCACAGTGAGGCACCAGTAAACCTGTAGCCACCTCATGATTCAGCATCTGCGCCACTGGCCCAGACCTCTCCCATTTTAATGATATTCAACTAGATTTGGCACTAATCTACACCTACTTGGACTTGCCTGAGACATTTCTACACAAGGTAGGAGGGCAATAAAAGTTTATAGGGTCCTATAAAAACTGTTGCAATTTCTAAAAGTATTCAGGAACTGCTTTTAATTAAAAAATCAGCTCCATAAAAATTTAGCTAAAAGGGGGTCCTGCCCCTCAGTTCAGTTCTTTAAGTGGCTGCTTCAACAAAGCAGTCAGGCTCAGGTTGCTCTGGTTCAAGTCCCACAAATCAAGCCAGCCAAACCTGCCCTGAAGGCATTTGGAGCAAAAAAAATAGCTAGAAGACCAGATAACACCTCTACACACACATACAAGCCAGATGCATATTGATTAACTCTGGAGCCTTTAAAGTTTCAGAAAGCCAGCCTTAGATTCACCTTTTCAGGATTTACTTCAACAAGGCTTACTCTGCAGAGATGCAACACTCAAAATCCTGCTTTGGCCACTCTGAACACTAAGGAGTCCACACACAGCTGAAGCTTGAGACACAGTTCACAGGCAATCACACACTTGATCAAGATTTTCCGAGCATCCAAGACATATTGTACTTTCTCCTAGATCAGAATAACTCTTTCACTACCTTGCCAGAGCAATGTTATAGAACAGACAGGAGTAAATTATGTCTCCTCCTAAAAGCAAACTAGGAAAAAATACCTCTGTGATAAAATAATCTGGGGAGACCTTGGCTAGTGCCCACCATAGGACTACTGATGACGCTAACGTTACTGATTATAGCTAGGCACTGTCTCAGAAGATCACATGTAACATGTAAACTTTCCTGGGAAAACTAAAACAGGGGGGGGGAATGTATCAGATGATGCCCTCCAGCCAGTATATTTCATTTTTTTTTAGTTACCCAGATGACAGATCCTGCTCTAGTTCCAGTTGCTCCTGTCTCTTAAAAATTGCTGGTCATTGTGATGAATACTGGTCACTACAATGCATATCGTAAGAAGCAATAAAAGACAGCTAAGTAGTCTGGCTCTGTAACCTCTTCCTCACAAAAACTTCCTCCCTGGGCCTGACATTTTTATATGGATTGGTTCTTATCAGGACCTGTCGAACATAAAGCAAGCCTGTCTCCAATTCCTGGTCATCATTTCAGGTTTTCCGTTGCCATTGCAAGGATATTTCAAGCTTATGTGTACCATTATACTTTCACATGCTGTGTATAAGTTCTTTTAATATTTGAATATGCCCTTTTTCACTTTTTGATTACTTGGATAAGATGTCCTTATAACTTTGAGATAAAGTTACATGCATGCTATGTTAGAGCCTGTCTTCCTAGAACCAAGTATCTCCTGCTACCAATGAATTCCTACCCAGAATGGGTTCAGACATAAAATTTATGAAATATGACTAGGTAGTTGTGCCCTGCCTTCTGGGTCCCCATCCTTGATCTACAGATTGAGCAGCATGCTTGTTGGTGGTCATAAAATATTTATATATGGAAGCTATGTTCTGTTAACCATCTCATAACCCTCAACAAGTCAAGCCCTGTCCATTACAACACTATCCTCTCATCTGATAACTATATGAATGTAGTGCCTGTCATTTACATACCACTTTGTCATCTGTGTTTCTTTGGTGGCCAAGTAGAGCCACTGCTAATACTGAGCCCAGGGCTTCAGTGGCACTTCCTACCATCATTCTTGAACTATGGTGGCAATCTTTCACTGAAATTCTGATGCCACTGTGCCCATACTGACAGCACATTTATGATTACTAAGATAAGTAGCTTATTTGTGTTCACTTCAATGTAATCAATGAACCCTGCAATTGTGTGCATGTGTTTCAGCCTTACTCAATTTAGCCACGGCAGAAAACACTTTGATCTCATCTTGCATAACATAATAAACCTAACATTTTCACCTTATTTTGCATGGATTATTAATTTTTCTATTATTCCTGGAAACCACATCTCATTTTCAACTTCTTTTGGGGTCCTGAGCTCTGAAATAACACTCTAACTATTGGTCAGAATGTCCCCACCCAACTTTACGTACCTCCCTCACACCAACCCATTGAACAGCACCTCACAATCTAAGCTCATGCTTGACCTTCCCAACCATCTGTTAAAGTATATAGTTGTTTTGAGATACAGTCTTCTTATTTTTCTGCCCAGCCTACATATCACTAGGTCTGTTGTTTTGTTGCTTAACTCTAGTGGTTGACTTTATTTATAGAGGAGATGATCCTAGTGAATCTTCAGTAGTATAAGTAATAAGCCTGCATAATATCTTTTATCATTGGTTATCTCACCACAATTATTATTTCAATTATGGAGACATATTATTTTATAATTTTGTAGGATGCATTATGATAATTTCATACATATACAAAGTAATTTTCTGCAAAGTAATTTGACAGGGGTGTGTTAGCCACCTCTGAATTCCTCGAGTGAACCTAGAGGAATGGGGGCTGACCATTGTATTCACCAGAGTTTCCTATTCCACAAAAGAAGTTCTCTTGTTATGACACACAATTTAGGTTGACAGACCAGTCCCCTTTCCCTGTAGCTCTATTACTCTTGTGATTGAGACCAGGGTATAAACTTTAGCACTTTTTGCTCTTTAGCTGCAGCAACCAAACTCTTCTCTTTTTATTTCTTTTTTCTTTTCTTTCTTTTTTTTTTTGCTGTTTACCTTTGATTATTTTATTATCTAAAAAGAATGAAAACTAGTAAAAAAAACATGAGAAATGATACAGAATTTCACTAAACAAAATAATAAAAATTGAATAATGGTCGTTCTATTATATATTGTTGTCTTCAAATTAGTAGTTCAGATTTCCAGAAATAAATATGCAAAACTGGTCAAAAAAGTTATAAAAAATTAAAAAGGAGAAACAAATCAATACTAACTGCTTCTTTCATAGAGCAGCAGAAAATAGAGGTACAACTATTCAAGCCATCCAGCATACATACATAAATATATCTCTTCCATCTTCTTCCCTCCCTCTTCCAACTTTTCCTCATCCCATCATTGCCTTCTCCTTTTTCTTCTTTTATTAATTTTATTTAGGAACAATTAGCAATGAGACAGTTTCAAAACTGATTAATAAGACAGTTTGAATAATTAATACATTGTACATTGTTATCTTATTAGTGTTATCCATACTACAAAATGCAGACAGGATATCCTGTCCAAACACTATTAGTACAAATTGTTCTTCTCATTGAATTAAGCAAAAGTAGCTGTATATCTATCCTAACTATTCTGTATATACAGATACAAAATGGTCCTTCCTCTGTATCCCTTTTTCTGTTTAGTCCTGTCAGAGATGGGTATTCCACTGCCATCTAAATGCTGTAGGTGTGTAAATTCAGCAAAATAATCCAACACAGTGGAGCACTCCAGAATAGTAGTGGGTTAGGAACTTAAAGTTTATCTTATCAATACTTGATGGAAAATACCTGTTCCATGTTATGCCTAGGATGTTTGATATTCAGACAGATAGTGAGGTTAAAACCCAACTGCATAAGTTGTAGGGTAATAATAAGTTTCTTTTCTGGAGGGTTAATAATCTAAGTTTGCACACCAAAAATTAGAGAAATAGAAGGACTACAAGGAAAGTGAACATTTTGACCCTAGCCTTTCAAGGTCAGTGAAGACTCAGGACATAGGAGAACTTGTACTGTAATACCATGTAACTCAGTGGTGTTCCAAATTTTCTGATCAAGAGATTATGGGACCACAGAGGAAAGTGATAGATGATGTACAGTGTGCCTAAGGAGAGTCACATGGAGAGAAAACATTTCTCTTAGACTTTCACAGAGAGCAAACTGGTCAAGCAATGGCCGTGACTCGTCCCACATGGCTGACACTGCCAAAGGATCTACAAATTTCGATACAGGTTTACAGAATAAGTCCTGAGGGGACTTGACTAACCTTGTCAGATATAAAAGTTGCATTTCTTGTTATACAGGTCTTGCTTTATTTTGGTTTTAACCATCCAACAGAAAAGTGTAAAAAAGAGGTATATAAAATAAATCCATATTAATATGCTGAGCTGTAAAAGGCTCAACTCAACAACTTCTGACATTGCCAAGCTCTTCTTCACTTGGCACCAATAACTGCATTTGTGTTCATGCATCACTTTTAGTGCTAGTTTACTCAGTTTCTTTTCTTTTCTTGAATACATTAAATAGTACACCTACTCAGTTCTGCTCTTGCTAGTACCTACTATTGACTTATTACATTGCTTTGAGCATTCTCCTCCACTACTCCCCACAGTGTGAAACATCTTCTATCTCTGTGATTTCAAGAATTACTCATTACCTTGTACAAGAATTTTCCTCTACTCTACTGGTATTGATAGACTCTTAACTTTCCTTCTGACTGATGAATAACTCAGCTGCAAATGTCCATTTTAGCACCTGACTTCTCAGACCAATTCAGACACCAGCCCTTTCTGGAGATATATATATATATATATATATATATGTTGTAAAGAAATAGTCTTTGACTGTACTGTAGTAGGGGGCATATTGCTATGAATCCAGTCTCCCACAAAATCTCTCCACTCAGGTTAAACACTCTTATCCCATCATTCTTGTAATTTTCTAAATTAAGTCTGGGGGCTGCTATCATAGCTCAGTGGCATAAGTGCCTCTTGGTAAGCACAAGGCTCTGAATTCAATCACCAGTACTGAAAAATAAATAAGTAAATTAGTAAATAAATAAATCAATGTGTTATTTCCTGAGTATCTTCGATTGCATTGCTGTGGCTGACTTGATGCACTAAATGGGTTCAAAATGTTTCACTGACAATTTTGACATTGGTGAAAGAGCCAGAAGTCACACAATATTGGATATAGTGAATAAGGTGGATGAAGGCATATCATTTGAGCCTGCATTTTTGTTGGATAGTACTGGAATGCAGCATTCACTGTATGTTTTATTTTAATTCTTAAAGAGACACAGGAAAGAATAAAAGAATACTTTCAGAACTGCTTCAGGAATTGGAAAAAATGATGGAGTAAGTGTGTTCAAAGCTAGAGGGAGGTTTTGAGGGTTAATGGTAATATTTTTTACAGTAATAAAATTTTAATCTAAACATTTGCCTTATATTTTGATCACCCAATCAATGTGCATGCTGTCTATTAGTAACAGGATTTGAAAGCTACTGTATATTGGTAGTGCTGGTGTAGAGAAAACGCATTATGGGGAAATATGGAATGAGATGTTATCAACCTTCTGATCAATTTGGGACCTTGACTAGATCATTCATTCACATACTTGTGGGAGGCTCAATAACTCCAGGCCTCCAATCCTATTGCAAGTGGGTTTCCAGGTTCCTCATCCCCTAACTCTCCTGAGCTAAGCTCCTAATTCTTCTTACCCTGCCTATTTCCCATAAGTCTCCTGCTATGCCCTGGAGGTGGGACTTCCTGTCATAGCCCGGTTGCCTAGTTACTCACACCTTTTACTCAACGACGTCATTTCCCTATGCCTCCACTATATATACCCAGAATTTCCTTTGAATAAATGAGACTTGATCAGAATCCTGTTTTGTCTCCTTTTCTCATGACTCCTGTCCTTTGTCCCCTCCTCAATTTCCTGCCCCTCTCCCAGGTGACCTTTGTTGACTGATCCGCTGGGTCGGGACAAGTGGCGCACAAAGTGGGGCACCTGGTATGGAGGATTCAGTGATGGAACCATCCAAGAGAGCCGGCAAAAGAGAAAGTAAAAGAGCACTGCAGTGCCTACTGTGACGTCTGAACCTCGGTAAGTGGATGGAACCCCTTCCCCCTTCCCTTTGGCAATGGGACAGGCATTAAGTGAACATGAGTTATTTGTTGAAAGCTTGAGTAAAGGAGTAACGGTTAAAATTAAGGATTTACGTCAGTATTTTGAACATATTAAAAAAGTTTGCCCATGGCTTCCTATTGAAGGAACTATTGATCAGAGGTGATAGAAAAGGTTTGGTGATGCCCTTAAGGATTATTATGAGACTTTTGGACCTGAAAAATTCCCAGTTGTGACCTTTTCCTACTGGAATTTAATTGATGAAATCTTATCCCAGAGATACTGTGACGCGGTTGTTGCTAATGTGATAAAAAAAAAAAGGGTGAAAATATACTACAGGGACAAAAAGGTAAAACTCATCTTCAAGGACAAAGAATCCCCTAAGGGTGTGTGCCATCCTGTAAGGGAACAGAATCTTGAAATCGAAACCAGGAAGCCAGAGCAGCCAAATTCCAAATTACAGCCTGAGGAGAAAATTAACCCCTTTGATTTAGAAGGAGCTATGCTCAAAGTTAAAAAATTATATCCCAGACTACCAAGACCTCTTCAAGTTGAAGCTGATTATAATGAAGCTGATTGGGATGAACTGGCAGAAGAAGCCACTTGGTATCAGGGCTGAGATGGGCCCCTCGAGGATCAGGGCACTCCACCATATAACACTGATCCTAGTGTGCCTCCTTCAGCATGTTTGGCTTCTGACACCAGAAAGGAATTAAAAGACAAAATTGAACTTCTCAAAAAACAGATAAAATTAGAGAAAGAGCACCAAGACATCATAATCCAATTAGAAAGATTAAAATCAGGAAAACCCAAAAATGAAAGTATAACTGGACCAAAGTCCCCCTGTGTTCAAAGGCCACCTGTGTGGGGTGCTATCCCCAAAAGCTTCCTCCTGTTAACCCACCCACAGAGCTAGATAAGACAGAGGCATTTCTGGTGTCAGAAACAACAGGCGCTCAAGGACAGATTTGGCACCATTACACTAGTTTTGATTTTAAAGTTTTAAAAGAACTAAAAATGGCGGTTGCCCAATACAGAGCCATGGCTCCATACACCACAGCCATTTTAGAAACTGTGGCTGACAGTTGGCTTACTCCCCAGGACTGGCAGGCATTAGCCCAAGCCACCCTCTCCGGGGGGATTATCTCCTATGGAAGTCTTCCTGCATGCAGGGAGGCATCCACAATGATAACTTCACTGTTGATGTTGAACTTGTTACCTTCAGCTGCAATTAAATACTTAACTACAGTAGCCCTATTTTTCCAAAAAAGGGACATGTGTTTGTATGTGGGGGAAGTTTAGCCTTCACATATTTACCTACCAACTGGACAGGACTATGTGCCATGGCAATTGTATTGCCTGATATAGATGTCATCTCTGGTAATGATCCCGTAGCCCTTCCCAGTTTAGATTATGCTATGGGCCGCACAAAGAGGGCAGTCCGGTTCATCCCTTTATTAGTGGGGCTAGGAGTCATGGTGGCCATGGCGACAGGCACAGCAGGATTGGGAGTAGCAGTACATTCTTATAGTAAATTATCTAATCAGCTGATTGATGATGTTCAAACACTGTCTGGTACTATCCAAGATATCCAAGACCAGATAGATTCATTAGCAGAAGTAGTCTTGCAAAATAGGTGGGGCTTAGACCTAACAGCAGAGCAGGGAGGAATCTGCTTGGCTTTACAGGAATGCTGCTGCGTCTACGCAAACAAGTCCGGTATTGTTCGAGATAAAATAAAGAGACTTCAAGAAGATCTTATTAAGAGGAAAAGAGAGCTATTTAAAAACCCTTTCTGGAGCACATGAAATGGACTACTACCCTACCTTCTCCCCTATTGGGACCCTTGATTGGACTATTAATACTTTTATCAATAGGACCCCTGATAGCCCTCTTACTTCTGGTTTCAGTTGGCCCATGCATTTTTAATAGGCTAATGGCTTTCATTCGACAGCAGTTGGATGCGGCCTTGATGAAGCCTATTCAGGTTAATTATCACAGGCTTGAGATGGCTGAAAGGGAAAACTGCACTGGAATACAACCAGCTTATGATGATGAAGGTCTGGAGAACTCTTAGTTCTCCCACCCTTGGTGAGATGGTCAGGCTAGCCAGAGACGGGTAATGAGGGGCATACACGAGACACCACTCACTGCCTAAGACAGGAACGGGACCTTTTGCTGTCCTGGTCTCCTATGATGGGTAAGGTTTGAGTCAGGTCTGTGTAGAGGATACCTTGACCTAAGACAGGCACTGCCCCCTCAAGGGAATCAGCCATCTACAGAAGCTATATTTTACATACATACATAAAAGTAAAGCGGTACCTGTGGGAGGCTCAATAACCCCAGGCCTCCAATCCTATTGCAAGTGGGTTTCCAGGTTCCTCTTCCCCTACCTCTGCTGAGCTAAGCTCCTAATTCTTCTGACCCTGCCCATTTCCCATAAGTCTCCTGCTATGCCCCGGAGGTGGGACTTCTGTCATAGCCCGGTTGCCTAGTTACTCGCGCCTTTTACCCGCCAACATCATTTCCCTATGCCTCCACTATATATACCAAGAGTTTCCTTTGAATAAACGAGACTTGATGAGAATCCTGTCTTGTCTCCATTTCTCATGTCTCCTGTCCTTTGTCCCCTCCTCAATCTCCCGCTCCTCTCAGGGGTGATCTTCGTTGACTGACCCTCTGTCTCGGGACACATACTTTGTTGCTATTGTTTGAGGATGACCTTCCAGTACTTTTTTCAAATATATTTTGTGCAGGATCTCACTATTCAGCTGAGATTATTGGTGATCCTCCTGTTTTCAGCCTCCCCAGTGCTGGGATTACAGACATGTGCCTCCACACTTGGTCAGTCACTGGCTTAGTGTTTCTGGGGGAGGGGCTGCCGTGGCATGTGGTGCCAAGGATAGAACCTGGTTCTTTGCACTTGCTTAAATAGGCATTTAGTCAGGTGATTTATCTTGCTAGCCTTCCAGCATTAATATTGGTGTGCATTTTCATTTGCATTCACATGTGATTGAAGTTCAAAGGGAATTAAATTAGTAAAGGCACATGAAAATACCTAAGATTATAGTGTTTCTCTGAATGCTAGGTGGATTTTAATGACTATTACTTGGCCCTCCTTAAAGACATCTTGCCATAATCACTTCTGTCTTCTAAGATAACTGCAGCTGTTTGCCGGCACAGCGGGGACTCCCAGCAGAAGCAACCTTGTTCTCTCCAAGTCTGCACTGAAGAAATCAAGAAATAATTACCTTTTTATTTGGAGACTTGATTGATGTAGCAGCCTTCCCTGTGGCTATGGAGAGAGAAACTGGGCCATGGAGAATAACGTGGGTTTTATTCAGCCTTGATTACTCTTGTTGCAGGGATAATTTGAGTTCAGGGCACAGAGTAGCACAAATGATTAAAGAGAAGACCTTGGGCACATCAACTCTCAGACATCTTGATTACAGAAAGAAGGCCTCCTCTTCTGTGCTTCTGAATACTCTGGCAAAGTGACACCTTGCATAGCCAAAGTTTCTTATTTCTACTGAATACAAGGTGAAGGAATGTCAAATAGTAGCAAAATCAGAAGTAGAATCACGATAAGAACAAATATTGCTCTTGACACTGTGGTAATCATTTACAGTTAAAAGTGGTAATTACATCAATTTTTATTGATCAGATTAATTCATCAAAACATCTATTTTATTTAAAATTATATGCCTTTCTTGGTAACTGTAGTCGCTCTATCAGTAACCCAAATTATCAAATGAAAATGAATTTTTTACGTGTCTTTCACACCTACACCTTTTGGAATCAATTTAGAATATTTTTAAAAAACTAAGATTTCAAACATTTTAATGATTATGCTACTATAAATTTAGCTGGTGACTTTCATAGTACAAACTACTTAAATATAAAATTGCATAGACTTTAAAAATATTATTCAAACATAATAGAGAATGAAGAGAAATAGTAGAAGACTTAGAGACTTTTTCTAAGTTTAGAACATGTTAATGAGATGTAATGAGATTGTGTTGTTATAATTCAGAGCATCTGAACAATTACACACTAATTTTGTGGGCTTACATATATTATTTTATGTTTCTGAATTCTAATCTATTTAAAATGGTGGAATGTTGAATAGAGGTGTACCTGAAATGTTTCTAGAAGTTAACATGTGACTATTTATTTGTTTTTAATCTTTTATTTATTTGTTTGGCATAGGGTCTCGCTGTGAATCTTGGACTTGTAGTGATCATCCTATCTAGCCTTCCAAGTGCTGGAATTGCAGGTTTTAACCACAACACATGGTTTTAGGGCCAGCACAATGCAGCCAGTGTTCTGGGGTGGAACAGCATGCAGTAATGGAGACTGAACCTGGGTCCTTGTGCTTAGACCACCATGCTCTCTCCCCAGCCCCCAACCTCTGACTTTAAATGTAATATGCAATGGAGCTTATTTTAACACACTTTTTATGATTATTAATGCATTACCTTAATGTGACTATCTTCTCAAGACTGAATACAATATGCAATCCACTTTGTGTGACCCCTCCATGGGATTTTAGTAATGCTGACAAATGAAAGTAATATTTAAATAAAATGGAAAGTAGTATTTAGATAAAAATATCACTTAAGAATTGTGGATGTCACAAATGTGGGATTTATTATATTTAATTCTCAGTCCTCTTAAAAATAGATTGAAAAGTAATTCAATATATGTAAATGCAATTAATTAAACAATTGAAAATTCAAAATATTTGTTATAATGATTATATCATTATTTTAAAATAATGCAAATGATAATAATGCAAGTAGGCCCTGTGAGATAGCTCTGCAGTCTAAAATGCCTGCTTAGCCAAACTTAGGCAACCACAGGGACTGCAGCTTGATCCCCAGCACCACATACTGCACCAGACCCACCTCCAGGGCAAGCTGAGCTGGACACAAATAATAATAATAATAATAATAATAATAATAATGTATTTGAAGCATTATATCAAATGAGTATCTTATAATTCTGGATCCATTCAAAATTTAGAATAAGGGCCAGTCAAATAGCTCACTGGATTAAAGTGCCTGCTTAGGCAGATGCAGGGACCAGGGTTCAATCCCTGGCATGCGATGGTAGCCCCACCCCCAGGGTGCACTGAGATGGTGATTGAGACTGGGCATGGTGGCATACACCTGTAATCCCAATGCTTGGGAGGCTGAAAATAGGAGGATAACTATGAGTCTAATCTGTGTAGTGAGACCTTGTAGACCCTGTATTAAATACATTAAAAATAATTTAGAATATATGTGGTCTTAAATAAAACAATAATGCTTATATGATGTGTACATATATACACATACATATATAAACGTATATATACATATATATATGTATATATATATTTCTGAGTACAACCTATGTATATATTTACACATACATATATAAAGACATACATATACACATGCTTCTGGAAGAGAGAGAAGAATCTTGATTTTATTTTCCTTGATTAACTCTGCTTCAAAGGTAAAGTGAGGTTATTGTGTTACATGTATTTTCTACTAAAACTTACAAAAATAGCTGTCCCTGCCCTACTCACCTATTTTGAAACTGTTTCATTGCTATTTTTTCTCATTAAAATGAATAAAAAAATTTTAAAACTTACAGAAATAATTTCTCAAGGACAGGAAAGCATACAAGGTGTAAAAATTATGACAAAGTGAAGAAAAAAACATTAATACATAAAAATACAATATGTGCATAAAATATTTATACACATATAGTTATGTAAATGTCAATATGTATAAAATTCCTAAACTTTAAGATGTGATAGTATTTAAAACAACACATAGAGGCTATTCTGAATAACCCAGTATCAGTAAATGAAATTGAACATTGTTTTTTTTTTTTTTTGCTGAATTCTATAAGAAATTTAGAAAATACATAATGTCATTATTCCTCAAAAGTTTTAATGAAATTGAAAGGGAAGCAGTATTCCCAAATTCAATCTTGGAAGCACACATTACTCTGATACTAAAACTAGAGTAGGATACAACCAAAAGAGAGAAATAGAAGCCCATTTCCCTAATGAACATAGACATTAAGATTTAATGTATATGTAAAGAGCTGACCTGACAGCTCAGCAGACTAAAGCACCTACTTAGGCAGAGTGAAGTGGCCAGGGTTTGATCTCCAGGGTGCCATGACAGACCTGCTCATGGGGCTTGCTGAGACAGCTATTGAGACTGGGAGTGGTGGCACAAGCCTGTAATCCTAGCTCTTGTGAGGCTGAAAACAGGAGAATCAGTATAAGTTTGATCTATGCAGGGAGGCCCTATAGACCCTGCCTCAAATACAGAAAAAAAGACATAAAGTATATGTAACATTAACGTTAAGGATGAGGAAGAAATACACAAAGGGAAATAGAGGAGAATAAAGCAAGAGTAGTGCATGAATGAGGCTACTTGTAAACACATTAATGTGAAATAATACATTGATTTGAGCCTGTGATTCTCATCAATGAGCTTTCTCTCAGAACTGAAAGGTCTTTTTTAAAACTATAATACTCTTCCATAGCAGTTAGCTTTATAATTGCTAGCCTAATATCATAGTCATTCTGCATAACACTTGGCAGTAAAGTCTACAGAATGTTTTTAATTTGCAACACACATGCCCTGTCTGTGCCATTTGTATGTAAGCAATATACTTACACCTCCTGGTCATTGTTGAAAGAGCCAAATATATCTTTTCCAAAAATATGAAAAAATTTCTCTGCTCTTCATTTTCAGGGAGAAATGTATTCTTAGGATGATTCTTTTTCCTTCAATTTTTTCACTTTATTAAAAAAATTCACCTATGTTACAGTTTCAAAATATCATTAATGATCAGTCTTCATTCTTAAGAGTCATTAATTATGATAATCAATCTTTTCCATTTTAAGTGATTTTATTATATTTCCTAATCCAATTAGCACTTAAAATTTCTCTAGTTATTTTACAGAAATACATTTAAAATAATTGTCTTCAGTGCAGGCACAGAGCTTCCCTGGTGCCATTGAAGAACTTTGGCAGACTCTGGGCAGCCTGCAGGACTCAGGCAAACTTTGACCTTCCTTAGCCTCCAATGCGCAGCTGTGGAGCTTCTGTAGGTGCTGGTCCAAACTTTTAAGAAATTAGAAGATCTCTGAGTGGCCTACAGGATGCAGGAGAGCTCTGATCTGTGGGCACAGGAAGCACAGGTACAGAGCTTTCCTGGAATAATTTATGAACTTTACCAGACTCTGGCCAACCTGCAGCACTCTGTCTGAGTGATTACTTGGTGTTTCAAAAATTCCAAAATGCAGGAGCAAAATTCAATCTGAATCCTGGGCCACCCAGAACAAATCCAGGAAACAAAGACATATAAGGACATATAAGAACTTGAAAATTACACACCTGAAATCTCTGAAATGATAACAACTGGAGTAAAGAAAAAAGTCCAACAGGTTACAGAAGAAATAAGAAATAAGATATAATCAATCAGGTCCAAGAACAAAGCACAACAATCATGAAAAAATTCCTAAGCAAAATTAAGAAGACATAGATAGAAAAAAAGAAGAGAATAGAAAATGATGGAAACACTGAACAAACAATACAGGAAAAAAATTAGAATGCATGAAACACATTCAAATAGATGTAGAAGAAATTAAGAATTCTATTGAAAGCTGCCAAAAATAATTTAATGAAACTGAAGATAGACACTCAGACCTCGAAGATAGTGTTACAGCTAATGAATGTGAAATAAAACTAACAAGAAGCCAGAATAAAACAATTCAGCAGTGACAAGATGATGGAAAGAAAAATAATTGAATAATAGGTGTCAGTGAAGCAGCAGGAGACAGTAAAAATGGCATAGACTATTTGCAGAAGTACTAGAAGAAAATTTTTTAAACATTAGAAAAGAACCTGACATACTGCTCAGTGAGACATATAGAACTCCACACAGATTTAATCACAATAAATCTACACATAAACATAAAATAGTAAAGATCTCAGAAATTCAGTAAAAGTATATTAAAAGCTGATCAAGAAATGAAACAGATCACCTACAATGTAATACCTATCAGAATCATGGCAAATTTCTCACCGCAAATTATCAAATCAAGAAGAGGTTGGAGGGAAGTACTTCAGGTCCTGAAGAAAAATGACTTCCAACCCAGATTGATGTACCTTGCAAAACTGTCTATCAAATTCAATGCTTAAATAATATCCTTCCATGACAATGAAAAATTGAGGAAATACGTGATCACCAAACCGAGCCTACAAAGAGTACTGACAGATATTCTAGAAAGAAACAGAAATGATCATAGTTTCAAGAACAACAGAAAGGAACAATGAAACAGAACGAGCCATTAAAAAGAGGGGAAAATATAGAACTTATAACAGGAAAATAACATGATAATATAAGCCAATATGTATCAGTTATAATCATCAAAGTAAATCACCTTAATTTAGCAATCAAAAGAAAGTCTAGCAAAGTGGATTAAGAAACAAAATCTGGGGGCTGGTGAGATGGCTCAGTGGTCTAAAGCACCTACTTAGAACAAGCTTAGCAAAGCACAGGGACCACCTGTTCAATCCCCCAGCACCACATGCCAGCCAGCCCCGCCCCCTGGTGGGCTGAGCTGGCCACACACACACACACACACACACACACACACACACACGTAAATAAATAAAATTTAAAAAAAAGAAACAAAATCTGACATTATGCTACATACAAGAAACACACGTAATGAAAAAGGAAATTCACAGACTGACAGTCAAAGGATGGGGAAAAAATCCTTCATGCCACAGGAAACCAGAAAAAGGCAGGGGTTAATACTCCAGTTGCTGAAAAAATCAACTTCAAACCAAAAATCATCCAATGAGATAAAGAAGGTCACTGCATATTTGTTAAGAGAAAACTGCAAGAAGAAATAACAATTGTAAATATACATGCACCCAACGTAGAAGCACCCTCCTAACATAACACAAATTTTAATAGACATGAAAATCAAATGAGCAATAGTACAATAGTAATGTGCGACTTTACCATGCCGCAATCCCAAAAGGATAGATCAAGTAGGAAAAAAAAATCAGCAAAGAAATAACAGAATTAAACCAAACTTGTGAGGAAATTGACTTGGTAGACCTTTACAGAGAGTTTACCCAACAACAACAGAATACACCTACTTCTTAGCTGCACATAGGACATTTTCCAAAATAGACAACAAACTAGCATACAAAGCACTCTTAAGTAAATGCAAACGAATGGAAATTAGACCATACATACTTTTTGAACACAGTGCAATAAAATTGGAAGTTATTGATGAAAGAAATCACAGAAACAGAAACACATGGAAAGTAAATAACAACCTCCTAAATATCCAGGGAGTCACAGGTGAAATTAAAGAAGAAGTTTGAAAATATTTAAAATCAAACAGAAATGCAGATATAACTTACTGAAACCTGTGGGATGCAATGAAAGCTTTCTTAAGAGGAACTTCTATAGAGGTAAATTCCCATGTTGGGAAAATAGTACAAGCCCAAATAAATGATCTTCTACTGCAACTCAAGCACCTAGAAAAATAAGAGGAAGTCAAACCCAAAGCCCAAAGAAAGCAGAAAGTTATAAAGACTAGAGAAGAAACTAATGAATTGGAGACAAAGAAAACAATACAAAGAATAAATGAATCAAAAAGTTGGTTCTTTCAAATGAGATCCAAAGCTCAATATTATGGAACTTAAATGAGAGCCAACAGTTTTCTCTAACTATGGATTTACAGGACTTGGTAGGTGCCATTTTTTCTTTCCTTTTTCCTTCCTTCTTTCCTTCCTTCCTTCCTTCCTTCCTTCCTTCCTTCCTTCCTTCTTTCTTTTCTTTCTTTCTTTCTTTTTTCTTTCTTTCTTTCTTTCTTGCTTTCTTTCTTTCTTTCTTTCTTTCTTTCTTT
>NW_004524727.1:3752035-3767217 GCF_000260255.1 Octodon degus
TCTCTCTCTCTCTCTCTCTCTCTCTCTCTCTCTCTCTCTCTCTCTCTCTTTGCAGTACCAAGGATCAAACTCAGGACCTTGTGTTTGCCAAGTATGTGCTTATATCACCAAGCTGTCTCCCCAGCCCAGTGGGTGCTATTAATCAGGCCAAGGAGGTTGGTAGCTGGGGGATCTCATTCAGTCTGATGAAGGATTATGATGGGCCTCAAGCCATAAATTTTAACCTGAAATTTTTTATATCTTGACTATCCATATACTCCCAAAATGCTAGTGCATATTTTTCATAGAACAGTCATTGTAATTTTTGGTCTAGTCAACCAATAGTAAGGAACATTTAAGTTACAAATACTTGTAAGAACAAAAACAATTATCCAACAGGGCTCCCATAAAAAAAAAAAAAACAATTCTCCTGTGGGGTTATCATTCTCCAGAACTCCAAACCAGAGAGCAACAAAAAACATAATTAAGAGGAGACACAGACCTAGTAACCAAGTGGAGTAATAGTACATTAAGACTAGTGATACCAAACAAATACCTGTCTAAGAAGTATCAATTAATTGAAAATTTAGAAAATCAGATTAAGGTACTCAGTACAATGCTTTCAACAATATAAAAGGAAACAAAAGCAACTTTAAGAGAAATACTCCATTTCTCTGGGGATACAGCTCAGAGTCTTGTAGCAAATACTGATATCAGGGAGAGAAAGGAAATTTAAAGCATGGGTAACAGAATATCAGTCAATGAAGGCAGGCACTCTAGTGTACAACGTCCATTCAGTCTTCAGTGGAGCATTGACCTACCAGTTTCTAGAGTGGCAAGAGCAAGGCTTTGAGTGTGTTTTCTCTTCAAGGTTGTCTTCAGAGGACTTGACTCCGCAGGGAAGACCCTCCAGCACTTGTCTGGATGCGCTCACTTGGTTTCCCATTGTTAGATTTTTTAGCGACATGGCAGACAAGTAGAAGTAAAAGAAAAGGATGGAAAAGGCCTTTATTGCCATTGAACAGAACACAGAGAGAATCAACAGCAGGGAGATGGAGGATCTCAGAACTGAGGGGGAGGCTGAGACTTTGTGGACTTTTGATATGGGTGAAAAGAGGCCATTATTGCGGGCACAGGAGGACCACAGGGAAAGACAAGTGCGAATCCTCTGATTAGGCAAAGAAAGGCAGCTGCTTATATAGTTTTCGATGAGGATGAAGAGTAAATGACATTTTATGGCTTACTGACACACACATGAAGGAATGGTGAGAGGGCTGAGAGGAAGAAGAGGAAGAAGTAGTTGTTTTGGGCTTGGCGCCACCTTGGAGAGACGTCCTGATGGCTCAGCAGATATCCACATGGGGCCCCATAAAGACAAAGCTTAATTCATCTGATGTTCCTGATTGCCTGCTTCAGCCCAACCATAAGATGGGATGGGGTTCTGCTGGCTGAGGAGAAAGTTCAGCAGGCATAAGCAGCTACCTGACAAGATCAAGGTCCTGAGTCCAATGCTCAGTACCAAAACAAAAAGAAAAGAAAAAAGAATTAAAGAACAAAAAGAAAGAAAGAAAGAAAGAAAGAAAGAAAGAAAGAAAGAAAGAAAGAAAGAAAGAAAGTGTAGGGAAGCATCACTTTTTTTCTTAGTTCCAGTAAGAGTTAAAATACATTTGCTGACTGTATGGACATACTGGCTGGCATTTCAGGCGCCCTAGCAGCTCCCTTTGGGACTTGATTTGTGCTGCCAAGATACACAGGTGTTTGATGGTACAAAAATTTATATTTTGTGTTGTAGGAAGATGAATTAGATAAAAATATTGCAAGCAGTTAGACAAGGCTATGCCCTCAAGGAGACAATATAGAAAGCAAGACCTTGTTGAATCCCCAGCCACAAA
The DNA here is from genome assembly GCF_000260255.1 of Octodon degus. Classification (NCBI taxonomy): domain Eukaryota; kingdom Metazoa; phylum Chordata; class Mammalia; order Rodentia; family Octodontidae; genus Octodon; species Octodon degus. Next base: position 3,753,907 of record NW_004524727.1, read on the forward strand.
TGTCACGCAATCTCAGCCCTGAATGCAGGTACCCACCGTGCAGCTCCAGAACCAAGCGTGGTGGTGCCCACTTGTAATCCCAGCACTTAGGGAATTGAGCTAGGAGGATCTCTGCAAGTTTGAGACCAGCCTGGGGGCCACAAAAGTGAGCACCGAGCCAGCCTGAACTGCACAGTGATATCCTTTTTCACTTGGTTTTCAGAATATTTTTAGTTATTCCAGGTCTCCTTTTCTCTAAGGAATTGGAAGAATTTTTTTTCTAGCCCTGTGTGGTATACGAGTGGTATTTTAATCAGGATTACATTGAATCTGCATTACAATTTAAGGAGTATGACCATTTTCACCATGGTGGTCGCTTCTGTCCAGGAGCATGGAATATTTTTCGATTTTCTCAACTTATCTGCAATCTGTTTTCTCTTCATAATTTTCACTCTATTAATTTTTTACATCCTTTGTGAGACTGATTCCTAAATATTATATTATTTTGTATGTTATTGTGAAAGGCATGGTTTCCCTATTTTCTCTCTCAGTGTGCTTATTGTTTGTGTACCAAAATGTTACTGATTTGGGGTGTTGACTTATCCTGCTATGTTACTAAATTTAATGATTAAATCTGTAAAATTCTTGGTGGAGTTTTTGGGGTTCTCTGTGTATAGTATCATGTCATCTGAAAATAATGATAATTTCATTCTTCTTTTCCAATCCTTATTCCTTCTATTTGTTTCTCTTGTCCAATTCCTTTGGCTGTGTTTCCATGCACAAAGCAATTTGGTCAAAATGGACCAAAATTTTAAATTTTGGAGTCTTCTGGAGGAAAACATAGGTAGAAACCTTAAAGACATAGTGATAGGTAGGGAGTTGGTGAACAAAACCCAAACTGCGCAGGAAATACTTCAAAGAATCAGCAACTGGGGTCTCATTTTTTTTTTTTTTTTAGTTTTTGAACTTCAAAGCAAATCTCCAACAGGTTAAGAAGAAACCCACAAAATGAGTAAAAAATATAGCCAACTGTCCATCCAACAAAGACCTTCTCTGAAGAACATAAAAAGAAAAAAATCAGGCCCCCCAATTTCAAAGACCTAATCAAAAAATGTCCATCTGAGATGAATATAAACTTTCAGAGTAAAACATACAAATGACAAGTAAATATATGAAAAAATATTCAACATCATTGGTCATTTGAGTACTGAAAATTAAAACAACACCGAGATTCCATCTTCATGCAGAAAGAATAGCTAATATCAAGAAGTTAGCCAAAAATAAGTGTTGGAGAGGCTATGGAGAAAAAGGAATTCTTCACTCTTGGTGGGCATGCAGACTGGTACAACCTCTATAGAAACCAGAATGGAGTTTCCTTAAAAAGCTAAGATTAAAGGTCCCATTCAAGCCAGCTATTCCCCCCTTGTGTATTTTTCCAGAAGAACTGGAAACCTTCTACCACATCAATATATATGCACACATGTTTATAGCACCACAATTTTTCATTTCTAAATCCTGGAAATAACTGAGATGTTTATTAACTGAAGAACGGAAAAATAAGCGTTGGCATTTTTACATAATGGAGTATTATTCAGCTGTAAAACAGGATAAATTTTAGGTTTTTGTTGGTAGTTGGATTCAACTAGAGAACATACCCTTAAGTGAAGCAAGGAGACCTGCATGTGCACACATCATATTGTCTCCTTAGTGTGAGAACACAAAAGAGAAAAATGGAATCTGCAGGGCACAATAGATACTGGGAAAAGGGAATGAACTCATTCAAATGGAAAGAGTTACTGAGTTGAGGAAAAGGACAGTAGGTGTGTGTATGTGTGGGCAAAGGGATTTATCTATGTAAGTAAGCAGGATGGTTTGAACAACTGTACTGTTCATTTCTGCTATTCTGTGGAAAGAAGCAGTTAATGCTTTAATTTTTTTGTCTACTTTTTTCAATTGTTTGTATTTTTTCTCTTCTTAATTTCTTATACATTTGTTTGTTTTTTTCTTTGGTCTTCCAATTTTACAGGAATGTATCTGGTAATATGAACAACTGGTTGGAAGATAATACTATGTATTACAACAAATAGTGTGAAATTCATATTACTTTGTGAAGTAAAAAACCTGTGTTGTTTGTAACTTTTTTCTGTTTTAATTCTAATTTGTATTCTCCTTAAAAATAAAAATAAAATAATTGTCTTCCTTTGCTATCTGCAATATTTATTTGAATGGTTTTATTATGGTACCAATATGAAATGAAATCTGTGCTTTATCCACTTTTAATTAATACTTCAGTGGTAGTTTAAGTGCAAATTGTTGTGCCACTATCACCCCTTTATATTCCAGATTTTTTCCATCATCTCAGACAGAAACTGCTGCAGCAATAAACATTAAATCCTGTTTCCTATTCTCCACAGTTTCTTCAACTTAATGAGCTTGATTGTCCTAAATACTCTATAGAAGTGGAGCCTTATGATATTTCTTCCATTGTTATAGGTTTTTTCTCTTATAATATTTATAAGGGTCATCCATGGTGTACCATATGTCTGTAATTGATTTTGGGGATGGATATCATTCTATCTGTTTATGTAACATATTCTGTTTTTCTGTAGACAGGTATTAGGGTGTTACAATTATATATTTTTAATTCAATTTTTAAAAATATTTATTCCTTCCTCCCTTCCTTCCTTCCTTTCTTTATTCATTCATGTAGTACAGTCTCCCATCACACCTTGGACTCATAGTGACCCTCCCATCACAGATTACCCATGCCGTAATTGCAAGTGTGCACTATCACACATGATTTCAGTGACCAACAGGGCCTGTGGCCTGCACCGCATGAAATATCAAGGATCAAACCTGGGTTCTTGTGCTTGCCAGGCCAGTGCTTCGACCACCAAGCTATCTCCCAGGCCCTAATTCAAATTTTTAAACCCTCTCAGTCAAGCCTTATTTCCAATACCCCAAAGAAAGTGATGTCATCAAAGTCCTGGATGAATTCTACACAGATAAATTGGTTAATTAAAATACCAGTCTACCTGCTGTTTAATCTATGAATTACATTTTATTCTAGTGACACATTTACTTCCATACCATAAATTCTTCCTTTGAATACAAAACACAATAAAGGATATTAAGAAAGCACCTTAGGTGATAACTTGCAGATTGATTATAAAACCTGAAGTGACTTGAGGGGACCTTCATCATTTGGGAGACTAGGAGGAAAGTTTCATAAAACCTCTAGTAAGAGGTTTATTTCAGCTAGAGTAATTCACATGGCAATACTGTATTTAAGGACACAAGAAGATATAGTCCTGCTAGTCCTGTAAACTGGTTCAGTAGCTCATGAATAAGAAGCAGGAATTTATCCATTATGGTGTTCCTGAGTGAAATTACTGCACTCTTTTAAGCTGAGACAAGAAGACCTCAAATATGAGCCCAACGTGGGTAATTTAGATATTTTCCCAGACCATGTTTCAAAATTTGGAGAAAGTGAAAGGAGATTTTTTTAAACAATGACATTAAGATGTGTTATATACATGAACCAATTATTCGTAAGAAATGTTTGCATAATATATACAAAAAATGTACTAGCAAAATGGTTTAAAAATTAAAAAATGGTTAAATATATAGTTTAGTGTGCACTCCTTGAATGCAATTCTGGTTCTGCAGAAAATAGGAAAAGAGGGCTTGCCAAATAGCTCAGGGGAATAAAGCACCAACAAGCAGGTGCAGTGGCAGGGGCTGGGGATTTGATCCCCAAGCCTGCCATGCCAGCCCTGCCCCCGGGGCTTGCTGAGACCGCAATTGATCCTGGGCGTGGTGGTGGGCACCTGCAATCCTAGCTCTTGGGAGGCTGTAAACAGGCAGATCACTAGGAGTCCAATCTAGTAGTGAGACCCTGAACACCCTGTAGACCCTTCCCTAAAATAATAAGTAGATAAATAAATAAGAAAAGATGAAAAGAAAAAGAACAGTAAGAGGAAGAAAGAGAAAGAGATGAAGAAAGTAATTATTGTGGTGGCTGAGGAGCTAGAGAGATGGAGGAAGAGATGGCTTTGAGTGGTAATATCCAAAGAACACTCCATTTGAGAGAAGGTCGATGTGAATCCAATTGAATAGACAAGCAATTGTATCCATTTTGTCATAAAACATATCCATAATGTTTAAAATATCGCTTTTATCACAAATACTGGTATCAGCATGCAAAATTATATTAATGGACCAATTTATTGAACCAATACAAAAAGTGTATTGCAATTTTTTCATGAACTTTTAATATGAATGGACCACTTTTACTTATGTACTGATTTAAACATTACAGCAATACCAAACATAATATATTCTAATTCTGTTTCATGTAGGATCTGAATTACTAGCAAAAATTGTGTTCTTTCCTTATCCATCACAAAACATGAACATTTTAATGTTTCAAATCATCCTTTGAAATGTGCTTCAAAACACGGGTGTTAGGCATCTGGCTTCATGACAGTTACAGATAAGATTTAATGGCTAGCCATACAAATAAATTCTGCAGGTGGTAAGCAATGGCCCATGAATGAAACAAGCATCCCAATTTTCAAAAAGCCATCAATTAAAAGAGAAGGACTGTTGAACTGATCTGCTGCTCCCCAAATGTTAATTAAAATGGCAATATTGCTGTGTGGATGCCAAAATACTGCAGCTCGTGGACAGCTGTGATGCGGCACCTCAGCATATTGTAATCATGGTGATGTATTGCTGTGGTGCTATCACCATGCAGCATTCTAGCACTGCACATTGCTCTCAGCCTGAGGCCCATTTTCATTTTGGAGCATCATTTTTACATTTTATTTTATATTACTGTGCTCTCTCCCTCTACCTCTCACCTAGCACATGGGTCTCTCAGACAAGGTCATTAACAAATATTCTCCCAGTCCTGGCTTTGCAAATGTACAAAAACACAAGAATGACTCACTCTGACTCTATACTTAGTGGAGCTATTTTTATTCCTCTTGAAGTGAATATCAAATCATTTTTGAGTTTTTTTTAAACTTTCCTCTTTAGTTAATTAATCCTTGGAACACTATTAGACCACTGAGTTAGTAATATTTGCTATATTAAAATAAAATTTTAAAATAAGTTGGCTATGAGACCCTCGAAGAGGGTCTCATAGCTAACTGAATTCAGATAATTAAATATCCATGAGTGTTTTAAGGAATGATACTTATGTATTTTGTCCACTGTTCCTTTCCAGTGGTATTTATGAAGCAACAGTACACTACACAAGCAGAACATTGACATTGACAGAATCTATTGATCTAATCCACATTTACATTTTTATTTCTATATGTGCATGTGCTTATTAAATGTTCACAGTGCATACATGTTTTTATATACTAAAACATGAAAACTGCTAAATACCAACATCACAAGGATTCTTTCTATTTTTTTTAGTAGCCATAGTCATGTGATACCAGATCATGAAATCATCCATAATCTTTACCACTAAAATTAACTTCTATTTCCAAAATGTTATCACAAATGGATCAAGATAGGATATAGCCATTGGGACTATTTTTTTCTTACTTAGCTTTATTTGCTGGAGATTTATGTAAGTTGTTCAATATAAGAATTGTCTATTATTACACCTTTTGGTAAATAATGACAACCTTTCATTCTGTGATATGTGTGTTTAACCATTCATCTGCTAAAATTCATCTGGAATACTTCTAAGTTTTGACAATTGTGAATAGAGTTGCATTAAATATATATTTTGCAGGTTTTGTGAACCACACTTTTTGGTTCTGTGACAAATTCATAAGAGACAATCTCTATGTTGAATGCTAGTTGCATGACTAGTTTTTATTAGAACAGGGAAACCTATTTTTCTCAATAGCTGTAAGATTTTACATTCACACATTTAATGTGAATTAATTTTTAAAAGCTATAGGATACTGAGGTCAAAATGATATTTTTCTTTGTGCCTTTGAATTAATAGTCAAAGCACCTGTTGTTTTAAAAAAAGGCTATTCCTCATTTCAGTTCTATTTTACTCTTTTTTTAATTTTTTTTATTTATTTGAGAGAGAGAGAGAGAGAGAGAGAGAGAGAGAGAGAGAGAGAGAGAGAGAAAGTGTGGTGTGTGTGTGTGGCCAGCTCAGCCCACCAGGGGGCGGGGCTGGCTGGCATGTGGTGCTGGGGGATTGAACCGTGGTCCCTGATGCTTTGCTAAGCTTGTTCTAAGTAGGTGCTTTAGACCACTGAGCCATCTCTCCAGCCCTCTATTTTACTCTTTAAAAATCATTTGCTGTAGTGGGCCAGCGAGATAGCTCAGTGGACTAAGCGCCTGCTCTGACAAGCACTTCGAATCCCCAATCTTGCATGCTATGTGAGCTCTACCTCCTGGGGTGTACTGATCTGGCAACTGAGTCTAGGCGTGGTGGTGCATGCTTGTAATCCCAGCACTGGGGAGGCTGAAAACAGGGGGATCACTTGAGTCCGGGCTGTGTAGTGAGACCCTATACCAAATACATGAAAAAAATAATCAGTTGCTGTATTTGTACATGTCTTTTCCTGGCTTTTTTCCCAGATATTTATATTTATGCTCAGAGCAAATGATCATGATTTAAGTACATGAATAGTAAGTATTAAAATCATGTAATTCTTCCTATGTTACTCTGCCTTATCAAAATTATTTTATTTAGTTCAGTTCCTTAAGATTTCCACATAAAATTGAGAAAGATATTTGTTTGCATTCCCCTCAAAGTGCTGGTTCTTTATTTAGAAATCATATGAAACTTATATGTTAATGTAAAGAAAGTTGGTGTCATTACTATTTTCCACTCTATGGACATATTCTCTTGTTAGGTATTTTTTTTTTTGTTTTTGTTTTTGTCTTTTATGAACATTTTATAGGTTTTGATATAAAATCTTACATTGCTTAGTTAGATTTCTACATATACCTTTAAGTTTTGAGCGTTATGATTGGTATTGCATTTTTATTTTGAGTCATGGAGAGCCTTCTTAGGCAGAGCGCAGCAGCTAGGCTTGGATCCCAGGCGAGCCACACCGGCCCTGTCCGCCAGGTGCACTGAGATGGCTTTGAGATGGTGTGGTGGTGCATGCCCACAATCCCAGTGCTGGGGAATATAAAACCAAGAGGATCACTAGGAGTCTGATCTCTGTAGTAAGATGCTGTATGCCTGTAGACACTAAATACAAAAAAAGAAAAAAGGAAAAGTCATGGAGTCATTAAAGTATATAGAAAGACAAGTAGAGTGGTCTGTGCTCACCTTGTATCATATGATCTCTTGGGAATCACTTATAAGTTTTGATTTTTAATAGATTTCTTAAGATTTCCTTCATAGACAGTTGTGTTACTCAACAATAAGAAAATATTTTGTCGTTTTCATTACCTGTTATTTCATTTTCTGTCATTGTTGCACTCATTAGCCTTTCTAATGCCACCACTTTTATTAAAAGAAGTGAGTTATCATCTTCACCTTTTGATTTGAGTAAGGATTTTGAAGTTTGTCTTTCACCATTAACTAAAATGTTCATTGTAATTTTTTTGTACCAACTTCTCTACTATGAATATTTTGGGAATTGTTTGTAAGTGAATGTTTCTTTTTGCTGAACTACTTCACATACGAATTCATATGATGATGTGACATTTATCCTTTCGCTTTCTGATATTTTCATTACCGTGATTAAATTTAAACTACTGGAATAACCTTATAATCAACAAAATTTCATCTACACAGGTGTATACGATACAGCTGAGTTTCATTTCAGTACTTTGCTAAGTATTTTCATATCTACATGCATGTAGGATTGCAGTCTATGGCTTTTATTAGTACTCTACGTAGTGTTGGTGGTACTGATTTGCATTTTCTGTCTGTCTGTCTGTCTGTCTGTCCGTCTTTCTTTCTTTCTTTCTTTCTTTCTTTCTTTCTTTCTTTCTTTCTTTCTTTCTTTCTTTCTTTCTTTCTTTCTTTCTTTCCTTCTTCCTTCTTTTTTTTGCTTTGATACCGGGGATTGAACTCAGGACCTTGTGCTCACCATGCAGATGCTTAAGCCACTGAGCTATCTCTCTGGGCCCCTAATGTACATTTCTTTAAAAAAGCAGAGCGTGTTCATTATCCTCCAATTTTTTGGTAGAGTTTGCACAAAATTGGAATCAATTATTACTTAAATCTTTTTTAATTTTCTCTACTGATATTATATGAATGTAGTAATTTAATTTTCAAGATTTTAATTAAAATTTAATTGTTTGATTAATACAGAGCTATTTACATTCTCAACTGTTTTCTGGTGATTTTTTGGTAGGTTTAATTTTTTAAGTTTATTTCTTTTAAATTGTTGAACTTATGTGCAGAAATTGGCTTGCATTACTCTACATTTATCCTTTTATTACCTGAAAGATCCATAGTGGTAGCTCTTTTATTCACTACTAGCCTGGGTAATATGTATCTTTTTAAATTTAAATTTAATCTTGTTAGGAATTTATCAATCTTGTTGATTTAAAAAACAGATTTTAGTTTCATTGATATTCTTGATTGATTTTCTGCTTCAATTTTATTGACTATAGTATGGTATTTTTTTCCCAGGATGCTTCTTTTGGGCTTGCTTTGTTCATTTGATTCTAGTTTCCTTGTATAGAAATGTAAGTTATTGATTTGTGCCTATTATTTGAAATTAAAATTAAGCTTGTAGCACAGTCAGTTTTCTTCAAAACAAAACATGGCTTTGGCTGCATCTAAATATGTTGTATTTTTGTTAGCCTTTGCTCTATGCATATCTTTTAATATTTTTGAAGATTTGTGTTTTGACCCATGCTTTATTTAGAAGTGGATTATTTAACATATGATTAAAGGTTACTATTATTGTTTTGCTCTGTTTTTGTTTGAGATTATGCTTGGGTGACACACTTTGTACTGTTTCAATTCTTTGAAATTAGCTAAGGGATGTGTTCTGTTTATGGTGTATTTGTGAGCTCATTCACAAGAGATCTGAAAAAGCATTATCTATTCTGCTGGCACTAGACTAAATGTTCATTATATGTCAACTAGATCTTCTTAGTTGAATGTTCAGATGTTCCAGATGTTTTCTGACTTTCTAATAATTTGTTCAGTTGTTGTTATGACAGCCTTAGTGTCTCCAGTTATCACTGTGATTTTATTTTTTAAATTCTATAAGTTTTTCTTTATGTACCTAATAAATCTGGTCATGTGGTCTACACACATATAGAATAATGCTTCTCTGTTTGTCTGATCCTTTCACCCATTCACATATGGTACCTTTGTTTTTGTATTCTAGTATGGAGTCTACAGAGTCTCACTACACAGATTGGACTCATAATGATTCTCTGTTTTCAATTTCCCAAGCACTGGGTTTACAGGCATGCAGCATCACACACAGTCTCAGTCACAGTCTCAGTGTGTCCTGGGGGTGGATCCAGCACTGTGCAAGGGGATAGAATCCATTTCTGCACTTGGATTAGCAGGCACTTTAGTCCACTGAGATATCTGGCTGGCCCTACATGTGGTACCTTCAAGGCACCATGTTTATTCTGAAAAGGCTGATCAAAATATTACTGGGTTTGGCTCAACAATTGAAGATGAAATAAAAATTAAACAAGAGTCCTCCACCATTCATCATTCATGACAGAATACACTGCAATAGCTTGTCTTATCAAATAATCACTCCATTCAATATGTTGTCTACCATAGTCAGGCAGAGGTAAATGATGATCGAGACAGTCTGGTCCACCAAACATTGTCAGGTTGTGGCAGGATGTCTCATTTTAACAATGGAATACCATTTCCAGTAAAATTATGCACTCATAAAATCAAGTTGGCCCAAAACCTGGAGAGCATTTTATTTTACTGTTTTGAAGAATACAGCATGTATCTCAATGAGGGAACAAGACAAGGATAGGTAGTAAAATTGATTTCTCTCTTGGACAGTAGGAACGTTGTAACTGTGCAGGACAGACTAGAGAAGCTCAGTTGAGCAGCAATGAAATTGCCCATTCAAAATTCATAACAATGTTTGTCAACATGAATTTTTTACTGAACAAGCCTCCTTTCTGCCTCTGTATTTCCTCAACAGTAAGACACCAGTGTATAAACCAGTATATGCTATTTTGGATGTGCTGCTATTTTTCAGTTTTATGTTTTCAACTTTATTATAATTTGTTTAAGTGTAATTATATTTCTTATGTGTTGAAGTAGATATGCTGAATACAGCAATTTTCAGTAAGTCTGTTTTAAAGGTAGACATGGGGGAAGGCTTTAAATGTATTTACTAAATCACATGTGAAAACAAAGTAGCTTAGATTAAATTAGAATTACTTCTACATATTGAGTGAGTTGTACCAGCAAAATGAGCACATATATGTGTTACATGGGGGTATATTTTTAAATTGTTATTGAATTATACTAAATGTGCTTTCTATTTTGATGGATGATAAAATACAGTGTACACCAGTGTGGCAATCCAGATGCTCTAATTATATGCTTAAATCACTAAAATTCAGTATCTTTTAAAGCCAAATTCTACTTTTAAAAACACGACAGTACACTACAAAATGGTCCTTTATTTATATCCCTCTTTTTGTTTTGTTTTGTCAGAGATGGATGTTCTATTGCTCTTAGAGAAGCTATATTTGGATAAGTCTTTAAAGGACCTTTTCATACTTGATGGCAGTTCAAATACTCTAGGTACTTGAATTTAGCAAAATATGTATGTATATACAAAATAGTTAGAATAGATATACAGCTACTTTCTCTTAGTTCAGTGAGAAGAAACATTTGCACTAATATTGTTTAGACAAAATATCATGTCTGCATCTTGCCCTCTGAATAACCACTATGAAGACGACAATATATAATGTATTAATTATTGTAACTGTCCTGCTAACCTGTTTTGAGACTGGTTCATTTATATTTTATTTTCTCATTAAAATGAATAAAAAATGTTAAAAAAAACATGGCTGGGGAGATAGCTCAGTAGAATAAGTGCTTGCCTGTAAGTGCAAGAGCCTGAGTTCTGTGTTCAATCCCTGGTTCCGCAAAAAAAAAAAAAAAAAGAAAAAGAAAAAGAAAAGCAAAACAAAAAGAAAAAAAGAAACCTGACAGTGCATTTATTTTTCCTTCTTAGCAGTGTAAAAACTTTTTTTTTTTAAATATATGTAATACAGGGTCTATCGGGTCTCACTACTTAGATCAGACTCATAGTGATTCTCTTCTTTTCAGCCTCCCAGATTCTGGGATTACAGTCACAGGCCACCACACCCAGTCTCAATCACTGTCCCAGCACACCCCAAGGGCTGGGTCAACATGGCAGGTGGTGGATCAAACCCTGGCCACTGCACTCTTCCTAAGCAGGCACTTTAGTCTGCTGAGCTATCTGGTCAGCCCAGTAGTGCAAAAAGTATTTATCTTTCTTAAATTTGATAGTGTCATATAGTTGATGTAATTTATCATTAAGTAAGTTAGATTCAAAGGAACTGTTCACTTAGAACTAACTCAATAAAAGGACTATAGGCATTTTGAATTATTAATTATAGTCCTACTTCCACTTATCATGAATCTTCAGGCCAGGGAGATAGGTTGGCCATCTAAGGGACAACCCTGAAAGCCCAGGGACCTGGGTTGGATCCCTGGTACCACATGCCATACCAGTCCGAAACTGGGCATAGTGGCTCACACTTGTAGTCTCAGAACTAAAGAGGCTGAAATAGGATCATTATGAGTCTGAGCTGTAGAGTGAGACTTTAAACCAAGTAAATAAATAAATAAATAAATAAATGCTTTAAAAACAGAAACTTGAACAATAACAACTCAATATTATAATTAAATTTGTCTCCATGTACCATGAAAGGATGTTGTAGAGCACCTGCTTCAGACTCATATGCTGCTGTCGATCACTGTTAAGTTTCCTGGATCCCAGAATGCCCTGGGTGGGCCAAGAATTGGAAATACAATATTATTTGCAGCTTATTTTCTTTTTTGAAATCTTTTCAAGGTAGGTTCTTTCTATGCAGCTCAAGCTGCCCCTGAGCTTAGTATGTAGACCAGGATGGTCTTCAAACTTACAAGAGTTCTCCTGCCTTAGCCTCCCAAGTGATGGGGTTACAAGTGTGCACAGCCACACTCAGCTCACTGCTTATTTTTATTTACACTATCAAGAAACTTTCCTGTCTAATTGAGGGATTAAAATCTCCCAATCCAAGTCCAGAATTGATTAATTTTTTTGTATTGTTGCCCTTGATCTATAAATGAATGTTTGGTAGAAAGCTTTAGACACATGCTTTAAATTTTATTCATATTTTCCCTATGCAAGAATCTGGTGTGTGTATAGTGTGTATGTGTGTGTGTGTGTGTGAGAGAGAGAGGGAGGGAGAGAGACATGAATATAATTTCACATTTTATGTTTACTTAGAGCTAACTAAAATTTATAGAAGAGTTGCAAAGTAGTTTGGAGTTCCTTGAATTCTTGAGCAGATTCCTTACAGTAAAATGATTGAAATTAAGAAATGAAGTTTAGTACATGAACATCAACCAAAGGATAACCTCATGAGCTTTCACCACTTGTTCTTGGTCCTCCACACTCCACAGTACCCCGAGCTGGTCCTGCCTCCACCTTCCTGCTGCAGGTCCACAGTTGCTTCTGGACTTTCATGACACAGAGAAATCTAAATCACACTGTTGCATCACTCCATGCACTTTGAACTGCATTTGTGTGGAGCTCTCATCAGATGGAGGCTCCACCTCACGGGGATGGTGAGGAGGAAGTTCTCCTCCTAGCAAGGCGTGATCAGTGGCACCTGCCAGCAGTTTTATTTGTTGTGGTGTTAATATGAGACACTTGGGTAAGTGTTGCTTCAAATTTCTCAACTCATGGCTTCCCCTTTTTCTGTTTTAGACAGGGTCTCACTACATAGTGCATGCTGGCCTGGCACTCACTCATGTAGCCCAAATTGGCCTCAAACTCATGGAGAATCTCCTGCCTTAACCTACTGAGTACTGAGATTGCAGGCATGTGCCACCATGCCTGGCCATATTTTCCTTTTGAAGATGACGAATATTAAGTTTTGAAGAAGATATGAGTGTGCAAGACAGTGTGTGTGTGTGTGTGTGTGTGTGTGTGTGTGTTGGGATCAAACTAGGGGCCTTGTGCTTGAGAGGCAGGTGCTTATGCTACTGAGCTATATGCCCAGCCCAAGACGGTGTCTATACCCTATTCCCCTTAAGCTTCTGCTCACCAAGTTTACCATCAATAAGTCTTGTATACAATAATTTAAACTATGGGGAAAATATCTGTGGATTTATATTGGTGATTTTACTTT
>NW_004524727.1:3768062-3774300 GCF_000260255.1 Octodon degus
ACATATAAACAAATATTTATTTATACTGATGTATATATGCAGAATACTGTAAAATTATGTTAAGAATCTGTTATATAACCTTAGAATTATAAGAATATGGCTATTGCGTTATTTCATTAGTAAGACTATTTCAGAGGACTAAATATTTTTCTCTTTGAATACTTTGAAGTTATACTGAAGATTTACAAATCATGGCACTCATATATCTGTTCACTATAGCAGATATGTATGGTTGTGTTGTATATTTATATTTATTGTCAACATTTAAAAACCAAAGCATTTCACATTGGGGTCCACATTTCATGCAAAACTGGAACATCCTCATCGCTAAAGCTACATTTCATTCAATTATTTTTCAAATCTCATTTCAAAGACAAAGGGAATAAAAACATGTAACAAGACAAAAATGAAGCAACAAAAATGTTACATAATTTCAAAACAATAATGGGAATTTAATGATGGTTGTTATACTTCATACTGCTATTGTCAAACTTGTTGCTCAGATTAAAAGATACAGACATGTAAGATTGATCAAAAAATTCAATATTAACTCTTCCTTTCAATACAATTTTTTTCTTGTCCCTTTTTATTTTTTTAAATTTATGTTTATAACATTGTGTGTGACTAGGGATTAAGCACAGGACCTTGGCACTGAACTAAGTCCCAGGCCTTTTAGTTATATTTATTTTGAGATAGAATCTCTTTGTTGTAATTATTTGCTGTTGTTATTTATTTATTTTTTTACCAAGGATCCAATTACACTGAGCTATCTCGCCAGCCTCAATTTATTTTCAAAAGAATATAAAGTAACAGATAAGACTTTAGAAATGATACACATTTAAAAAGAAAGATAAACGTTATTCAACAGTGTGAACCACATTTTTAGAAAGGAAGGATAAGCCTTTCTACCATTTTATGGAACTTAGACTTGTAGTTTTTCATTATTTACAATGTTGTGGTAATTGTAGGGCTTTTGAACTCATGCCTAAAAAGTATGTACTGTTTTGCGATTTGTTATAGCTCATCATAGAACTATGAGATTCCCATTTCCTACTGATAAACTTTAAAAATGCAAGCTTTGCATTATAGCTGCTTATCTCATTTTTGTTCTGTTTATCTTCAGCTCTCACTTATCCTCCTGTGTCCTCAAAATGGCTCACAGTTTGCTCTAGATGTTTGTGGCTTTTCTGTGGTGGTGGCAGCAGTGGTGTAAGGTGATATATTAGTATTTATTAGAGTTAGTATTTAGAGTTAATAGCAAAATTAGTATTTGTTAGAGTTCAACCAAATGAGGGCTAAAATGAGTTGTCATAACTCGTTCTGCCTTGTGATTCATGGCTAATGCAAGGCGAGGCAGACACCACCAGACAGGGGTTTGTGAAGGCAACAAAAGATATCCTTTATTAGCTGGGTATGGGCCAACAGAGGGCAAAAACAGTCTGTCCAGAACAAAGAGAAGTGACCACATTTTATAGGGATTAAAATCAGGGAAGGGGCACTAGGCAGGAAGATGTAAAGAAACATCTCTTGTCTCTGGCTGTCTTGCACCACAGTGGGCAAAGACCTTCAGGCATCCAGTGGAAATTTCTGAGTGTCTGGGAAATTCTCCAGATGTCCAGAGACCTGCACTATTCCTTGCAAGATTTCTTGTTCTACTTTATGTCTTTAATGACATCTTCTGTTTGCTGGTAACATCCTTCCATGCTTGGCTTGGTGCCCAATAAGAGGAATACCTTTGCTGACAAAGAGGTTGGGTGGTGGGCCCATCCTGCCTGATTTAAGCTTTACACATAGAAGTTTTGTGAAGCTCTTGAGCTGTAGAACCATGTGGGGCGATGTCTTTCCTAAGCTAGAATTTCTGTCTGGGTGGCTGTTCGGAAGAGCACCAAATCTCATTGCTGAGGCTGCTCATTCATATTGTCAAGTCCACAGAGGACCAAGGAAGGCAAATCCCATAAAGATCTCAGAGCGAAGTCTTATCTTGTCTAATTTTTAACGACATTTAATATGGTGGATCAAAAAGAATGTGATTTGGAAGAATGATAATCTTGAAGCCTTTATATTTAAGTGGATGCAACATGAAGATATACTCATAAGTGAAATAAACCAAACCCACATGTGTGAATATTGTATAGTCTACCTAGTGTAAGAACTCAAAAGAAGAAGTAAAAATTGAAAGGGATAACACAAATAAATGGAAAGTGAGAACATAAGTATTAAACAATGAAGAGAGGGCAAGGAGAAAAGCTGGGAAACATGATCGGGGCTAAGCCATACATTTATATGCACAAGATGGCTAAGGCAATGATCCTAAGAATCTTCAGCATGTTTTGAAACTAGCAGTTTATTGGATTCTCACCCTGACTAACTATATATGCTGATACCTGTGAACAAAGCAATTGCACTGAAGATAGCAATGTGTAATACTAGGGCGATGCTTGGAATGCCTGTCATTCTGGTCTTCTAAATACATACTGTTTGTCATGACATACCAATTACTGCCATACTCTCTCTCAAGTAAATGTTTGTTTAAAAAAGGATAATAAATGCAAACAAGAGACAAGAAAAAAATGTCATAAGACTGTCTTGCTACAATGCTGAATATCGTTAGATTTCTAAATTTCTGTGTAAAAATATGTAATTGTTTATCCCTATTTTTTAATATTTTTTGACTTTTTTCTTCATATTCTGTAGGGATTAAAAATTTAACATATAAATACTTAATGGAAAATACCTGCTCCATGTTATGTCTAAGATGTTTGATATTCCAACAAATAGTGAGATTAAGCTCAACTGCTTTTCTTATAGAATAATAATGTCATTAATCTTCTGTTCTGGATGGTTAACAACTTAAGATTTCAGACCAAAAATTAGTAAAAAGAAGGGCTGCAAGGACCAGCAAACAGGGCTCTTGCCTTTCAAGGTCAGTGAGGACTCAGGACATTAGTGAACCTGTACTGTAACATCCTATAATTCAGTTGTGTCCCAAATATTCTGATCAAGGAAATTATGGGGCCACAGAAGAAAGTGATTGATGATGTAGGGTGTGCCTAAGGAGAGCCACATGGACAGAAAACATTTTGTCAGGTTTCCTCAGAAAGCAAATTGGTTAAGCAATGGCTGTAACCCATCCACACGGGTGACACTGACAGAGGATTTACAAACTGCAGTAAAGAGTTTCAGGTAAATCCTGAGGGGATTTTGCTGACCCTGTCTGATATAGAAATTACATTTCTTGTTATATAGTTCTAGCTTTATCTTGGTCTTAACCATCCAGCAGAAAAGTATAAAAACAAGGTATAAAAAGTAAAGCCAGAGCCAGGGAGATGGCTCAGCAGAATAAGTGCTTGCTTGGCAAGCACAAGGGCCTGAGTTCAATTGCCCATTCTACAAAAAAAAAAAAAAAAAAAAAAAAAAAGTAAAGCCATATTAATATGCTGAGATGTGAGATGTAAAAGGCTCAAGTCAACAACTTCTGGCATTGCCAGTCCTATGAATAACTACTATTATGGACTCTTGTACTATATTTGATTATTTTGCTGAACTCACACACCTACAATATTTAAATAGCAATGGAATACCCTCTCTGACAAAGCTAAAGAAAATAAAGGGACACAAATGAAGGACCATTTTGTATCTGTATATGCAAAATAGTTAGGATAGATATACAGCTACTTTTAATTCAATGAGAAGAAAGATTTATACTAATAGTGTGGGACAGGATATCATGTCTGTATCTTGTACTATGAATAACTACGATGAAGACAACAATATGTAATGTATTGATTACTATAACTGTCCTACTAACCTGTTTTGAAACTGTCTCATTACTATTCATTTCTCAATAAAATTAATAAAAAATAAGTAAATAAATAAATAAACATAAAAGACCATGATTTGGTAATTAGAATGCTCATGCGACCTGACTATTCAAACTTATTTTTTGTCTGCAAAAGAACTAATAAAAGTAGCTGTAAAGTAGCTGTAAATTAAATCATTAATTTATGTGACAAGTAAGATAATATTTTTTATGTACGTATGCACAACGTTTAATAAATAAGAAATTATATGATAAATATCAGATATCATTATCGTTACTACCTGACCTATTCTTGATCATGGTAAACTAACGTAAGTCAAGTATATGATGAATTTCCAGCACTTTTATGTTAAAAAAACATGTAAAGTTTATATAGCCAACTTAAGTTTGGACATAGCACAATTTTTAATATGACACATTTAAAATTGTTTATTCATCATTTTGTTATATCAACAGATTTTTCTATTAACATGTCTAAAAAAGCATAAAAGATGTGACATGTTGTTAGTTAACCAACCAATGATGTAGATAATAATTTTTCAGAGTTATTTCAATTCTTTCAAGGAGTCTGGCAACATTTCCCCTTTTATTAAGCACTGATTGGTTACAATTTTAGGCAGGAGAGACACAAGAGCATTGGAATTGCTCTGGGGCACACAGGAACTCAGAATGGAGATCTATGCACATTACCATAACAAAGCTTTTATAATAAAACATTTCTTTGTGTTTCCCAAATGGTATGGATGATAAAATGGAATATTTGATGGAAAAAGTCACTGAACTGGCCCACAGATGAGAATTTGCAAGTTAGATTTGGAATAGTATAAAACAGGCAAATGAGTCTTCAAATGTGAATAAGTGAAGTGCGCGTACACACACACACACACACACACACACACACTCAAAAGCACGGATTGTGA
The DNA here is from genome assembly GCF_000260255.1 of Octodon degus. NCBI lineage: Eukaryota > Metazoa > Chordata > Mammalia > Rodentia > Octodontidae > Octodon > Octodon degus. The sequence continues at coordinate 3,772,803 of NW_004524727.1, forward strand.
AAATCAAACCCAGCAAGAACTTGGAGGTAGTGAAAGGTACTGAAGATGAACTTGGGCACATTACACAGATGAGGAGTGTTTAATTCTATGAAAGTGGAACCAAGACCATCCTTCCTAAAACAAATGAACATTCGAGCATACAAACTTGACAGCAGAAGACGCAATGGGCTGACAAAAGTGAAATGAAACATCAGACTTTGTTTCAGCTTGGAGCCATTGAACAAACATTTGAAGAGCTTGGAAACCATTATTCTCATCCTTGAAAAAATAAAAAGTGGAATAAACTCAAAATCAATAGCTTGTCTTGTACCTGTCAAATACTTGATACTATAGGACCTGCTCCTACAGAGGCTAAAGACAAGCACAGCATCTCACAGTTGTTGCTTTCTAACCAGGAAGAGAGGATGCTGGAGCCACAAGACAGAAAGGACATTTGCAGGACAATTTTCATGAAAGATTGACCCCTGCTTGCTGCTTAGCTTGAAAGGAAGGATTTATTGCATTGACCTTAGGGTTTGCATACATATTTGTGTTTGACATTTGTAGGAATTCCACCAAATTCTCAAAGTGAAGTGTCAAAAAAGAAACACTATGATGTTGCAGACATGAGAGAGGAAGTAACAAACATTTAAAAATGTGTCCAGGATTTTTTTTTTTTTTTTGGTGGAACCAGGGATTGAACTCAGGCCCTTGTGCTTGCCAGGGAAGTGCTTATTCCACTGTGCCATCTCCCCAGCCCCCAGGGTTTTCTAAGTAACAGGCTCAGACTCCAATGTAAAGAAATTTTACCAGAGCATTATCTAAGGTAGAAAACAGAATTGTCCAAACCATAGCTTCATCCAACCTTCCTCAGTCATCTAGAAGGAAGGGAAAAAGCTAACTGGGTGTTAAAATCAAACATCCTGGGCACTTATTTTAAATTCTGCAATTTAATTGTAAAAATATGAGTCCTTTCCCTTCCCAGTTTGGATCTTACAATTACACCAGTAGAGATGGGCTATAATGTTGAGGATTACAAGTTTGTACTTCAGGAGTTCTTAGAAAACACAATGACAGAGAGCAGAAAACAAGAAGGGGCTGGCAAGATATCTCAGCACACTAAGCACCTTCTAGGTAAGTGCAGGGACTGGGATTCCATCCCCAGCACCACGTGCAGTGCCCTTCCCCAGTTGCACTGAGCTGGCCACTGAGACCCGGTGTGGTAAGGCACACCTACAACCCCAGGGCTGGGGAGGCTAAAAGCAGAAGAGTCACTATGAGTCTGAGCTGCACAGTGAAACCCTGTACAAAACATATTTTTTAAAAAAGAAAAGAAAACAAAAAAACAAGAAGGAAGAAATTTCTAAAAGAAATCAGAGCTGCCTTTAGCTACAGAGATGAAAAACATAAAATTGTGTATCTGGGCATGATAAAACTTATGTGCCAAAATTCTTATTCATGATTCACTGTATCTGGTCTTAAACAATGACAACAACAACAGCAACAACAACAACAACAA